>NC_043009.1:69128604-69291104 GCF_006345805.1 Octopus sinensis
AGTTTGGTCCTTGTTATTTCTGCCTTTTTTCTTAAGATTTTGTAATCGTGTTAGAAAAATATTTTAGGTATTTAGCAAGAATAAACTGAAAGTTTAATCCAGTTTTTTTTATTAGTCCTCAAGCCATGGGGCCATTTGACACACTGTTTCTTTTCCCTACACACACACATATATATATATACATATAAATCGTCTGTAAAAACATAAATTCGAAAAAGAAACACACTCTAAGTTATAGAGCAGTGTGTATTAAAGTTAGATAAGGCTAGTTTATGGGATTACCTTAGGTTCCACATCCATAAAGGGCCTGGCTTTGTTTGGAATCTGATGATACGCCATAAAGCCAGACCCTTTATGGACGTGGAACCTAAAGTAATCCCATAAACTGGCCTTATCTAACTTTAATACACACACACACACACACACACACACACCTGCACATAAATATCATTGTTGTTATTGAGCATCTGTTTCCCATGCTGGCATGAGATGAACGGTTGAAGTCAGACTGCACCAATCTCTGCTTTGGCCTGGTCCCTATGGCTGGATGCCCTTCCTAACATCAACCAATCTACACACTCTATGAATATCACAAACACACACTTTCCCTTTTTGCTCTCTATCTTTGTAACTTCTCTATTTTTCTTTTATCATTTTTTTATCCTTCTCTCTCACTTTGCACATTCTTTTACTCTCTTCTCCTCTCTCTTACTCTCCCATCACTTTTCCATACTCCGCTTCTCTCTCCTCGTCTCTTCCCCTCTCACCTACAGAACCTTGCCTTTATTAATCACATCCCTAACAACACAAAGCATTCTGTGTCCCTTTTTATCTGCTTTTATATCTTGGTCTGAATAAACGACTGCATTAACCTTCTCTGTCCTTCTCCACTCTTTGTAGGAAGAAGTGATCGCTATATTCATTGTTTGTACTTCCAGCTTTAACTTCAATAGTTTCGTTAGTTTTCAATTAATGTAGAAAATGCTATGAAGAATCCAAAATACTTGCTAAGCAATTTCCCAATCTCCCTTGAAGATACTTAAAACAACAGAATGCATTTACAAGTGTTTTATAATGTTTAGCTTTTGTCCCTCCCTACATTCTCTGTTCAAATCTTTCCAGGGTTGACTTTTACTTTCAGCACCTCCCAGGTCAGCAAAGTAAGCACCTTTTACATATATCATGGTCAAGTTTATTGACCACACTGCTCACATTAGAAACCACTGCTATTGTGGCCCTAGATTTTGTTTCTTACCAAGGTTCCATTCCACATTTCAAAAACACCCACCAAGACCATCTTTGCCTTTTGTTTTTCTGGAGTCAATAAAGTATAATACCAGTAAATAACTATTACCGTTGATTTTTATTGCACCCTTTTATGGTTCCACTAAGTGCCACCCTGGGTACCTTATGCAAAGCTTTCTCTTCTATTCCGTTGAAATAATGATTCTACTTCGTGTGTGCAATGTCTTATAATACAGGAATTAACCTAATACTTGCTGTCTATGGTTGTTCATTTAATCCCTGCTGGATTATCCCTTGATAATCTCACACCTGCTGCTTATGCCATCATTTACATTCGTTAACCTAACTCTTGCTTCTTATAGCTATTAATTTAACACTTGCTGTATATGGCTGTTAGGACTGCCATTTATGGTTGTTAACTTAACAATTACTCTATATAATTGTTTACCTAATACCCATCTTTTTATGGCTATTAACACCTACTGTTTATGGTTGTTAACACCTGTTGTTTATACCTGTCAATCTAACAACTGCTGTTTATAGTTGCTAACTTAATACCTGCTGTTTATGGCTGTTAAACTAACACCTGTTTATAACCATTAACATTATGCCTGTTGTTTTTAGATGTTAACTTAATACCTTTTTTCCCCTTTTCCCTTGATAACTCCACGCTTGCAGTTTATTGCTGTTAACAACTGCTGTCTTTCGATATTCTTCTAGTTTCTTTGGCTGTTACCAAAAATTGCATCTGCAAATTTTCAAAATATAAGTATCTGTTGCCACCTCTTTCTGACATTTTTTTCTTTCTATATTTAAGAGATGAGGAATTATGTACATTATTTACATTTGATGGATATTTGTCCTCATCTTGTTTGTTGTTAGCCCAACGTTTCAGCTGATATACCCTCCAGCCTTCATCAGGTATCTTGAGGAAATTTCGAACTTGGGTTCTCATTCCTAAGGTATGGCGTAGTGGTTATGAGCACGGGCTACTAACCCCAAGATTCCGAATTCGATTCCAGGCAGTGACCTGAACAATAACAACAACAACAATATCGAAAAATACCTTAGGAATGAGAACCCAGGTTCCAAGACACCTGATGAAGGCTGGAGGGTATATCAGCCGAAATGTTGTGTTAACAACAAACAAGATGAGGACAAATATCCATCAAATGTAAATAATGTATCTTTTTCTATTGAGTTCTTTTTTTTTTTTTTTTGCTTTCCTTCAGCATATCACAATCTCCAAATATTTACACACCAAAATTGTCCATTGTCACTTTGGTCACCAAGCTGCAAAAGTCCATTGTAGCTTATGCAATATATTATTATTATTATTATTAAGGATATGTGCTGGCAGAATTGTTGTACACTGGATAAAAAGCCTACCAGCATTTCATTTGTCTCTATGTTCTATGTTCAAATACCACTGAGGTCAGCTTTGCCTTTCATCCTTTCAATCAAGTACTGGGGTCAATGATATTGACTTACCACTTACCCTAAAATTGCTGGCCTTGTGCCAAAATTTGAAACCATTATTGTTATTATTAAGGCGGTGAGCTGGCAGAATTGTTAGCACACCAGGCAAAATGCATTGTGACATTTCATCCGACTTTGTGTTCAGAGTTCAAATTCTGCCGAGTTTGACTTGGTTTTTCATCCTTTCGCAGTCAATGGAACAAGTACCAGCTTCATACTGGGGTTGATGTAATTGTCTACCCCCTCTCCCAAAATTTCAGGCCTTGTGCCTGTAGCTGAAAGGCTTGTTATTATTAATATTAAGCAAGCTGGCAGAAGCATTAGCATGCTGGACAAAATGCTTAGTGGTATTTCACCTGTCGCTATGTTCTGAGTTCAAATTCCACCTAGGTCAACTTTACCTTTCATCCTTTCTGGGTTGATAAATTAAGCACCAATGAAACACTGGGGGTTGATGTTATCAGCTATTCCCCTCCCCACGCATCTCAGGCCTTGTGCCTATAGTAGAAAAAATTACTACTACTACCATTATTAGCGGTACCATTATGCTGAGGGCTGAGTCCTTCTGGATTCAACTGTACCACATTCCTGTCAGCGATGTTTGTCAAATTCCCCTCTTGGCCTTCCCTCAACCCATTAATAAAGTTTCATTTTGTAATTAATTAAACCAATAGATTCTTTGTATTGCATAAATCTGTCAGCTGTCCTGCATTTGGTGAAGAGTCGGCCACTTTGTATTAATGGGCTTTTTTCAGTTTGGCCTTTTCCGGATTTTTTTTTTTTTCTTCTTTTGCTAGAATTAGATATTACAAGTGAGAGTTTTTAACAGATTCTTCATACTTAAAACACAAAACCAAAATCCTGCAAATATTCACTCAAAAAAAAAAGAAAAGAAAAGAAAAATGAACAAAACAAGCAGAACATCTCCAAAGAACATTACTGGATATTTGTAATATTTAAAATATAAAATAATTTCAAAGATGGTGGTCTCTTTTTTTCCTTTATTTATGATTTATTTATCATCATTATTAATATTATTATTATTATTATTATTATTATTTTTGTTATGTTATACTTTGGAATAAAATTTCAATTTTTTTAATTCACAGAAAAATTTATTTATTTTTATTTTTCCTTCTGTTTTCGTTATATTTATCTCTGTTATGTTGTAACGTCTTTCAGTTTTTTTTTTATAGTTTCTGAGAATTTTTCAATAATTTTTATTTAATAAATTTAAGTTTACTACTTTTCCTTATAAATGGCAAAAACTGTACATAGTCACTCAGTCAGGTAGAAATAGCAGCCAAATCTCTCTCAGATTACACTCCATGGTTTTTATAAAACAGAAAATAACAAACATTGGATAAATTAATTTTTGATAAATTATGACTGAATAAAAGAATGGATGGTCATGGTTGGAGCATCTTTCTTCAGAGGTTTGTTCAGTCAGGTCTGATCTGGAACTAAACAATTATGATCGCTATGGATACTCGTTTATAAAAGGCATATGAATACATATCGATGCATGTACACACATACGACTGTGGTGGTGCCAGGTAGATATGGCACCCAATATACACTCTGTGAAGTGGTTGACGTTAGGAAGAAGGGCATCCAGCCATAGAAACCCTGCCAAAGCACAATGCCGACCTGCAGGATCCTGTCAAACCACCCAATCCATGCCAACATGGAACATGGATGTTGATGATGATAATGATACTTGCATAACACAGTAGCTCACACACACACACCACACACACACACACACACACACACACATCCATGCTAATACATACTGATACATATCATGCAAGCTCATGCTTAAACAAACCTCTCTCTCTCTTTCTCTCTTGTTTACTGACCTACATGCACATACTGAGGAAATTATCCGATAAACAGGGGGGGCCATTCTCTCCACTCTCCTCCATCTTGCAGTAAATTTATGAACCAACAGCACCTACCGCTCTGTTTCTCTCCAAATGGAACAATAAAGACTATTCCACTGCCTAAAAAATAATAATAATAATAATAATAGTAATTTTTACTTATAATTAAGATAAGATAAAACTATCCTTTTTGTCTTCTTCACCTCATTATCATCATCATCATCATCATTATTATTATTGCAATCATTATCCAAACTTAGGAAAGATTAACAAAGCGGACATGCAATTTAGACTATTTCACTAATTATGCCAAAGATTATAAGAGGAGAACTGTCCTTCACATTCTTTTGAAATTTGTCTTTTTTTTTTTAATAATTTATTGAGAAACAAGTTTTGAAAGAATGAAATTGTAATGTTTTTAAAGAAAATTAATTGAATATTTTACCTTTCATCTCCAATTGTCATCAAGTATCTTAATAATGTGTACAGGTGGATCAATTTCATTTCGATCATCAGGTATCTTATTTCTGGATGTGCACTAGTGGACTACTTTCATTTCCAATTGTCATCAGGTGTCTTATTCCTCGATGTAGGTGAAATGGCAAATTTGGTAGGGCAAAATATCTTTGTGGTGTTTGGGTAACTTACTATATATTCTAAAGTGAAATTCCTGCCAACTCAACTTTTCCGATCTTCCTCCTAAAATTCAAAATAAATTGAATACCAAACAAAGTATTGTAGTTGATATAATTGACTAAACCCTGGAGGGCAGTACTCCAGCATGGACACAATCCTTTGACTGAAACCAGTAAAAGAATAAAAGAAAGTACCAGCCTGGAATCTACCTGGAAACCATTATTTCTGAACTAAGAATAATAAAATTCTTAACTTTGTGGCCAATGGGGCATAAATCATTTTTGAATCTTGTATTTTAATCAATGATGTAAGTAATTAACAAAAATGATAATGTTCCTAACACCACAGATACGTTGATGCTCGTTAGTCAAGTGCTTTCTTAATTTAAGTGGTTGATGTAACCAAAACAATAAAGTGTTTGGATCCACTGAATATATTTGCCACCAAAGTTTTGTCTTTCTTTGTTCTGAGCTGAGATTTCAATGGAACTTGACTTTCGACACCAATAACACCACCACACCTGAGATCAATAGAAGAAATACCAGTAATATATTGACCCTTCTCTGCAAAAGATTTGTGTGTGAGGAACTGATATTTAGTTTTTTTCTTTGTAGCAAGTGCCATAGTGTAAATAGGTAATTAAGCTCTTTAGCTGCTAAGATAATGATGTGATTTCAATTCCCAGTCAAGACCATTTTATTCCACTTTCTGCTGCTGATGTTTTCCCGAGAAAGGTTTGAGCATCACAGTATCCTAATGACTCTGCCTCCTAAAAATATGGGGTCTTTTATGGATCCTCATCAGTAAAATCAATATCTTTTATCATTAATTTCAGTTCTGAGTTCACTTACTACTGAGGGCACTAACCCTGCCATTTCCTCCTGGGTCACTGAATTAAATATCTGTTACTATAGTTACTTCAGTCATCTTTATTCTGTTCTCATAAAATTGTTTTCTATACGTCTACAGGAATAAATCAATGGCTTTCTTTTTATAAGGAATTCTTAAATATTTTTGAGCTCAAAGCCAAGATCAGATAAAGCCACAGAAATGGTAAGTTCTTATATATTTCTTAAGTTCTGATATTTTGCAAAATAAGAGAAGAAAACTCACCCATAAAGGTGTTGTTGTATAAAATGTCTTGAACTCTTTGAACCCGCAAGTACACTTTAGTTGGCCTGACTTCCTTTGATTATACCCTGGGTAGATACATGGTTTTGTGTTTATGGCTGAAAATAAAAATGTTTCTGCCAATTAGCAAACAAACCATGTTTCTGCCTGCTTTTGTATTTTCCAGGGGTGTAGAAATCAGGACTGTTAAACCAGCCTCACTAGTTCAAAAGGTTAATAAAATACCTGAATCTCAGATGAGCCAAGAAAGTCTGTCCATTGAGGACTCTTTGGTCATTCTAATCATTGCCTCAAAGTTTAACAAAGATTTTCGGAAATATTTGAGTGATAAGTTGAAATGAACCGGTTTAGTAAATAAGGTGTTGGACTGGCAGGGGTTTGGTACTGAGTTCAAACCAACTGCAGACACACTGTTGTGTGTGTTTGGGTAAGAAACTTTATTCTGTCTGTATTGGTCCAATTATTGGGAATAGGTACCAGATCTTCTAGGATCGTTCGTTATGACGTAATAATGTGCTGCCGTCCTAGGAGAGGTTTGTCTTTCATATGTTTAATGTTACAGAATTAAGTATGGAAGAATGTGGTTAAAGAAAGATTAACTGCAATTGTATTGTGTAGGAAAAAAAAGAAAAAATAAGAAACTGTGATGTACGATCCAAGAGTGTTTAAATCCTAAATTTGGAGAGAAGCAAACCAGTATTCAAGAATGCATTTTTGTTTGTATTTGTGTGTATTCTGTTTTGTATGTGATGTAAAGGAAAAAAATTCTCACCAGGAATTGAATATTTGGCTTTCAGAGTTTACCATTATTGCACAAAAGCTCTCCATCATGAAACAAATTCAAAGAAATGACTGTTAGCAAGTTGTGACATGCTTCCCATTCCCAGTCTGCTATGAAATTGGAAGAATGTTAGATGCAGTATTAAATATGTTAATAAATGAGGATGATAGAATTTTTTTTTTAAACCTGAATTTTATTAAAAATAAATCAAATAATTACAAGTCTTCTGTGTACAAAGTTTGACCCCCCAGGTTCAATTTCTAGTTGAAATGCATTCACTTTCAGAATGCTTGTGATTGGTTGGGAGAACATCTCAAGTTTCTTTCAGTTTTTCTCTTCTCTTGTATGCTTTAGGTTTTAGGATTTCCTAAATGTTGAGCTACTTAAGAAATCTTTCTATCTACAAGGTTTATGATGTGGCAGAGGTGGTGGGGTGCATCAGTGGACATTTGAATGACTTTATTTAAAGTTAGTTTTACAACTCTACATCTGTTTCAAATATGCCAGGTTTCAAACTAACTTTTCATGACCCCCACCCAAAAAAAAATAGGTAACAGACATATTCTGGAATCCCTTTCACTCCCTATACCCCTTTCCAGCCCTCCTATAAATAAACTTTTGTTCATGCAAGAAACGATTATGATTAAATTTTTTGAAATGAAAATTCAGAATGAAATCATTTAAATGCCATTCTTCATAAATTTTATTTTTTAAATTCCCCCTCCCCTCACATGGATACCTAAAAGTGTAAGATGAAAACAAACAAACAAATTGAAATAAGCAAATAAAATTAGAGAAAGGCATCAAAATATATTGTTTCAGCCTAATTAATGTCTTAAGTAAATCCTAACTTTGGAGAAAAGCAAACCAGTATTTAAGTATGTATTTTAGTTTATGTGTATTGTTTTCCTTGACTGGGTAAATTGGAATTATAACAATCTTAAGAACTAATTCTTTTATTATTAAGGTTCATTTTAAGGTGGTGAGCTGGCAGAATCATTAGCATCCCAGGCAAAATGCTTGGCAGCATTTCGTTTATCCTTATGTTCTGAGTTCAAATTTCACTGAGGTCGACTTTGCCTTTCATCCTTTCAGGGTCGATAAAATAAGTACCAGTTGCATACTGGGGTTAATGCAATCACCTTTGACTTACCCCTTCCTCTGAAATCGCTGGCTTTGTGCCATTTGAAGCCATTATTGAAGGTTATTTAGAGGTTATTGTTACAACTGATTTTGTGAAAAAAAAGCAGATGCCTTTAGATGATGTCCAGAAAATCTGCCATAAGCATTTTTGCTGTGGGAAAATTTGCCAAGGATGCACACGAGCAGACTATAAACTAGATAACTCATTTGAAAGCAATTACCTTTCTCTAATTGACAGGTTAGTTGATGAAGTTGACATTTTAAGAAAGCAGGTATTTTTTTTTTCTTACAGCAAATTATCCTAAAGCAAGAATGTTTACTGCAAAATTTCTTCTGACCCCTTTGTGTGGGCAGCTGTAAAACTTTCTGATTCTGTTTTTTGGTGAAGAAGCAAAAAACCAAAAAATTTGTTTTTACACAATCTACACAGAATGTTCTAAAGGATTTTCAATTTGTGAAAAGGGGAACACAAATTCTGTCTCTTTTGCTGACTTAGATTTTCTCCACAAAGAGAATGCAGTGACTTGCAGCACATAAAACAAACAGTTTGGTAGAATTTAATGGAATTAAAATAATCTCTCATTATGTCTAATCAGAGTAGAAGAAACTAAACTATTCCACAATATTAGACTATGGTGCACCAGTATGGCCATAACCATGTTGTAGAATTTGACTAAAAGAACTTGGAAAATTGGTCTGTTGATTTTTTTTCAGAATCTTATTCCACTTTATATGGCTACAGATCAAACTAGAACCAACTAACCATTCCACAAACTTGGTAACAAACAGGGTGGCCATAGCCATGTGGTAGGCACTGACTAAAGTGTCAGAGAACTTCATCTCTCACTGATTTTCAAAATTCATTGTAGTTTGATAAGCTTAGGAAGGAGCTTTACCATTATATTTGCATAACCTTTAACTCACAGCAATCTCTTGACAATCATCTTGGTTTTTTGGGGGATTGATAGGATTAGTAGACCACAAGAGAAAATACCTTGGAGTATTTGCTTACCAACTTTTACATTCTGCTTAGCTTTGCTTTTTTCTTCCTTCTGGGGTCGATTTAGTGGTGGGGGTGGGGGTGGGGGTGGGGGTGGGGGGGGGGTGGGGGGGGGGTGGGGGTGGGGGTGATATAGTGACCAAACCCTTTCGGGGTGGTGCCTCAGCATGTTTGTAGTAGTCCAGTAACTCAACTAAAAATGAAAAAAAAAAAAAATCAAAAAAAAGAATACATGCATGATCAATGAATAATTTCCTGAATTTTTCCAGAAAGTGAGGAATCAAAAATCCAAAGAATATCAAGTAACTGGTTTCTGTTGAATGTTTGTGTGACGTGCAGTCTTTTACAAACTTTATATTTCTATAAGTCTAACTTCAAAGAAACTAAATTAGAAAATTTATTTTACAATATTTTCCAAATGAAAATGTAGTTTATATCTTTCTTTTTTGATATCTTCGTGAATGTCTGGGATTTAAAGAATGGTAATATCTATAATCTCAAACATTTCTCCCAGTAACTGATGTTAACTTCTATGAGACAAATTCTATTGATGTTGTCTCTTTATCAAAGAAAATGGAACCATTTTTACGAGGTACAAAAAGAACGAGTGTTATTATTTAAAATTCTGTTCAAAAAAATTTTTAATGAAAAAAACAAACTTCTGAATCTCAAAACATGAAGAAAAATATGGATGTATTCTTAAAGAGATTGTCCTTTTTGTCTTTATTGCACAAAAACTGTTAGGCTGATGGATCGTTGTGATCCCTTTGTAAGGGTCAATCTATGAATTCTGTAAAGGAGAATCTCTTTGAATGTATTCCTTCTGATGACATCTCTAATACTAATCTTAAGATATGTCATACCTTGTGATGATCTTTCTTTTCCATTTCTTTCTTAATAGTACAGTCTCTAATGAAATGTTAAAAAGTTTCATTGCACTTCTACAACCTGGTATTTGTGTCAGAGACGAAACGGTTTGACACTTCATAATAGACAGTACTATTAAGAAATAAATGAAAAGCAAATATAACAGTTTTATTTTTTTGTGTGTTCTTAAATGGCCAAAATGACTCCTCCATGATATAAAGATTTCAGTTTCAACCCATGGTCTCAGATCAAGTCACTTGCCAAATAAGTACAACTTTAAAAAATCATAATTTGTGATCTTCACAAACTTTATTGCATTTGCTTTCGCTATTTTCTGCATCTTCATGTTAAGATAATGATGAAAGAACATATATATATTCTTTGGTTAAGAATGATATTTTTTATTTTATATTCCTTTCATTAAAGCATCGTTAAATTAGAACTTTTATTTGTCCAAAATCTATGATTGCTTTTCTAGTGAGTTTTGTTGTTCAAAAAGCAGATATTTGTCTGCAACATTTATCTTTATTTATTTTTCCTCGTAGATTGCATCAATCTGCATATTTTCTTGCATTTCCCATTATTTAATTATTTCTAATGTTTCTCAAACAATCTTCTCAAAGGAGACCAAATTACATATAAATTATGTTAAACTGTGCTCTCCCCCCCCCTACCCCACAGTAATTGAAAGTTTTTTAATGGGACTGACCCCTTCAATTATTGTTTATCAGCTCATTATCCCATACTTATGTTATCAGTCATTTTGGTGCCGGCAACTGCGGGGTTCCAATAGAAGAATAACTTTTGTTTATTTACAATTTTTTTCTTTTTTTTTAAAGTTTTCCCTACCGATGATCTCAAATGGAAAGAAATTATTATTATTGCCAATTAAATTATAATCAGTAGAAATTAATTGGGTGTAAATAAATTATTTCTCAATTCTTAAATTTTTTTCTGACAGTTGAACTTTATCTCTTCTTAGACTGAACAATGTTATTCCAACTTATAAAGCACAGTATTTTGGTTTCTCCCAGTCTTGGCATTACCTTGATTCTGTGTCAATTTACTGTCATCCCATACTGTTCAATTCCAACAGATATGTTCCATTATTTTCTTTGCAAGTACTAAAAGTACATAAGCCAAAGATTATTATATATAAATATATGTAAATATATATACTATATACATATATATTTTTTCTTCCTCCTTATAATATTTCCTTATACTGTTGAAATTTACCATTCTTGTTAACAAATATTTTTTAAACTTCCACAAATAGTTCTTTATACACTGATTGGAGAAGATGTTTTTTTCTTTATGTTTTTGTTTTTTTGTTCTTGTAAAGTTAATCCAATTATTTCATGGGTTTCACAAAAAATTTAACAATTCTTGAAATTGTTTCATTAGAATCTCACTGAGTCATAGAATTTTTCTTAATTCATGTTTTGCCCTATTTTTCTTCTTTTAAGAATCATTGTTAATTCTGTGGAATTATATTTTCTATTAATTCTGAAATTCCTGTTCTCTTAGTTTATTTATTTATTTGTGACTGGAAGCTGTCGTCTTTCAAATTTGCTATTCTTTTAATAAAGTTTTAATTTAGTGCAAATTTCATTTGTGTTTTCATTTTGTCATCATTGTCATCGTCATCATTTAACGCCTGTTTTCCAAGCTGGCATGGGTTGGACGGCTTGACAGGAAGTAACAAGGTTAGGGGTCACACCAGGGTCCATAGTCTGTTTTGGTTTGATTTCTATGGCTGGATTCTCTTCCTAATGCCAACCACTTTACAGAGTGGCACTGGGTGCCCTCTATGTGGCACCATCACTAGTGCTTTTTGCATGGCCCCAACACCCACACTAACACTTTTTATGTGGCACCTTGGTTTTAGGATCTTAATTCTGTTATGGTGGATGGGTCTTCTTGAGTACAGCATCCCCTTCATAAGGCTCGGCTTTTTGAGATCAGCCTTCAATACTGTGTCCCCTGTTTTCCTTAATCTCCCTCTTCCACAACTTACCTCCTCTCTAAGGGATCATCATGCAACTGCCATCGGCCATCCACATCGCATGACCAAACCAGTGCAGCCTCTTCCTCTCTTGCCCCCTAATCATAATTCCTCTTCTCTCTCACACATGCACACTAGCATTGCACATCCTGCAGAGCTTATCAGCTTCTTTCTTCGCGTGTTCTTCGCATCCAGAGCCCACGTCTCACCACCATTCATTATTTGTTTACAAAAATATTCATTCAATGGAAAACTTATCATCTGTAACATAATACAGACATGGAAACACACACACACACACACACAATGGGCTTCTCTCAGTTTCCATTTACCAAATCTACTCATATGACTTTGGTCAACCTAGGGTTATAGCAGATAACACTTCCCCAAGGTGTCATACAATGGGACTGAACCTGAATCCATATGGTTAGCAATTGGACTTCTTAAACACATGGCCATGCCTGTGTGAATATCAGTGTCAGCTCCACACACAGGCAGGGTTGTGTGGTTAAGGGGTTTACTTTCTAACCACATGGTCTCAGGTTCAATCCCTCTGTATGGCACTCTTGGCAAATTTCTTCCACAATTGCCCTAGGTTCCCCAAAACTGAGAGAGAATTGTGATAGGCAAACTGAAAGAGACTCTTCGTGTGGGTGTGTGCATGTACGTGTTTGTGTATGTATTTGCATTTGCCCTTCACAGGGGTCTTGAGCATCCACTGGTGTTGCTGTTGTCACTTCTTCTGTCAACAAATCATCCACATGGCTTTACATTTTCAAAGATGTGTTAAATAAAAGATTCCTTATTTGAAAAACAGTTAAAGACTAGCAGGAGGAAGACCATCTAACTGTAACATGATACCTGAATAATATATCCATCTAACTCATGCTTACATGAAAAGGAGACATAAAAGGAACAAACAAATAGTGGATTTCAACTTGGTTTTGAATAAACATATTTTACCTCCAATTACAGATTTTGTGAATCACAGGTTGTCATGAATACATAAATCAATATGATGAGACCAAAACCCCACCTTCTCTGAGGGGGTGCTGAAAAGTTCCTAGCTTTAAGGGTCTCATGAAAGGCCTGGTTGGAGGTCCAGCCTTCTGAGTTCTTTTACAGGGATCAGAAAATCAAGGACTGCTACAACAAGTGAGTGAATCTGAGAGGGGAAGTGGTTGAATAAAATCCTAATTACCTGATCCTCCTGTATTTTCTTTTACCCCCAAAGCCAGGGTCTTTTCAGCGCCTCCTTGCAGACAGTGATGGCATTTAAATGGGGGAGGATGTGGGTGACTGGAGGACTGCAGTTGCTTCTCTTTATACTTTTTGTGTCCTCACAAAATATAGAAAATATGGAAACGGTAGTCTTTTACATATCTCAATAAAAGCGATGAAAGGGTTACCATCTGTTTGTGGTTCCAAAAGTCTCAAAACTTGGCTTGTGCTTAAAAAAGTAAGGTAGGAGTACAAAAAGTACCTGCACATCAAATTTGAAATCTAGCAACAAATGCTTCTTTGACATGAGAAGGTTAGGGTTCAACTGGAGGTTCAGGCACCCACGAGTATGGTTATATATCTATTGATTCAATGGTGTTTAATTTTGCTTATTTTTCTCCTATCTTCCACTGTTACCCCCTCAACTAACACCTTTCTCAACTCCCTCTTCCTTTCCCCTCCCACCATTCAGTGTCGTCTTCCCTGTTACAGTAACAATAGACGATTATAGTCCTTTGTGCCCACCAGCCGGGACCATGGAAGTTCCACAGGCTTCCCTAGTATACTTAATGAGTGGATTTTCATTCCTTTGTACATTTACCTGTGCGTTTGTAGGTGTGTCTGTTCATATGTATGTGTGTTCATACATATATATATATGTAGGTATGCATATATATATATATATATCATCATCATCATCGTTTAACGTCCGTTTTCCATGCTAGTATGGGTTGGACGGTTCAAGGTAGCCATTTGTAAATAATGAATTTCTTTTTGTTTTCATTTTAAATCAACATATTATTAACTTTGAATTATGGTATTTATTACGTTTTAGTGGATAATAAATTGGTTTTTAATCTTTTTAATCTTTTTCATAGCTAACTCTATTATTCTTAGGAGTTAGTAGATTTTTGTTTCATTAACCACAAACCCCTTCATGTAGATGGCTCTGCTCGATCTGTAGAAAAGGCATAGGTGGAAACTCTATAAGGTGTACCCAGTGTAAGCCTTATAGAGTTTCCACCTATGCCTTTTCTACAGATCGAGCAGAGCCATTTACATGAAGGGGTTTGTGGTTAATGAAACAAAAATCTCTATTATTCTTAGGAGTTAGTAGATTTTTGTTTCATTGATGGAACCTGTGGAAGTGGTAGACCCAGGAAGACTAGGGATGAGGTGGTGAAGCACAGCCTTTGAACATTAGGCCTCACCAAGGCAATGACTAGTGATTGAGACCTTTGGAAATATGCTGTGCGTGAGAAGACCCGGCAAGACAAGTGAGACCATAACCTTGTGGCCTATGCCAGTGGTGTAACCAGCCCACTTGTACGTACCTTTCCTTTGGACACAAAACTCTGCTTGCAAAGACCTGTTGAGGTAAGTGAAATCGAAATCAAAATTGAGTTCGAAATTGAACCTAATTTGGCTGGCACCCATGCCAACCTTCCTTCATTGGACACTAAACTCTGCTTGTGAAGACCTGTTGAGACAAACGAAATCGAATTTGAACCAAATTCGATGACTGGCACCTGTGCCAATGGAACGCTAATAGCTCCATCCAAGTGGGATCACTGCCAGAGCAGCTGTCTACCTTCCATGCAGATGGCACGTAAAAAGCACCATTTTAGCATGTTTGTTACCGGTGTCACCTTACTGGCACAGTGCTGGTGGCACATGAACAAAACATTCGAGCAAGGTCATTGCCAGTGCTGCTGGACTGACTCCTGTGAAGGTAACATGTATAAAACACTATTTGAGTATAGCCATTGCCAGTACCGCCTGACTGGCCCTCATGCCGGTGGCATGTAAAAGCACCCACTACACTCTTGGAGTGGTTGGTATTAGGAAGGGCATCCAGCTGTAGAAACTCTGCCAGATCAGATTGGAGCCTGGTGCAGCCGTCTGGTTCGCCAGTCCTCAGTCAAATTGTCCAACCCATGCTAGCATGAAAAGCGGACGTTAAATGATGATGATGATGATAGATATCTTTCTTGTTTTGAATGGTCTGATGTTCCTTATATCATAACTTAATTGTTTGTTCCTGTCTGGGCTATTAAAGGTCTTTATTTAGTGAATCTTGCAAGCATGAAGTGGATTCGATCCACTATAGCCAAATTTAAATTAGCAGTTCAACAGAACTTTTCTCATGGTGGAAAAATGATTTTTTTCAATGACAGCAGTTTTACATATGCCAGATGCCTTTAGCTAGGCCAAAATAATGTCTTCACCACTTGACCCTTATAACCTCTTCTACTTCACCAAAAGCTAGAATAGAGATATCACAGTACCACCAATGAAGCCCATTGTTCTCAAAGATATGCCTATCCTTCTGGATAGTTATAAAAGCAAGAACCCCAAGCAAAAATCTTTGGTCACTTGGTAATAACTGAGTGAGTTGGCTCGTGACAACTCAATCAGTAAGGAAACAGATTGCTAGAATCATGATCACAAGCAAAGCAACTACTAAAGACAATGGTCAGAGAGAGAAATGAAATTTACTGTCAGCAACTTTGAGACCCAACTTCCCACGACCCTACAACTTTCACTTGTTCTAATTCTCTTCTCTTACAACATCATTCTATTGCTGTCTGTGGATTACCGCTAACAATTTGTGTACGTCAAACTATGCAAGGAAAATCTACATCTATCTTTACTTTACATGCTTTTGGATTTCATCACCTGCCCGTCGAGGCGAGGTATATACAAATGTAACAGTAAAAATAAATATTTCCTTAAAACTGCATGCATTGTTCATCTCTCGCATCTTACACCATGCTTTTACAATTTAATTTCAACCAATACAAAAAATAATCTTAACCGTTACATATATATATATTGTTGGTCAAACCTATTCGTTCTAATAATGAATTCCTGAAGAAAAGCCTAATTTTGATTTCAAAAGGATTATTTTTTTTATGTTTTATTTTTGGAATTAATGAGGCTTGGAAACAATTTGTAGAATCTTTATTGGCTTTGTACCAACTTTTTTTGTCCTTTCCTTATACTTTTTTTATTGCTTATACAAATACTGAATATATACATTATTTACATTTGACATATATATATATATATATATTGGTGAATTGAAGAAATGGAGCTGAATGCAGATTGAACAGAAATCGTTTTATTTCATTCTACACGTGTTTCGAAAGGCACAAATTACCAAAATCCGATTGAATAATGGGACCATATTGTGTCTTTCTCTTCAGGAAGAAAAAAGGAAATCCGTTGGAAAAACAAAAACAGAACAGAGGCAGAGCAAAAACAAATCGAACTGTGCTCCTAAGAGCCCATGGTGAGCCCATGGTTTCGCCATGGGCTCTTAGGAGCACAGTTCGATTTGTTTTTTGCTCTGCCTCTGTTCTGTTTTTGTTTTTCCAACGGATTTCCTTTTTTCTTCCTGAAGAGAAAGACACAATATGGTCCCATTATTCAATCGGATTTTGGTAATTTGTGCCTTTCGAAACACGTGTAGAATGAATAAAACGATTTCTGTTCAATCTGCATTCAGCTCCATTTCTTCAATTCACCATAATGTTTTAATTTCAATTATCCGCACCAACGCACGGTTGCAACGCCAGATGGTTGTACCTCCAACCGTGCTGTTCACTGCTGTGATTTTGCTACTAAGGTATCGGTTAAACTTTTGATTAATCTACTACAAGATTATTCATCTTTCTATTTCACATAATATATATATATATATATATATATATATATATTTAAATAATGAGGGAGATAAATTAATATTAATTTTAATACCAATTTAAAACCAGTAGTCTAGCATACAAAAAATCTGAGAAATCAGAGAAAATTCTAATATATGTGTATATTGGCAGGGCTTACTGCTAGGGAGTCGGCCGTATGCTAGAAATAGACCATCAATGATCAAAACTACAAGGAAATTCTCTAGGGGAAAAATACAGCGAACACCAGAACCAACTTTGGCGGGCATGACAGATGAAAATTTATATAAAAAAATTTAATTCTGTTTTTTATATAAATTTTCATCTGTCATGCCTGCCAAAGTTGGTTCTGGTGTTCGCTGTATTTTTCCCCTAGAGAATTTCCTTGTAGTTTTGATCATTGATGGTCTATTTCTAGCATACGGCCGACTCCCTAGCAGTAAGCCCTGCCAATATATACATATATATATATATATATATACATACACACATATATATATATGTACGTGTGTAGGTATACAAGCACCCATGCCACTCGAAACATTGCGCCCAACCCATTGCCCAGTTGCTGTAGGCTTGCCAAAGCCTGCTCAATGTCTCTGTAGCAGACTTCCCAAGTTTTAACACAGAATTTCATATTGGCTCTTTGTTCCTGTCCATGACAAAACTGCAGGCTACAACATACACGCATGATCACAAAGACACAAATTTCACAAGTTGCAAAGTAAACACAACAATGTCACTCAGCACACTGCCTCATGTTCTGCCATCTGTTGGCATGCTTTTTGTTAACACTTCAAATATACTCAAAAATTAAGTAAAATCCCTGTTTCCCACCTGTAAAGGCTTGTCCTTTCCGGTGCCAATGCCACTTAAAAAGCATTGACATACCTGTGTCAGTGTTGTGCAAATGTACCCGTGCCAGTGGCATGTAATTGAAAGCACCCAGCACTCTCTGTTAAGTGGTTGGTGTTAGGAAGGGCATCCAGTCTTAGAAACTGTGCCACAATAGACAGCTGGAGTCTGTAGGAGCTTTCTGGTGGCATTCTGAATTTTTTAATATTTCTTTCTTTTCCTCCATGTCTAACTGTCCAACCCATGCCAGCATGGAAAGCAGACATTAAACAATGATGATGATCATGGTGTGTGTGTGTGTATATATATACATACATACATACATACATATATATATACATATATATACACACACACACACACACATATATATATATATATATATATACACACACACACACACACACACATATATATATATATATATATATATATATATATATGTGTGTGTGTGTGTGGTGTGTGTGTGTGTGTGTGTGTGTGTGTATGTATATATGAGGAAAGCCTTTTCAAAAGTTGTGTAGAAAGAGTTTTATATTCATTACAGTGAAGAGAACTTTTATTCTAGTCACTGTTGTGAACTGATGAAATGCTTAAAAGGAAATAAAACCGTTTGAATATAAAGGTCAGCAGACACGATCAAGTGAGAGAAAAGTTTAGAGAGGAAAAGAAAGAAAGAAAGAATGAAAGAATAAAAAATTCAAATTGTTAATTGAATATAGGTCAGTATTTGCTCAATTAAAAAAAAGTGACACTTTGCTATAATCTGAATAACAAGTTAAAGGAACTGATTTTTAACAATGTTTTTTTTTTTTTTTTAATTCCTGTAAGTGTAAATGTGTCAATTGGAATTTATGTGAAAAAATTTTTAATTTTCTCAAAGAGAATGTGTGTGCTTGCAAATTTCTTGAAAAATAGTTGTTTGTATATTTGTGAGTAGGAAGAAAAACCAACTCCAAGATTGCTTTTATATCATTACAATGGAAATTTAAAAAGAGTAAATACACAGAAATCAAATATTACAAAGAAACAATAAACATAGAAATAGAAAGAAGTACATATGTTACAACCCACCCTGCAACCAACAAGCAAAACACTTTATAGCAAAAAAAAAAGAGAAAAAAACAGATTTTAAAGGTTACTGAAACATTTTCCACCTGAGCAAAAATACGACAAACTACAAAATAAAATCATGAGTTTTCCTTTGTCCCACCAATAACTTCTCTCAAATGACAGCAAATTCCAACCAAGTAAAACTGGAAATAAAAAAGAATGAGCCAAAATCCTATTAACAATGACACAAATCATTGTGATATTCGAAAAACACTTGCCCTCAATGAGAAGAATGTTTTACTAAAGACCAGCTTAAGTGACCTCTCTCCACTTTTTCTTTTGTCTTCCTCTCCAGCTACTAAAATGGCATTACTAAAAGTAGGTAGTATACTTGTACATTAGCAAGCCAGGACAAAAAAATCCAAGACAAAAAAATCACTCAACCTCCTTCTAAAAGACTATGAGACCTACTTAAACAGATTGGATGATGTAGTGGGGCTGTTTTGGTAAGGCCTGGTCCCAGAGGTAAATACTATTTTTCTAGACCCATCAACACACTCAGTGATGCTAACAATAATTATGTTTTATAAATTAAGCAGTTTCAAAAAATTAATTAGTCTGTAGAGAATTTGCAGTCTGTAATGTTTGGAGGCCTTCTTCCTATAGTGAGATCAGCGCTGTAGATTTGTGGCCATTTATACCCTGAACAAGAGTGGGAAGACCAAACTTCTTCAGACGTCTGAAGACATTCCTTGGAACATCTCACTTATTTGTGTTAGTAGGTGATCAGAATAACATTTTGTATGCATGCAGAATTCTTATGGGTATAGCTGATAAAGAAAAGGGTCATAAAAGCCTTGCACACCTGATCAGGCACTTCTAACTGCCTCACAGGTTTTGTCTTTATGTTCCACATACACCATTGTAGTCTTGGATTAATTCAAGCAGATCATCCGAATTATATAGAATTATTGTTAGGTTAGCAGGCAGGATTAATGTATATTATTCACGGTTTCTGATGGTTGTTTACATGGACCAGAAAATTGTGATGTGTACAGTCGACTTTGAATAGCCCAAATAGACAGGGGCTGGAAGCTGAATGCATCTCTTCTGATGCAGAAAGATTTCAAAGGCTGGACCAGCAAACTTGCTAAGTAAGAGTTGAAGGGAACCCTCATCAACAACAGCTGGTCTTAAAAGGGAACAATTTGGATAGAATCGATTAGCTTCAGTAAAGAGATAGATATTGAGAATGGTAAGATACAGAAGGAATTAAACCATTCAGGAGAGACTCAAAGAAGAAGCATCGTGAATGACTTACTTTTTACTCTTTTTACTCTTTTACTTGTTTCAGTCATTTGACTGCAGCCATGCTGGAGCACCGCCTTTAGTCGAGTAAATCAACCCCAGGACTTATTCTTTATAAGCCTAGTACTTATTCTATTGGCCTCTTTTGCTGAACCACTAAGTTACGGGGACGTAAACACACCAGCACCTGTTGTCAAGCGATGTTGGGGGGACAAACACAGACACACAAACACATGCATACATATATACGACGGGCTTCTTTCAGTTTCCGTCTACCAAATCCACTCACAAGGCTTTGGTTGACTCGAGGCTATAGTAGAAGACACTTGCCCAAGGTGCCATGCAGTGGGACTGAACCCGGAACCTAGCAGTAAGAATGACCCTCAAGTATTTCTTCAATATAAAGTACAAAAGATGTCACTCCTGCTGAGGTGCATGTGCTGAAATATGAGGATACGGAAGCAGTTCAATGGTCTCACCTGACAGAAATGCAGAGTGGCAGCAAGGCCAGAATTCAGTCTGTGATGGACCCCTACTGGCACGTGCTCTCCTCCCTTGCCAAACACAGACAAGTGCAGCTTTCCGATAAGTACTTTACCTAACTGTTCTCATTGCACGAGAGACAAGAGACAAGATATTTTGATGTCTACGTTGATGGTTTCTTGTGACTCTTGAGCAGAGAGATAGACTGCTACAAAATGCTGATGTCGATAAACGAAGTGGCGCACATGCTGAGCTACTCTGTGAGGTCCAGAGACCGCCATGATTGGATGGTCTTCTTTATGAGCTTCATTTCTATAACACCATACTTGTTCACTCTTGTCTTTTTATCCATCTGACAACAGAACTGAAGCATCCCCAGCTGAGTTAACTGGGGAGGGGTGAGGCTGAGGAAGGAGGATGCAAACAAGAAGGACAGGGTTAAGAATTTCAGGCCAATAATTCTGCTTAACACAAATTCAAAGAATTTGGCAAAGGTGCTCTCCAAAAGGCTAGCACTTGTCTGCAAAAGTGAATCAGAAAAGGAAAAACATTATGCACTCACTACCGTGTACAGTTCTCAGAAACCATTGAACTTCAAACACATGATCCTCCAAGAATGCCCTCTCGCCATGCTGCCATGTTTTGGTTTTGGAGCTATTACCATGGAGAATAGAGACTTTGAAAGGTTACCCATTCAAAGAGGGTCACAGGAAGCCATATCAACATATGCAGACAGAAGTGGTCGACATTGTACTGGTGGAATACGAGGAGTGTACAGGAACTCACACCAGAGACGAGTCAGTGGGCATCAGATGAAACAAGTCACTTAGCATCAGTCCTGGCAGGCAGCAGTGATTTCTATCACTGGACTGAGCACCTGGTGCTCGAGGTTTGGTTTGGAGCAGACCTTCAGGTGGAATAGGAACTGGGAAAAGGTTATGAGAAGTGTGGCAAGTCACATTCAGAAATAGGTAAAAGTTGGGTGGAAGTGACTAATGCAACCATTTCCCCAGAGATGTAGCTTGTCCCCATGAAACACCTGACCAGGTTGAAATGTATGCTTTTCTGGTCCTTATAGAAGGGGCAGATTCTACTGATCAGGGAATCCATCTACTGGCAATAGCCACTGTTTGATGGTCTTAGAGTGCTGCTGCTTATATGTGCTGATACACCTGTAGAAATATTTAGATCATTGCGATTATGACAATGTCGACAAAAACAAAAGAGAAATTAGCATGGGTACCCTTCATGCAACAAGTCTGTTCACAGCCCGTGTCTTTGACTTAACTGAAATTATGGCTGAAGCTTAGACCAAGGTTGGGTGCTTGGGACATAGAAAATTATCAAAGACTTACAGCAATCGACTACTATTGGTGGTAATACAACTCTTGCATTCTAGAAAGGGTTAGTAGAGTGTAGGAGCGAAGGTAGCCTGGGAATGGCTCTGGTCATCAACGATAACGGTCTAAGCTGTCAGTACATAAGAACTTTCAAGTCGAGGATTTTGGGCAACTTCTCAAAGTCTCAAAGTATGGCAGTGCTACAAGAGGGATGAACATTATCTGTTCAAGATACAGAATAATCCAAGTTCTTGTGCCGATTTCCCTTCACCAAAAAGTCTTCCCTAGCATTGAGAACTTTCTAGTTATAGATATTTTTAAAAACTTTTTTTCTGTTGTTGCCAACCATATTTTTGTATTTGTTTTTTGTTGCCCTTAATGTGTTGAGTTCTTGTGGCCAATAAAAGAAGTCATCATCATCATCATCATCATCATCATCATTATGGCAGTGAAATAAAAGTATACAAAGCACTGAACAAAATTCCTTACCGTATTTAGTTATCTCACTCTTTTTGAACCTTCTTTACTGTTTAATTCTCTCTCCCTCTCTATCTCTATCTCTATCTTTCTCTCTCTCCTCCCTTTATCTGTCTATGTTTCTCTTTGCCTCTCTCTCTCTCTTTCTATTTACCTACTTGTTTCTCTCTCTCTCTCTCTCTCTTTCTCCCTTTCTCTCTCTCCACCTGCCATTCCCTCCCATACACACAAGACAAACAGTATGGTAATGCTTCTGTGACAATATATTTCTTGCAGTAATCAGTAACTCTGCCGGCTTTCTTCGATGTCGGTTTAACCTTATTGAGTGGAAAAAAAATGAAAATAAACATCAAATTGTCATACTGACAGGTCAGTTAATTACATAGATTACAACAACAACAGCAACAACAACAACAACAAGGTTTTGCTGATATGAAGAGAGAAAAATAAAGATGAAATGAGAGAAAGAGTAAGAGAGAGTGAGAGTAAGAGAGAGAGAGAAGTTAAGATAAAAAAGTAATTATCTTTTGAATTTTTAAACATTATCTCATTAATAAGAATTCATTGTGAAATATCAGTCATTAAAATAACTGTTGCAGGAGAGAGTGAGGAATGGTATCTAGGATGGATGCTTCAAGAATGGCTTCAGAAACAAAACAAAACAGAGAAAGCAATTACACAAAGATAGTTAATCTTTTCTCTCCAATTCCTTCCCCACCGTCCTCTCACCCACTGACCCGACACCCTGCCTCTAGTTTGGATGTGATCGCTTCATAAATAATGTAGATTGTTTTTTCATGCTGTCATATCTTCACAGATGAGCATCAAATGGAAGAATCAGCAGAGTAAACATGGATAATTATCGTTATTATCATTATAATTAATATCATAAATTAATAATAATTATAATAATAATAATAATAATAATAATAATCTTTTCTATTAGAAGTACAAAGCCTTAAATTTGGGGGAAGGGATAAAGTCGATTACATCGACCCCAATGCACAACTGGTACTTAATTTATCAACCCCCGAAAGGATGAAGGACAAAGCCAATCTCAGTGGAATAATAATAATAATAATCATCATCATCATCGTTTAACGTCCGCTTTCCATGCTAGCATGGGTTGGACGATTCAACTGGGGTCTGGCAAGCTCGAGGGCTGCACCAGGCCAGTCAGATCTGGCAGTGTTTCTACAGCTGGATGCCCTTCCTCCAATAATAATAGTAATAAAAGCAGTGAGCTGGCAGAAACATTAGCATGCTGGGCGAAATGCCTGGTGGTATTTCGTCTGCCGTTACGTTCTGAGTTCAAATTCCTCCGAGGTCAACTTTGCCTTTCATCCTTTCGGGGTCGATTAAATAAGTACCAGTTATGCACTGAGGTCGACATAATCAATTTAATCCCTTTGCCTGTCACCTATGTTTAGCCCCTTGTGGGCAATAAAGAAATAAATAAGAATCATAATAATTCTTTCTATTAGACGCACAAGGTCTGAAATTCTGGGGGAGGGGGCTAGTCAGTTGCATTGACCCCAGTAGTCAACTGGTACATATTTCATCAACTTTGAAAGGATGAAAGGCCAAGTCAACTTCAACAGAATTTGAACTCAGAATGTAAAGACAGGTGAAATACCACTAAGCATTTCACCTGACATGCTAATAGTTATGCTAGCTTGTCACTTTTAATAATAATAATAATAATAATAATAATAATAATAATAATAATCATTTCTGCTATAGGCACAAGGCCTGAAAATTTTGGGGAAGGACCTGTTGATTAGATCAATCTCAGTACACAACTGGTACTTGATTTATTAACCCTAAAAGGATAAAAGGCAAAGTCAACCTCGGTGGATTTTGAACTCAGAACAAAGCAATGGGCCAAATACCGCAAAGCAATGGCCAAATACCGCAAAGCATGCTAACGATTTTGCCAGCTCACCACCTTAATAATAATAATGATAATAATAATGTGGGAAGAGGGCTGAAAGTGTGACTCACATTGTTAGTGCTTGTGAAAGTCTGGCACACGGAGAATACAAGCATAGACACGACAAGGTAACCCAAAGCTTCCACTGGCTACTATATCTTAAGTATGGATATGAGGTTATGGGTGCTTGGTAACAACATACACCAGAAAAGGTTATGGACGAAAAGGAGGAGGCAAAAATCCTCTAGAACTTTGACTTCCAGACAGACAAGGTATTAGAGCACCGAAGGCCGGATATAGTAACCTTTAGGAGGGAGAAACAAGAGTGGCTAATAATTGACGTGGCAGTGCCAGGAGATCAACATATCATCATTAAAGAACGAGAAAAGGTTGATAAATATGGGAACCCCAAAATTGAGATCACTAAGATATGGCAGCTACGAGAGTTGAACATAAAGGTTATCCCTATTGTCATCAGAGCATTGGATTCAATACCACCCAATCTGAAAAAACATCTGTAAACCTTAGAAATATCCTGCAATGAAGATGTGTTGCAAAAGTCGGCATTACTTGGAACTGCATGCATATTGTGTAAAGTACTGTCTGTCTGAGGTCCTTGTTGTGACTTGACAAACAGTACAAACCCCCGGTCGGCACAATATCTTCAATCAACAACCTCACGATATTGTATACTGTGTGACGTCTATAATAATGATAATAATAAACAAAAACAGCAGAGAACAAGTTAATGGGGATAAATCTACCATAGAGGAAAGAGGGTCCCTTTAGCCTTGGTTGGCAACCCCTTAGAGATGGTGTCTTGATAAAAAAAACATTGGTGGTTGTGACATATCACCAATATGGCCTTCATTATGAGTGTAATGCCAAATAAAATTTATCCCAACTTCATTCCAAGTGAAAGTCTCTTGCACAGCAAGTGCTCCACTGGACAGCAGGGTGGATCTAGTCATTACCCAAATACTACCACAAACGTGAGGAGAAAATGGACTTATAATGACATTAAAACTGTAACGAAATTGCTAGAGAGATTGAAATTGAAACTCGCAGAAAAGTGCAATCCTGTATTCTGCAAGAATCTTCAAGAAGTTTCTTGAGATTTCAGCAGACTTGTCACCAAACATAAAAAAAATGTACTTGCTAACTAAATTAGCATGCACTTGCATAATAATAATAATAGGGCTACAGCAAATATTCTGCTCAATATCACAGATATGGTTGTCAGTTGCTTGACCTTAACCGGTTGACGATGTCCCTTAGTGGCCGACAATATGTACATTTCTGATCTCAAGCAGGAGTAGTGGGGGAGCATCATAGCCATGTGTTGAGGGGAATCCATTAAGGTTGAATAATTAACCTCTGAAGGCATGGTGTTTTGCTCATCATCCGTGGCCCTCAGGGATGCTTAACCTGAAGAAAATTCTAGACAGGTCCCACCTGGAAATACATGGTACAATCATTGAGTTGAAAGAGAATTGGAGTTGGAGAACTGTAAGATTTTGTGGGACTTTCCTCTTCCAATGAACAAGAAGTTAGAAAATAATAGATCAGACATAATGATTATAAATAAGGAAAAGCAAAGTTGCTTACTTATTGATCCATCATGTCCAATTGATTCCAGATGTAATAGGAAGAATTTGGAGCATGTGAACAGAGAAAGTTGTAGCTATAATAATTGGTGCGTTGGGAAGAGTAAGCCAAGATATAGACAAACGGCTGAAGGAGATTGGAATAGAATGCCTGGTGGAGCTTCTACAGAATGTTTGTCACTTAGGACAGCAGGGATTATTAGGAGGGTTCTAAGCATTTGAAAGACTGCTGAAAACTTGTGGATAGCTAAAGTTACATGTAGCAACCTGCTATTCACATAATGATTACCAGGAATAAGACCAAACCTGAGCCAAACCAAAATAACAACAATAACAACAACAACAACAACAATAATAAAATAGACACTGGCTCTCATGGCTTCTGATCTTACTTGACTGGAAGTGTTATCATGTACATTGTTTTGTCTTGGTATAAAAGATGGGCTACAGCAAATATTCTGCTCAATACCACAGAATTGCTTGTCAGTTGTTTGACCTTAACCAGTTGACCATGTCCCTCAGTGGCTGACGATATGTGCATCTCTGATCATGAGCAGAAGTAGTGGGGGAGCATCATAGTCATTTGTTGAGAGGAATTCTTTGGGGTTTGAATAATTCACCCCCAGAAACACGTGTTTCATTCAACATCCTTAAACAATTCTTATTCAGGGCTACTTGACTTGAAGAAAATTCTAACTGGACTCTACCTGCAAGGTCATATGCTGCTTATTGTGATATGAAATCCCCATATTGTACACATGTTTATGATGCATGTGCCTGGTGTATCCTTATCAGATGGGTGGTCATGATGGGCTTCGTATATTTGTACCCCAGTTTCACTCTGATGGCATGTGTTGCTCTCTCACACAATAATAATAATAATAATAATAACAATAATGATGATATTTTTTTTTCCACCAAAGGCACAGGACCTGAAATTTGGGGTTGGGGAAGGGGCCAGTCATTTACATCGACCGCAGTGCACAACTGGTATTTATTTCCTCGACTCTGAAGGGACGAAAGGCAAAGCTGACCTCAGTAAAATTTGAACTCAGAACTTAGATGGACAAAATGCTGCTGAGCCCTTCACCCAGCGTGCAAACGAATTTGCCAGCTTGCCTTGTTAACAATTTCCAAAATAAGCTCAAGGCCATAAATGTTCTGCAGGGAGGGGGTTTAGTTAATTAAACTGATCTCAGTTCTTGATTGATAATTTATTTAATCAACCTTGAAAAGATGAAGAGTAAATTTGATCTTAGCAGGATTTGAACTCACAATGTAACGAAATACTGCAAGGCATTTTCTCATCATTCTACAAATTCTGTCACATGATGATGATGATGATGATGATGATGGAACATTCTAAATAGATTTGTTTATTTTATTTTCTTATCAGGGTTAACAACTTAAGGGTTATTACAAGTTCAAGTATAATTAGTCTCAGCACAGGAGGGACTTGGAATGTTTGATTAACAACAGTAAAAAAAAATGGTTAAATGACAGGAATAGAAGAACGAGGAAATAACAGAACTACCACCACCACCACTACTGCAACCATCACCACCACAACCACCACAACCATCACCACCACCATCCCCACCATCACCACCACTACTACAACCACCACCACCATCACCAACACCAGTAAAATCAGCCACATTCTGAATAACTTCAATAACAACTCCAATATGAATAGCAACAACAACAACAACTGTAACAAGACCAACAAAAGCAACAACAAAAAAATAGAAGAAGCACCAAAGAGAGAGGGTGGGAGACAGGATTTGACCAGTTCCTCATGATAAGACTGTGAGCCACAATTCTTCCATTCCACATCCCCCCCCACCCTCTCTTGACCCCTTTGCAGAAACTACTTAAAGCTCCTGTCTTCGGACCCTGAGCTCAGATCAGCCCAAGCTGCTGCTGCGAAAGGTAAGCAAAACTTTTAGTTATTATTGACTTATGAAAGAGTTGTGCAGTCAAAATGAATTCTTGGGGCATCAAACGCTGTCTGTTTGAACAGCCTCACTTGTTATAAGCTGCACCATCTGTTGCAAAGTCTGGGGTGCAAAATGTGTTATGAATTTGTTTTACTCTTTCACTTTTCAACAATTCATCCCAACATTTACAATTTTTCTAGTCATTTTCTTTCTTTTTCTTTTTCTTTTTGATTGAATCAGTCGTCGTCTCTCACTTGCAGTGTCCTCCAAACACTTGCAGTGTCTTCTTACAATATCTTCTCCCTTGCAGTGTCTTGTAAACATTTTCTTAAAGAAAACAAGAAAAACAAAAAAAAATATATACATAACGAAACAAACCCCCATCCCCCTGTCTGGAATTTTAGGTTGCTCTTCAGGGCTGCTATTGTTGTTTAGTCCCTGATCCAATTCTGATCATGCAGACCTATGTTTGAATGCATTCCACCCATGACCATACAGTCTCTTTTTTTGTTTGTCTTTTCCTTTTGGTGTGATGCTATTCAGGGAGACAAAAGCAGCAAAGTGGCAGGGTTAGAGTCAGGGTGTCAAACTAACATTTGTTCCAACCCTGCACTCCTTATGATCGAATCCTACTGGGTCAGTTTTGCTTTCTGTCTTTCTCAGGTTAATAAATAAAGTACCTGTCCATGATGATGGAATGGTGAAAGTGTCAGAGAATCAGATGGCATGCCTGGTATTGGGTTGCTGCATAATTATTGTGGCATTTTTTAAACAAATTTTATTCAACAAAAACAATAACAACATATAACAAAAACATCTTTAAATGATTATTCTGGAGCATATTCACCATCTACTTCAATTACTGCTTCCCATTTACTTGGCAGACGATCAGACCATCATTTAAAGCTGGTTTTGTCAAATATTGTTTTTATTGAATAAAATTTGTTGTAAAAAGCCACAATAATTATGCACCAACCCAATAGTCTCTGTTCCAACTCTATATATTCCGAGCTTGAATCTTACCTTGAGTAACTTGAGGGAGGGGGAAAAAAAGCCAAAACTGTGATGCTTTTGTCAGGAATTGTATTGGCAATTGAAGAACTGTGAAACTTTAGTTCCTTGGTTCAGTTTAAAGATTGTCTGAATAGGAACGAAGTGTAATACTAACATGTCCTTTCCACTTTTAAAATAGTAGGATATGGCTTGAATGATATACAGTAGTTCCCCGGTATTCGCAGGGGTTACGTTCCTAGAGCGCCGGCAAATAGTGAGAAACTGCAATTATTGGACGTGGTCCATAAAAATGCCTACAAATGTCAAAATATAACATAAAATATTTTATATATATATATGATATGAGGGAATATTATTCCAAATTTACAGGGAAAAATTCAATTTAGAAATACTAAATCAAATTTCACAAAATTTAATATATATATATAAATTAGAAAAAAAACACCTTTTATCAATTCAATAATGAAAACTTAAATTATACCATTTAGAAAAATTACATCTTATAGAAAGATTAAATATAAGATAAAACATATAACAATGATTAAGTAATATGCAAAATAGTAAATAAAACTTATATATTTGGTATTTTGTATATTACTTAATCATTGTTATGTGTTTTATCGTATATTTAATCTTTCTATAAGATGTAATTTTTCTAAATGGTATAATTTAATTTTTCATTATTGAATTGATAAAAGGTGGGGTTTTTTAAAATTATATATATATATATATATATATATATATATACTCTTTACTTGTTTCAGTCATTTGATTGTGGCCATGCTGGAGCACCGCCTTTAATCTAGCAAATCGACCCCGGGACTTATTCTTTTTGTAAGCCCAGTACTTATTCTATCGGGCTCTTTTGCTGAACCGCTAAGTAATGGGGACATAAACACACCACCATCGGTTGTCAAGCAATGCTAGAGGGACAAACACAGACACACAAACACACACACATACATATATATATATATATATATATATACATATATATGACAGGCCTCTTTCAGTTTCCGTCTACCAAATCCACTCACAAGGCTTTGGTCGGCCCAAGGCTATAGTAGAAGACACTTGCCCAAGGTGCCACGTAGTGAGACTGAACCCGGAACCATGTGGTTGGTGGACAAGCTACTTACCACACAGCCACTCCTGCGCCTATATATATATATATATATATATATATATATAATAATTATTGTTGTATTTAGGAATGGTCATTTTGCCACTTGAGCCAATATAAACACACGCACTATATATTTGGTGTTACTTTGCTTCAGTGTTATTCATTTTTTACATTAATCTTAATCTTATTTCGGCCAGTCTTCAGAGGTCTCAGTCTTCATCATTTCCTCTGTGAGGCCCCACCGGCACAGGTATCACACACACACACACACACACACATACACAATTTTCACTGGTTCTTCAGTTAATTACCATAATATAGTAGAGAAAAAAATCCAAACTTAAAATGTTATAATTTTAATATATAAATATTAAAGGAAATAAAGAAATACAGTTGATATATCAAAAATTTATTAACATTATTGTATAATATAATTATATTATAAAAAGATATAATATAATATAATATAAAAAATAATCAAAACAAATATATATCCTGCAATTTGTTTCGATTCATATCCAGTTGTGAATTTATAAAAATTCACATATATGCATATGAGTCTCATCAGGGTAATATTTGTCTAAAAAAATAGACAAAAATCTCATGCAAGGACTGCTAAATCATAAAACAGAGTCTATCTTATGTAGAGGTATGCACACACACACACACACACACACACATTCTTATTTCTTTATTATCCACAAGGGGCTAAACACAGAGAGGACAAACAAAGACAGACAAACGGATTAAGTCGATTACATCAACTCCAGTGTGTAACTGGTACTTATTTAATCGACCCCGAAAGGATGAAAGGCAAAGTCGACCTCGGCGGAATTTGAACTCAGAATGTAATGGCAGACGAAATACTGCCGAGCATTTCGCCCTCAGTGCTAACGATTCTGCCAGCTCGCCGCCTTACACACACTGCCACACACACAGTACAGAGTTATGCATATGCACACACACAGAGCTGCATATACAGTGCAGAAGTATGCACACACACACACACACTCTCTCACACACACAGTGCAGAGGTATACATACACACATACACTCTCTCACACACACAGCCACACACACAGTGCAGAGATAAACACACACACACACTCTCTCTCACACACAGATGCACATATATCAATATGCGTACGTATATGTGCATGTATATGTTTATATAACTATATGATGACCTCCCCCATTAAAGACAACGTACGAGTGTTCAGCTTTTGCTGAATTACCTGCACAGGTGATTTGTTATACCTATACTCCACGGCAGAAATGTTAAGACTGATTTTTCTGGTGATGTAAAGCACTCGTGGCAGTGTCACATAAAAGCGTCCATTTGGTGCCATGTAAAAGGACTTGTCCCAAACTTTGGCATCGAGAGTTACACAAATACTAGAACTGGGTGCCACTGCATAGTGCCAAGGACTCCAAATTTGCCATCAAGATGTAGGACAAGATACTGTGATAGCCTGGGCTTCAGAGGTCCACAGCTCTTCAATATCCTCCCGAAGGACCTGAGAGACCTGCATGGGGTGGATGCAGATGTCTTCAAAATAAAGCTGGACCTCTTCCTGTCAGGTGTCCCAGATGAACCAACTTCACGGCAGGAGGTGCAGATGAGGGCAGCTGCATCAAACTCTCTTATGCACCAAATGGCAATTGCTAAAAAGCATTCGTGGGGTAAAATCATGTAGCAACACCGAATGGCGGTGCCCCAGCATGGCCACAGCTCATGAGCTGAAACTAAATGAAATGAAAAAAATAACAAAATGAATATGGCAACATGTAGAAGTGACTCTCATGTGGTGCCCCATGAAAGCACCCAACACACCTGTAAAGTGGTCAGCGTTGGTGGTCAGCTGACCTTATAACAGGGTTGTCATCAAGGCATACCAAACCGTTTCTTCCTCATCATGGTTCTTTCTCAGCAGTGCCACCATAATGAAGGTTATGGAGAGGGTCATTAGGCAGAGAGTTAGTTTAGATGAGATGCAGTTTGGGTTCGCTCCAGGGAAAAGCACCACTGTTGCTATATTTCTGATAAGACAGTTGCAGGAGAAATACCTAGCCAAAGATTAATCTCTGTACTTGGCTTTCATTGACATGGAGAAAGCCTTTGACAGGGTCCCCCGATCCCTTATCTGGTGGGCAATGAGGAAACTAGGGATACATGAATGGTTAGTGAGAGCTGTGCAAGTCACGTACAGAGACGCTGTCAATAAGGTGAGGGTTGGCAATGAGTACAGTGAAGAATTCCAGGTAGAGGTAGGGGTCCACCAAGGTTCAGTCCTCAGCCCCCTCCTATTTATCATAGTCCTCCAGGCAATAACAGAGGAATTCAAGACAGGATGCCCCTGGGAGCTCCTCTATGCTGATAACCTTGCTCTAATTGCTGAGTCACTATCAGAACTGGAGGAGAAGTTTCAAGTGTGGAAACAAGGATTAGAATCGAAGGGCCTTAAAATCAACCTAGCTAAAACCAAAGTCCTAATAAGTAAGGCAGGTAAATCCCAAATCCATTCAGGTAGATGGCCCTGCTCGATCTGTAGTAGAGGCGTAGGTAGAAGCTCTATAAGATGTACCCAGTGTAAGCTATGGACACATAAGAGGTGCAGTAATATCAAAGGAAGGCTAACTGGGAAGATAGTTTTGTATGTGACAGATGCTCGGGAGTGATAAACACTGAAAATGTGCAGAGACCAACTTCTGCCACATTCCAGGGAGAAAAACTAGACGTAGTTGATAGCTTGGGTTATCTAGGTGACCAAGTCAGTAGCGAAGGAAGGTGTGCTGAAAGTGTAGCTGCTAGAATTAGAATAGCTTGGGCAAAGTTCAGAGAGCTCTTACCTCTGCTGGTGACAAAGGGCCTCTCACTCAGAGTAAAAGGTAGACTGTATGATGCATGTGTACGAACAGCCATGCTACATGGCTGTGAAACATGGGCTGTGAATGCTGAGGATATGTGTAAGCACACAAGGAATGAAGCCAGTATGATCTGATGGATGTATAATGTCAGTGTGCATACACGACAGAGTGTAAGTACCTTGAGAGAAAAGTTGGACCTAAGAAGCATCAGTTGTGGTGTGCAAGAGAGACGTTTGCACTGGTATGGTCATGTGGTGAGAATGGATGAGGATAGCTGTGTGAAAAAGTGCCAATCCTAGTGGTTGAGGGAACCTGTGGACGACGTAGACCCAGGAAGACCTGGGACGAAGTGGTGAAGCACGACCTTCGAACATTAGGCCTCACCGAGGCAATGACTAGTGACCGAGACCTTTGGAAATATGCTGTACTTGAGAAGACCCAGCAAGCCAAGTGAGACCATAACCCGTGGCCTATGCCAGGGGTGTAACCAACCCACTTATGCATACCTTTCCTTCATTGGACACTAAACTCTGCTTGCGAAGACCTGTTGAGACAAATGAAATTGAAATTAAATCAAATTCGATGACTGGCTCCTGTGCCAGTGGAGCACTAAGAGCACCATCCGAGTGTGATCGTTGCCAGAGCAGCTTCCATGCCGGTGGCATGTAAAAAGCACCATTCGAGTGTGATCGTTACCATTGTTGCCTTACAGGCACTTGTGCCGGTGGCATGTGAAAAGACATTCGAGCGAGGTCATTGCCAGTGCTACTGGACAGGCTCCTGTGCAGGTGGCACATAAAAAACACCATTGGAGTGTGGCCATTGCCGCCAGCACCGCCTTACTGGCCCTCGTGCCAGTGGCACATAAAAGCACCCACAACACTCTCAGAGTGGCTGGTGTTAGGAAGGGCATCCAGCTGTAGAAACTCTGCCAGATCAGACTGAAGCCTGGTGCAGCCATCAGGTTCGCCAGTCCTCAGTCACATCGTCCAACCCATGCTAGCATGGAAAGTGGATGTTAAACGATGATGATGATGAGGAGGAGGAGGAGGAGGAGGAAGAGAAAATACTTTTAAAAAATAAATAAGTAATAATGAAAAAGAGGACAAAAACAAATAAAATCTCTTGCATATGGTGTACAGGTTTTACTCCTTCAGACTTGCAGTTGAGGCTAGGCTTCTTGTATGTAGACAGACTCTGTGACTTGCCTTAACGTAGTATCAGAGGCATAGACAAGCCATTATGGTAATCTAGTACATGTTGGTAGAAAACCAAAGTCTCTTTTAAACATAACTATTCCAATATTTTCCTAAATCTGTCTCTAATACTTCTTTCCATTTATCCTTTGGTTACTGAAAGAAACTGAATAATTTCTTTGAATTTATTGCATTTTCTGTTATTTAATCTCCAATTCTCCTTTCAAAAATATTGATAAAATATTAGACAAAAGTATGTTAAAGATTACAGTTTAAAGTTTGTAGAATTTTTGTTTTAACTTTCTAAAATATGGATGGCTATGTGGTTCTGATTTGATCTTGAGCATCAATAATGGCAAGTGTCTTCTACCAAGAACTTCTTTGTGAGATCCATGGTGGCTTTTTCTGCAGTTTCAGTGATGGCGTATATGATCCATTGCCACCACCACTGCATCAATGATTCCAAGCCTAGCCATGGCTTTGCAGAATCAGCATCTTCCAAACCTCAAGCATCCACATCAGCAGAAGTCTAGATGCCCGATTCTAATCTGTAAATGTTGTGGCTTGCTCTCCAATAAGCAAGAACAATAGAGTCCATTGATTTGCCAGGGAGCTGATACTGCTGCTAAGATGGCCCAGTTTAAAGGGACATTTGACTGCTATTTCTAACAGATCAAGTGAATGTGTTGAAGCTCCTGTTTTGACTAATTGATTTTGTCATATCTTCAATGTTAAAATAAGGTCATTTCATATCAAGTTTATCAAGTTTGACTCTGAAGACAGGCAGGGTGCTCGTTAGTTGTCAGTGAATATCTTATATTAACACAAAGTTAAGAATATGTATAAAAGAGTAATTAGATTAATTAACAGTCTTATGGTAAAGGGACATTGACAGCATGTTTAAGCAGGCGTAGGAGTGGCTGCGTGGTAAGTAGCTTTCTTACCAACCACATGGTTCCGGGTTCAGTCCCACTGCATGGCACCTTGGGCAAGTATCTTCTACTATAGCCTTGGGCCGACCAAAGCCTTATGAGTGGATTTCGTAGATGGAAACTGAAAGATGGCCATCATATATATGTGTATGTATATATATATATATATAATATATATATATATATACATATGCATGTGTGTGCGTATGTGTTTCTGTGTCTGTGTTTGTCCCCCCAACATCGCTTGACAACCGATGCTGGTGTGTTTACGTCCCAGTGACTTAGCAGTTCAGCAAAAAAAACCGATAGAATAAGTACTAGGCTTACAAAAAATAAGTCCTGGGGTCAATTTGCTCAACTAAAGGCGGTGCTCCAGCATGGCCACATTCAGATGACTGAAACAAGTAAAAAGGTAAAAAAAAAAAGTAATTAAAAAGGTGGGTCTCGACATTTGTGGAGATGCATGTTTTAGTGTGGCGCTTTCAGTAACAAGATCATGGTTTTCATTCCCAGACTGGTGGTGTGTTGTATCCTTCAGCAAAACACTAAATTTCACATTGCTTCTGTTATTCAACAGATGTAATTGATTAGTCTCCTCCCACCAAGTTTGAGGCCTTGTGCCTCCAGTAGATAGGATTATTATCATTATTATTATTATTATTATTATTATTATTATTATTATTATTATTAATATTATTATTATTATTATTATTATTATTATTATTATTATTATTATTATTATTATTATTAAGGTGACGAGCTAGCAGAATTGTTAGCACACCAGGTGAAATGCTTAGTGCTATTTTGTCTGCCGCTACATTCTGAGTTCAAATTCCACTGAGGTTGACTTTGCCTTTCATTCTTTCAGGGTTGATAAATTTAGTATTAGTGAAAACAATGAGGTCGATGTAATCAACTAGTCCCCTCCCCCAAAATTTCAGGCCTTGTGCCTTTAGTTGAAAGGATTATTATTATTATTATTATTATTATTATTATTATTATATTATTATTATCCTCTTCTTTCAATTTTGATTCTATTTCTTGCTGAGTGTCTTCCCGGCATCTAGGGCAAAGAAATTAACTGTATATATTGGTAGGCCATTAAAATAAGCACATTAGATTGTTAATTTACAAAGTCATGTGGCAGAAAAAAGGGGAAGAAAGAAAGAAGAAAAAATTTTTTTAAATATGAAAAATAAAAAAATCTAGAAAACAAAGAAAATAAAGGGGAAAAAAAGGAAAAAAAATTCACAGCAACAATGCTCTTCTTAATACATGTGGGTTACTAGTTAAGACAATCTTTTGCACTTCTTGCATAGATGGCAACGCCAGAGATCATCCTTGAAAATTTTCAGTTCCTTTTTTTGATCATTTCAAGTGTTTCTACCAATCATTGGTAAAAAGAGTCAAGAACCCCTTCAGTCACAAATGACCTGGGGATTGCACCTAGAAAGTTCTCCAATTCAAGACAACATTGTTTATAGAAGACCAGCAGTCACCCATGCATACCAGCCTTCCCTTTCCATGCCATTATATATACATAGGGTAAAGGGTAAAGACTCCCTTTGGTCATCAATGACCATGGGTATGCACCTAGAAACTTCCTCTCTGAGGCACAATCCAGGCAAGGTTGTTCATGAAAGACCAGCAGTCGCCCATGCATACCAGACTCCCCTCTCCACACCACCGATGTTATCCAAGGGAAAGCAAAGGGGCCGATACGGTTTGGCACCTGTGATGTCACAACTCATTTCTACAGCTGAGTGAACTGGAGCAATGTGAAATAAAGTGTCTTGCTCAAGAACACAATACACAGCCCAGTCCAGGAATCGAACTCAATACCTCATGATTATAAACCCAATGCTCAACCACTGAGCCATGCACCTTCACACAATCACTAGTATAGCAATTGTATATTGATCATCTTGAGACCCTTGAAGATACTGGCCAAAAGGAGCCACGCAATGGCATAGAACCCAAAACAGCAAGGTTAGAAAGCAAATTCCATGTCAATACAGCCATGGTTACCTAAATAGCCATACGGGCATCTTTTCAGCATGGAAATATTGTGTTCAGTTCAAATTACATTTTAATATTACCATATTGAACGATTTACGGCAAATTTTGTTTTTCTATTTACGAAAATATTTCTTCGGATTCTGTTACATCCGCCCAGAATCTACCAAAATCATTTCCAGCCAAGAACTTTCTCTCATCTTAATCGAATTTATCCAAGAAATTATAATGCTACAAGGAAGAGTAAGTATTTATAGTGTTTAAATGGATATAAAATATTTTCAGGACGGATCTTCGGAATAACTGTTCGGGCAATGAAAAGAGCAAAGAATCGGGAAGGCTTTTGTCTTCGTCATTTCAATATTTTACGATTCTCCGCCAAAATTTCGATCAGAATCAGAATTTCCTTTCTATCAAACACAGAAATACTAGGAAAAAGTGCGCTGGCTTTCGAAATAGCTATCGCAAATAAAAGGGAATTGCTCAGAGATTTCTTTTTTTTAGCATTTTTCACCATTTTATAGAATCTCACTTCACAAAACAAGATATTAATCACCTTCTTAAAAAACGAAAAAAGAAAAGAAATTGAGTATCTTTGCTTCTTTGGAAATGTCTCAGTCTCTCTGTCCCTCTCAGTTACGCCTTCCGAATAACTGCCACGATTCACAGGAATTAATTTCCTTCCCAATTTTCCGTCTCTTCTGAAATATTTACAATTCACATTAGAAATAATACAAAATAACAAAAACTTCCAAATGCACCTCACACTTCATCACACCTTTCACAATCTGTCGTCTATACTCAAGAAGAAGCCGATCCCCTATTTTGGGCAAAAACTTGGTAATTTTCCATGGATCCTGTATAAAAGTTGACCCTAGTATTTGACGAGTAACATTTGTGGGTCCAGATGCAGTATAATCCTGTACGTAGAAGTAACTTTTTGTTTCATTTCTACTGTAGGCACAGGGCCCGGAATTTTTTGGGTGGGTGTCAGTCGATTAGATCGAACCAGTACGCAACTGGTATTTAATTTATCGACCCCGAAAGGATGAGAGGCAAAGTGGACCTCGGCGGAATTTGAACGTAGGACATAAAGACAGATGAAATGCCTATTTCTTTACTATACACAAGGGGCTAAATACAGAGGGGACAAACAAGGACGGATAAACGGATTAAGTCGAGTGTATCAACTCCAGTGCGTAACTGGTACTTATTTAATCGACCCCGAAAGGATGAAAGGCAAAGTCGACCTCGGCGGAATTTGAACTCAGAATGTAATGACAAATGAAATACCACTAAGCATTTCACCCGGCATGCTAACATTTCTGCCAGCTCACCGCCTTTTAAAATTTACAACCCATGCCAGCATGGAAAACAGACGTTAAACGACAACGACGACGACGACGACGAGGAGGAGGAGGAGGAGGAGGAAATTGCTTATACTTCTACAATGCACAAAATATTCTTTTCTACTCAAGGCACAAAGCCCAAAGCTTTTGGAGAGGGAGCCAGTCGATTTGATCAACCCCAGTACATAACTGGTACTTAATTTATTGACACTAAAAAGATGAAAGGCAAAGTCAACCTCAGCGGAATTTGAACTCAGACTGTAAAGACAGACAAAATACTGTTAAGCATTTCGCCTGCTGTGCTAACAGTTCTGCCAGCTGGCCGCCTTTGGGACTATGTTTATGTGTAATGTGGAATATTGCATCAAATTTAAAGCATTTGGTCATGTATGGAGGTTCCAGCATCATAGCAAGAGTCTGTTGAATATTTGTTGTAAGTAGTGAGATTCAGTGTAATAGAATCCCCCCCCCCCCCGCCCCTTGGTTTATGACGGAGGTTGTATAAACCTTCAACAAGCAAGTTCTTTACAGCAGAAAATAGGGCTTGAAGATATTTGGTATTTGTTCATCCCCATCTTCTCTTCCCTCTATTCCTGGAAGTGTCATTGGGGACAGAATCTTCACACCATAAGATCCTATTGAAAGCAACCACCATTACACTTTCCAGCCAGATTTACACGTGTAACCAACTGAGGATATTATCCAAACATCTCATTCTTGATCTAGTCTTCGGTCTCTTGCCAGTTAGCTTGGCTTGAAGAATCTGGCTTGCGGTTCTTTCCTGCGATATTTTAATTACATGTCCTATAGTATTGAAGCTGTTATTTCTCAATGGGAAAAAGTAGTGCATTGACCTGGGGAGACTCCCTGATCTCTGAGCTATGCACCTTTATTGAGTAACACCAATCCTGAGATCCTTTGGAGGAACTCCATTTGCTTGCATGACAAATATATAGCAGAAATAAAACCCCTGAAAAAATGACACCTGCCATTGTCGAGGAGACCTTTTGAGTGAAGTACATCAACCTCAAATGAAATCAAATCACAATCAAATGGAAATTGTAGTTGTGGTCCCCGTGCCAGTGGCACATAAAAAGCATGAGGTCGATGCCAGCCCCCTCGCCCCCAAGTTTTCATTTTTTCCCCCAATTTAATACTGAGTTGAGCAGAGTTTAGCAGTGGTGAAAGTATGTTGCAATGATATTAATTGGATCATGTTTATTTGCAATATATTCTGAACATGTTGCATCGTGTTTATTGCTACATGTGTTTATGAGTGAAATGCAATGTGACAGCACAGCTATGTTACTACACCCAGCTGTCTTCCAACCAATTTCTGGTAATAAATAAAGGTAGACAAGGTGAACTCAATAAAAGTAAGCTGATCAGGATTTCTCCTGGATTTATTAGGTTATGGCTTACAACCAACGACGACAGACTGGCAACGCTGTTCTGATTTGAAAACGAAAATTTATTTCAAGGTTACAGCCAGCAGTAAATTGTTAATTGGCAAAATCTTAGACCAAAAGAACAATATACATTTTATTGTGAGAACTATAGGTAAATAGAAATATCATTTTGTATTCTCTTGTCTATATCTGTTGGTGTGTATGTGTGTGTGTGTTTGTTTGTCTGTGAGCGTGGGCATATTTTTATGGTTTCATATATCGACCAAAGAAATCAATTTCCTCTAGGTTACAAGATCTTCGTATTTCTTCTATTTCTTTAAATTTCAATGTCTTATAAGGTAAATGTTTTATAAAATGAGTTTCGGAGTTTCTTTTGTGGTTTCAACTTTATTTGACCCGCAAAACCTCTCTCAGAAACATTTCAGAAATTTCTAGTCTCTATGTCTCACAGAAACTGACTAGAAAATGTAATAAGCCATTTCAGTCAATAAATCTTATAGAAAGATTTTAAAATATTTCAGTCTGTTTATTATCATTTTTAATTAATAGAAGAGGCAATAATGGCTGTGTAATTGAGAGGTTTGGGTTCAGTCCCACTCTATGGCACCATGGATAGGTGTCTTCTGCTACAGTATGGGATCAAACAAGTGGATTTGATGTGGATGGAAACTGAAAGAAGCTTGTCATATCTATCTATCTATCTATCTATCTATCTATATCTATCTATCTATCTATCTATCTATCTATCTATCTGTTTTTCTATCAGTCTATCTATTAGTCTATCTATATATCTATCTGTCTGTCTGTCTATCTATCTGTCTGTCTGTCTGTCTGTCTGTCTATCAGTTTGTCTATTTATCTGTATGTCACTCTGTCTGTCAGCGTGTCTACCTTTGTGTGTGTGTCTGTGTGATCCCATTCGCACTTCTCCATAAATCACTAAACTCCAAAAAGTGATGCATTTACCTTTTTCTCACCTGTCAACAAATAACCAATTACTTTCGCACCTTCTGAGATATATGCAACAAGAGATCACTTATCTTTAGAGTAAAAATTATTTGCCAACATAACATGGCAGTCCTGGTTAGGACGAACGTTGCTGTAATTTAGCCCCAGGAGACATCGTTTCTAGCTGGTTATACGACATGATCTGGAGATGATGTCTCCTGGGGCTAAATTACAGCAACATTCGTCCTAAACCAGGGCTGCCATGTTATGTTGGCAAATAATCTTTATTCTAGAGTCCTGTTGCTGAATATCCCTTGTTGGGAGAGTTACAAATAGTAATTTTCTATCACTTATCTTTATTTTGAAAGGAAGGATTAATGACAGGAAGGGTGTCCATCTGTAAAACTTTACCTCAATAATATATTCATCTAACCCATGCAAACATGGGAAAACAGATGTAAACCAACAAAATTTTATGAACATTAGCATTATTGATTGCAGATCCCCAGAAGTCCAGTTACTTGTTCATTGAATTTGTGACATTGCAGAGTGACAAGGGAGTGTCTGTCTAACTGTGGCAAGATAAATACCACAAGGTATGTTTTATTTATTTATTTAATGTGTGGGCATCTTTGGCGGATGTATGCCTGCTAGGTTTCTACATATATGTATATGCACATGCATATGTGTGTACACACAACCACATATATGAGTGTTTGTGTAGTTTTGCAGATGTAAATGTGTTGGCAATGAATTTGATGGCAAGAAAACTGATAAATGTGATTTGATTTATTTTTGCTGAGAGCAAACAGAGACAAGTGGTAGTTTCATGTGCGAAAATATTGTGATTATTGGGGTTGAGGCATAATTTATTTTGCAGCTTTTTTCAACAAATTTTATTCAACAAAAACATCTTTAAATGACGGTCTGACTGTCTGCCAAGCAAATGGGAAGCAGTAATTGAAGTAGATGGTGAATATGCTCCAGAATAATCATTTAAAGATGTTTTTGTTAAATATTGTTATTGTTTTTGTTGAATAAAATTTGTTGAAAAAAAGCCACAAAAATTACGCACCAACCTAATACTTATGTATCTATGTGTGTGAGTGCATGTGTGCATGAGTATATGTGTGTGTGTGCATGTGTGTTTGTGCATATGTGTGTCAGTGTATGTGTGTGTGCATATGTGCATGAGTGTATGTGTGTGCATGTATGTACATGTGTGTATGTGTGTGTAAGTGTATGTGTGTGTGCATATGTGTGTGAATGCATGTGTGCACACATGTACATATGCATACATGTGTGTGCATGTGTGCATGTGCATGTGTGGGGCAGGAGTGCATACCAGACAAAATGCATAACCACATTCCTACAGGCTTTACATTCTGAGTTCAAATGCTGCTCAGTGGTCGACCTTTTCACCCTTTTGGGCCCTATAATACAAAAACTAGTCAAGTCCTGGGGTCGATGTAATCAACTAGGCCCCTCCCAGCAAAATTTCTGGTCTTATTCCTATAATAGAAAGGACTCTCCTTCTTCTTCTTCTTCTTCTTCTTATTATTATTATTATTATTATTATTTTTATTATTATTATTATTATTATTATTGTTATTATTATTATTATTATTGTTATTACTATTATTATTATTATTGCTGTTGTTGTTGTTGTTATTATAATTAGTCCAAAGCTAGCATATGCAAGTTTAATTAGCAGCCAAATTATCTTCTTCGGGTCTCTTCAAAATGGAAGAATCTTTTTTTTAGGACTCTTGCAGAATATAGGATTGCACTTCTATTCTGCAGGTCAACAATGCAAGTCTCAATTCCCGTATCCTTCAGTCTCTTAAGTAGCCAAGTGTTGTGCCAAGTGCACTGATTACCAATCATCATCATCATTATCATCGTAAATGTCATCACTACCATCATCGTCATCATTACCATCATCATCATCACTACCATCATCGTCATCACTACCGTCATCATCAGCAAGAGCTGCAGTAGCACTATTCTACACACCACCAACATTACCGTTTCTTCTTCTTTCATCAACAGACATCAAAATGAGACTGTCAATTGCGTTCGTTCTCCTCTGCCTGTCTCTGTGTCAAGCAAAAAACATTTCTTCAGGTAAGAAAACGTAACGCATTTTTTGATTACTTCAAACATATCTCATTCTTAATAATATTACAGCTGACATGGAGTGAAGAATCCAGGCTTTTGAGCACAAGCGCTTCAAAAGGCTACTACACTTCCCATACATCGAGTACATAAGGAACAGCTTCCTCAGGCATCAAGCCGACCAATACTCTGGCAGACAGGAACCGCTCCTTCTGCAGATGAAAAGCTTGCCTGATACAGTCATGTATCCAGCCACAACTCCCTGTCTAAATCTCTAACATCCACAGCATGGCCATCACTCCTTCATCACCAACCCCACCATTTATACTAACAAAGCAATGTTTCTATTTCAGATATTGGAGGAATTCTTGAAGGAAGCTGGTCAAGTGAAGAAAATCTGCTGCTTACTTTTAACCAAAGAAATAACTCTTTGAGTGCTACATTAACTATTTCATGTAGCCGTGGATACAATTTTACAGGTAAGTTTTAAGACTCTTTAAGCTTGATCACAAGAGAAAGGAACCAGTCTGCTATTGTATTAATTCTGTAGAATTAGAAAGGTTTTTGGAGATTATTGGCATCCCTCTTAAATCTGTCTTTTAACCCTCTTTTATCTTTTACTTCTTTCAGTCATTTAGATTGTGGCCATGCTGGAGCACGACCTTGAAGAATTTTAGTCAAACACATCAATCCCAGGACTTGTTTTTAGACTTGGTGCTTATTCTATTGATGTCTTTTGCTGCACTGTTAAGTTACAGAGATGTAAACAAACCAACACCAGCTGTCAAGTGGTGGTAGTGGTGAAGCAAATGCACACACACACACACACTCACACGTGATGGGCATTTTTTCATTTTTTGCCTACCAAATCAATTCACAAAGTTTTGGTCAGCCCAACATTATAGCAGTGGGACTGAACCTAGAACCATGTGGTTGGGAAGCAGCCTACTTACCACACAGTCCTGCCTCTGCCTTTCATTAAAGTCAATGTCAATATTGATTTTTCCTGTAAAAACCTCATTCATATATTATAGTGTCAACTTTGTCGATGCTTATAGTAAAATCCATGTTAAGTTGAATAGTAAAATCCAATAAGTCAATTACATCAACCCCCAGTGCATAACTGGTACTTACTTCATCAACCCTGGAAAAACGAAAGGCAAAATCAACCTCCGCAGAAATGAAGACTTGCTAATGCTCATAGCGAGTTTCTTGTTCATGTTTAAAGGCCAAGATCAAAATTTGTATGGAATATGCATGTTACTCAATATAAGAAGTCTTCATCTAAATTACATTTTATTTTATATCTTCGATTTCATGAAGGGATTTATCTGGGGCTTTTTCCCCCTTTTTCTTTTGTAGGTAACATTACCAACAGCAATACATTTCATCTGTATGGAGCATTCAACACCACGGCCATAGCTGTCACAGGTATTTACCTTTTCATGAATATGTTTCTTATGAACTCTTTTAATTTTGTTACACAAAATTATGAAGGAAGGAATTTTTTTGCATCTATTTAAGAACTAGCAGTATCGCCCAGCATTGCTCAGGTTTGTTTTGACCCTTTAGAATTGGAATTTTCGAAAAGTAAAGATTTTGCATTATGTAGCTTGTTATTCTCTTTAAGTGAACATTTTTCTGGTTGAAATACACTGAAAAATGGCAACACAGCAGTCAAAAAATCGTTGAAAATAGGGATTTTCATAGAAAAAAAAGCACCTTTTTGATGTAAATAATTTTTGGTCTTAACAAGGTCCGATTTGAATTTTTTCTTCTACAGAATGAAGAGCAAGCCTTCTTCTATCATACTTTCAATTTTGGTCAACTTGTGCCGCAGGGTCTCGGAGGAGATAGTGTTAGTTGAAGGCTACCAAACCTGCCATACACAGACAACTTCAGCTTTATATATATAGATAAATATTTTATTAGGATAGCATTTGTATGAAAACACCAGAGATAGTCTCAGAGAGGTTGGTATGAAAAGAGATAAATATTTTGCCATCTATGTCGTCAGACAGACAATTGAAGCCTGGTACAGCTCTCCTGCCTGCTGGCTCCTGTCAAACTGTCCAACCCATGCCGGCATAGAAAAACAGACGTTAAATGCAGACAATGATGATGATGCTGATGATGTAGTCTGAGATATGCTTGTGAAAAACAAGCAGATTAGCATGGATGATATGCATGCATTTTGACACTATGTCTCCACAACAGGAGTTCACCTGGGGTTAAACAACAGCAAGCACACACATGTAGGCATGCTCATGTATAACGATAGATATGTATGACGTATGTATGCACGCATGCATGTATATGTATGCGTGTGTGTGTGTGTAATTATATATTCTTTTATTCTTTTACTTGTTTCGGTCATTTGACTGTGGCCATGCTGGAGCACCACCTTTAGTCAAAGAAATCGACCCTAGGACTTATTCTTTGTAAGCCTAGTACTTATTCTATCAGTCTCTTTTGCTGAACTGCCAAGTTACGGGGACGTAAACACACCAGCATCAGTTGCTAAATGATAGCAGGGAGACAAAGACACACACAAACACACACACCACACACACACACGCACACACACACACACACACACACACACACACACACACACACACACACACACACATACAACAGGCTTCTTTCAGTTTCTGTCAACGAAATCCACTCACAAGGCTTTGGTCGGCCCGAGGCTATAGTAGAAGACACTTGCCCAAGGTGCTACACAGTGGGACTGAACCCAGAACCATGTGGTTGGTAAGCAAGCTACTTACTGCACAGCCACTTCTGTGCTTATATAGTGTAATTTAAATTTAAATTGTATGACAGGTAACCAGTATTAATTTCTCCATATCTATTCCTGTATACCCAAAAGAAAAACAGCAAAGAGGACTCATAGACTCATAGTCAGAGTCTCCTTTGGTTGGATGCTATGGTTGGAAACGTCACAGAGTAAAAATAGAAAGCAAAACAGCAGACTTAGTTCATAAGATATTTAGTTGTGTCATCTTACATGCTTTTCATTAACAATAAAAAAAATACCAGATATATAAGTAAAACCTTATAAGTAGGGTGCATTGTCAAATCTTCAGAGATTGAATAACTCATTAGTAACCTTTAACATTTATACTGGACTACTGACAGTGTTATAATATCAACTACCAAATCGACTGTGTTAAAGTATGTGAAAGAATTAGCTTATATACTTACAGGAAGGATGAAAGTATGTCTTATAGAATAGAAAAACAGTATTTATGTGGCCAATGTTTCTATTAAAAGAAGTGATCTATAGCTAAAGCTATGAGGTTTCAGAGATCACAGCAAGGTATCCCTATGATCTATCATTCTTATATGTTGTTTGGCTGCTAAATGTTGTCCAATCATGCTGCACATGTCGCGATCTCCACCCACTTCCACATAGCTAAGCAAAAGATAACAGCTTGACACCATCTTCCATTTTCTCCGAATGAAGAAAGGATGAAATATAGACGTATGGTAAAGTGCAAGTCGTTCTATCTTTGTTACTTCTGTTTTCACTCCAAACTTTTAATTTGCACTGGATAGGCTTCTGAACAATTTTAATTTTAATTTTAAGCATCACACAATGTTTCACTCAAACTACTACACAACCCTTATGTGTGTGTGTGTGTATGTGTGTGTGTGTGTGTGTGTGTGTGTGTGTGCGTGTGTGTATAAATAGGTACACTCATAGTTGTATTCATCATCATCATCATCATTATTGGTTAACGTCCGCTTTCCATGCTAGCATGGGTTGGATAGTTTGACCAGGGTCTGGGAAGCCCTTCCTAATGCCAACCACTCCGTGAGTGTATTGGGTGCTTTTTACGTGCCACCAGCACAGGTGCCAGGGGAGGCTAGCAACGGCCACGATCGGTTGGTGCTTTTTATGTGCCACCGGCAGAGGTGCCAGGGGAGGCTAGCAATGGCCACAATCGGTTGGTGCTTTTTATGTGCCACCGGCATGGGGATCACAACTACATTTTCCATTTGATTTTCATTTTGATGCTGATGTACTTGACTCAATAGGTCTCCTCAAGCACAGCAGGTTACCCTATGATCTAAGGTACTTTGGATGGGCTGGGGCTTCTATGTGAAGCTGGTGCAGGAAACAGCCATGAACTCACATTATTTGTCGGGTCTTCGCAGTCACAGCATATCTCCAGAGGTCTCGGTCTTTTGTCATTGCCTCTGTGAGGCTCAACGTTCGAAGGCCATGCTTGACTACCTCATCCCATGTCTTCCTGGGTCTACCTCTACCCCAGATTCCTTCAACTGTTTGGGAGACATAAATCAAATCTTTTCTTTGTTTCTTCATTCCAGTTTATTCTTCAAGGTTGTTTTGCCATCTGTTTTCTTGTTATGCAATTCTATATTGATCAAAGGTTAAAACTTAATTCTTCAAGTTATTGTTTTTCACTCAAAGAAAAACATGACACAATATGTAGGAATTTTTTATGGTTCTCAGAATTCTTGAAACAAATAAAATAACTGATTATTTTACTTTTATTTTTTTGCTAAAAGAAATTTTAATATTAATTTCTTCTTCTACCACTTTAGTATAAATCTCAATTTTCAGTAAGTTTCAAGAAAGTAATTAATTAAATTTTAAGTCACATGACAGGCTCTTATAACAACTGAAAATTCTGTGAAATAAATTGAATTCTCCAATAACCATGATTGATACAAGATGTTTTCTGCTTTTCAGATTTCAACAACAAAGTAGTCTCAGCATCTTGGTTTTATTGTTGTTGTTTTGATTGTTGTATTGCTCTTTATTTTTACCAGAATACGTGATATTTACTACAGAACATTCAACCAGATTTTTTTTGTTTACTATAGAAATGGTTGTCATTTAACACTTGAATTTCAACAACAATTTAAAATGTTATCTCCAAAATCATTTTTATTTCATGTTTGTAACTAGAGGATTGTATTGTTATTTATTCTTAGCAGAATACACAATATTTATCAAGGTGCTGACGGCCAAATTTTATCAATGGAAATTAGTTTGTTTTTTTTTTTGATAGTTTAGACAAGGGCTTTTAAATATTATAGAGTGTTATTTTTTTTCCTTATAGAAACCATATTTCCTTAAATTACATCTTTTCATCTTGAATATATATTGGGTACCTAAGAATACCTCAGATAAATGTTTTACTAGATAAAAGACTGTTTAGCCACTGCTGGAATGGCTTTGATCATTGACTTGTTCAGAGCTCACCTGGGGCTACACAGCAATAACAACTAATATTTACTATGTCGAATTGTTGCTATTGTTTAGCCCAAGTCAGCACTGATGGAGCAGACCTGTGATCAAAAGTAGTCCAACCCTGGCCATCTTGTCTCCATTGCATTATCTAATGTGTCCTTTTCTTATTCAAGAAGGAAGGATGTAATTTAAAAAAAGTTTGGCTGATATTTCTAGCACATTGAGCAAACCCATAGAGGCTTCATCACTGGCTTGCCTTGCTTGTAGTTGAGCTCATGTCAGATCTGATCAAAGATGTTCCATTCATGACCATCCTGTCCTATTTTCAGTCATACTGATAGATCCTCAGCTGGTTTTAACAATCTTCATTCATTCTTTTACTGGTTTCAGTCATATAGACTGTGGCCATGCTGGGGCACCACCTTGAAGACTTTTAGTCAAGTACATCAACCTCAGTACCATTTTTTTTAAAGCCTGGTAATTACTGTATTGGTCTCTTTTGCTGAATCACTAAGTTATGGGGACGTAAACACACCAACACTGGTTGTCAAGCAACAGTGTGGGACAGATATGCACACACGCATGCACACACACACACACACACATACACACAATGGGCTTCTTTCAGTTTCCGTCAATCAAATCCACTCATAAGGCTTTGGTTGACCTAAAGCTATAGTAGGAGACACTTGCCCAAAGTGCCATGCAGTGGGATTGAACTCGGAACCATGTGGTTCAGAAACAAACTTCTTACCACACAGCCACACCTGCCTCTATTTTGTTCAATCAACTAAGTATTTGCCAAATTAATGTATAAGTGGCTGTATATTCCACAGACCCTTGCAGCCTCAGCATAATTTCCCGGTTGAATCAGTATGATGCAGCCTAACAGAGTTGTACCTTTGAGTTACATAACCAATCCATCTGGCAGGCTTCCATACAGTTTCCATCTGTCAAATTTCATGCTCAAGTCTTGGGTCAACATGAGGATATGTTCAATAAATTTCACCCAAGATGCTATGTTGTAGGATAAGGTGTGGGGCTTCGTGATTGCAAAGCAGACTCTTTAATTAATCGAACATAAATACCTGCATTTATTTGCAGAAAATCTAAAGCTTAAATTCTTTCTTGAAGATAGTGATAGGTTATAGGAGGAAGATTTGACTGGTCTTTCTAGCAATTAGAAAAATCACATTGGTTTACTGAGCCTGTTGTAGTTGTTGAATCCTAAGGTCAACCCTTATCAAGCTGACATGATAAAAGGTCTTTTGGCCACGACTATTTTTACTTTCAGCTACAAGTGTATCTAGGATGATATCATGCAATGTAACCTCCCCTTTTTTTTTTAAGATTACACTGAATTTTTAGAGGAGATTTAGTTGCTATTTCTAAAAGGTCAAACACCTTTGTAAAGCCTCTCTTATTAATTCAGCTTCATTCTAGTTACAGCTTTTGTCAATAAAAATTAGTTTATTTTACAAAAGCAGTCAGTATTTGCAAATAAAAAGCATTTTTGATAGTAAAAAGCCAGAACAAAGTAGTTTTGGGTAATGCAGATCGATGGATTTACAGTTTTACAACAGACGAGGATATTGCAAACATTTCATTTCTTCTGTAAATATTCTTTTAATGCAAAATATTTAAATACTTGTACGAAATCGCATATTCGAATTCCCAGTTGAAACTTACTCTATTTATTCAAGTTCTATACAATCTTGAGTCTAATGAGACTACAACATTTTGTAGCTTGAGATGAGAGATACCGTTTATTGTTTTATCTAATATGACCCCTAGGTACATATATCATCATTTATATTTTAGAAACACTGCCAGATCAGACTGGAGCCTGGTGCAGCCTTCTGGCTTCCCAGATCCCCAGTCGAACCGTCCAACCCATGCTAGCATGGAGAACGGACGTTAAACGATGATGAAGATGATGATGATGATAATATTTTTAGGAAACATACCTCATATTGCCACAGAAGTTAAAACACATAAAACAAAAAGTAAAAAATTAAAACATTGTTGTACGGAGAAGAAAAAGGTGTAATTCACCTACCTTGTGGGTCCTCTCAAAATATCGATCCTTTCCAGCCAGGATATATTCATGGGAGCCCTACCCACCAAACCTCTGGTCAGAACCAAATGGCAAATTCCTCAACTCAAATGGCACACCACATCTGTCCCAAATGACAAAGCAAAAGAGACCCACACTAGTTATCTTTCTGTTCACATGACCTCCCTTGCACCTCTTTATCTGGCAAGGCCCCCTCGGTTGTTTGTGACATGTAAATGATCCACTTCAGTTGCACAAGCATAAAACACTAAAAATGGTATGATTCTTGCTTTTGCCGAAATGCTTTTACTTGAAAGTAATTCATTGAAGGTTCCAGTAGGGATTAAAAACAAAACAACAGAAAGTAATTTGAGATCACAGTCTGCTGCTATTCATTTTGCTCCATCAGATGATACTCATTATTATCAGTGCTTTGTGAATTCATCCTTAGATTGGTTCTGTTAATTAGATAACAAAAATCTGTAACTCAATAAGAAAATTCTATGCATATTTTCCCCTCATAATTCCTGAATTTCAAATTCAAATTTTTAATCCTGTCTTGTGATGTGAGGAGATGATTATCTTCCATGTTTTAACTCCCATCACAAGAAGGAACCACAGGAATCTGAAAAACTGTTCTGTTTTTCTAAAATAGCTTACTTCCTGTTTATCTTGTATTTTGGTCCTTGGCTAGTCAAAGAACATATCTCATCCATGTTTCCAAGTTGATTCACTTAAAGTCATGCTGTTTTCTGTTTTATGATAAATCTAGGAAACTTCACTGTCTCCATCCATCAGATTCCTCTGAAAGGCTTTGGTTGCTCTGGGGCTATAGAAGAAGATGCCCAAGGTGCTATGCAGTGGGGCTGAACCCCAAACCCTGTTGTTTGTGAAGCTAACTTCTCAGTCATGTAGCCATGGCTGCACTGGAACCTACTATGGTGACCGGGAGAGTGGCAAAAGTGTTCAACAAGCTTTTGCTGCTTAAATCCAATGACATACAGACGTCTGACTTGTCATATCGTCTCTTGGTCTGTCTTGTATTTTATGAAATCCTCTTGTGATGGATGCGTGGCAACATATGCAGACTTGACAAGTTAGAATACCATGTAAATCATTGGTTGTCTTGAAAAGTCATATCTACGCACCTGCCAGAATGAAAGTAAATCAGAACAATCAGATAGAACGGGAGATGGCTATCAGCCGACAAAATGAAGCAAACATACACGCATACATATATATATATATATAATGATAGTATCGATATTTAAATATCGATCTTATCAAGTGGCCAGCATGGGAATAAATACCATACAAAGGTAGTAATTATTTAAAACTATAAATTAGGGTATCTGAGAGATACCACCATGCTGAAATAGCAGTCAAAACCCTAGCCACAGCACTAGGATATATATATATATATATATATATATAGAGAGAGAGAGAGAGAGAGAGAGATAGATAGATAGATAGATAGATTAGATAGATAGATAGATAGATAGATAGATAGATAATAGATAGATAGATAGATAGATAGATATAGATAGATAGATAGATAGATAGATAGATAGATAGATAGATAGATAGATAGATAGATAGATAGATAGATAGATAGATAGATAGATAGATAGATAGATAGATAGATAGACAGACAGACAGACAGACAGACAGACAGATACATGGTATAGGGTGCGATGGGTAAATTGTCGCCATCTTATAATTTTAATTTTGCACATGCTCATTGTTTATTTTTTGATTTTGTCAAATGCATGCAGTATAGTAGGGTCAGTTGGGCACCGACTGTGAAGAAAACAGCACCATGATGCAACTCACTCTACCAGAAATTTGGAAACGACATGCTGTACTGCTTGGCATTTGTGCCAGAAACTCCAATACAAATATTTCAAACTGTTTGGGAGTGAATCTGAGGACAGATGTACTAAGAGTGATAAAAATCAAACATCCAGTGAGCATCATGGTGTTTGGAGTGATCACTAGTGATGGTGATGTCATGCCTCCATTCAACTTCGCAGACAGCCTACATCAAGTGCCTGGAGGGGGTAGTGCTGCTCTGGTTGAAAAGGGTGGCTGCTGGAAGAATCTATGTCTGGCAACAGGACTCTGCACCATGCCACACAAGCAGGAAAACCCAGTCACGGCTGTCAGACAATTTCTATGACCACATCACCCCTAACATCTGGCCACCTAACTCCCTAGACTGCAACCCCCTTGATTATTATGTGTGGAGTGCAGTTGAGCGAGAGACCAGCAAAATGCCTTGTAACACCAAAGACAAACTGAAGGCAAAGATTATGACAGCATTCACCAACTTAAACAAGGTGACCGTCCAAAAGAGTTGCAGGAGATTCCAAAGTTGTCTGGAGGTCACAGTTACAGCCAATTGCGATTTCATTGAATAAATTTACTCTTTAGTATTTCAAGATTTTTTTATGTAATCTTGGTAAATATATTAAAATGAGATGTCAGTGTTATTTTCATTTTTGCGTAATTTAGACAACAGTTTATTAACTGCACCCTGTATCTCTCTCTCTCTCTCTCTCTCTCTTTCTATGTATATATATATATTTATATATACATACGTGTTAGAACAGTGTGCTGTTCATTTTGCTTTTTTGTTCTTCCAGTGTTCAATAAAAAAGCACCAATCATATATTGATGAGATACTGATTTCAAATTTTAGCACAAGACCAGCAGTTTTGGGGGCGGGGCGGGGGGAGTGAATCGACTACGTGGACCCCAGTGTTCAACTGGTACCTATTTTATCAACTCCAAAAGGATGAAAGGCAAATTTGACCCCCCAGCAGTATTCAAACTCAGAGTGTAAAGATAGACAAATGCCACTAAGCATTTTCCCTGGTGTGCAACCGATTCTGCCAGCTCACCATTTTATGTTGATGAAATAGTGATAATTATTTAAATAATTCTGTCCTCATTCCATCATCATCATCATTGTCATTTAAAATCCACTTTCCATGCTGGCATGGGTTGGATAGTTTGTCTGAGGACTGGTGAGCAAGAGGCTGCACCAGGCTCAATCCAATCTGGCAGAGATTCTACAGCTGGATGCCCTTCTTAACGCCAACCACTCCAAGAGTGTAGTGGGTGCTTTTATGTGCCACCGGCACAAGGGCCGGTCAGGTGGTTCTGGCAACGACCATGCTCAAAAGGTGTTTTTTACGTGCTACCTGCATGGAAACCTGTCTGGTGGCACTGGACCTCACTCAAATGTTGTTTTTCATGTGCCACTGGCACATGTGCCGGTAACGCAATGCTAGCAATGATCACACTCGAATGGTGCTTTTTATGTGCCACCGGCACGGGAGCCAATCCGTGGCCCTGGCAATGATCATGCTTGGATGTGCTTTTAACGTTCCACTGGCACAAGTGCCAATCATGTGGTACTGTCATCGGCCACATCAGCGATTTTGAGTTGACTTGATTTGATTTCCAATTTATTAACTAACTGCCACCTGTTGGTTATGATGATGGGGGGTTCCATTTGATCCGATCGATGGAACAGCTTGCTCGTGGAATTAATATGCAAAGGGATGAGCACTCCACAGACACGTGTACCCTTAATGTGGTTCTCATGGAAACTCAGTGGGACTTAGGATGTGACAAGCCTTTGAAATACATATGCTATATATTTTGGCCAGCTGGGTGGACTGTAACAATGCAAAATAAAGTCTCTTGCTTAAGGACACAATATGCCACTGGGAATTGAACTCACAACCTTACAGCCATGAACAGAATCCCCTAACCACTAAGCCACGAACCTTCACAATTCCTGTCCAATGCATTAATATTAAATTTCATTTATTTATTCAACCATTTAATTTTTTTTTTTTATGTTTATAATATTACAATCAGATAAATAATAATTGTCTGAGAATGACATTAGAAAAATAATTGTATGTTCATTTTTTAATTATTTTTCTGTAATTTTCTTCAGGACAACTCTATAAGACAAACCAAAATAATAAGATCTTGAAGATTACACTGTTGAAGTACGATTATGCAAACTGCACTAATTATACCCCAACAAAAATTTCTTTCCATGAACTGAAACCAAGCCAGAACATTTCTAATAGCTCAGCCACCCAGTCATATTATAACTGGTATAATTACCTAGTAAGTAGTATAATGATTTTTATTTCTCTAATTATGCTGATGATTTAATAATTTGGTAATAATTCTTATAGCTTGTTTTAGCAGCAGACTCAGTTTCTTCCAAGATAATGATGATAATAATAATAATAATAATAATAATAATAATAATAATAATAATAATGATAATGATAATAATAATGATAATAATAATAATAATGATAATAATAATGATAATGATAATAATAATAATAATAATAATAATAATAATAATAATGATGATGATGATGATGATGATGATGATAATAAAAAAATTTGAAGACAGGCAGAGAAAAAAGATGGCTATGGATGACTAAAAGTGATTTAAAACCAGAAATGGAGGCTCTAATCTGTGCTGCCTGAGAGCAAGCACTAAAAACAAATTACATCAAATACAGAATGGACAACACATCAGAAAGTTATAAATGCAGAATTTGTGGACAAAATGGTGAAACTGTATGGGATATGACCAGCCAATGTATGCCACTAGCCCAGAAAGAATATAAGAGACATTGTGACAACATAGCAAGGATTGTCCATTGGGCACTTTGCAACAAGTATGGATTTGACAGAGCAAAAAATTGGTACAAACATAAACCCAAAGGCACCATCGAAAATGATAATGCAAAGATCCTGTGGGATTTTATGATTCAGTGCGACCATGAGATAGAGGGTAGGAAGCCACACATAGTGTTAATTGAGAAAGAAAGCAAACGATGTTGGATAATTCCTCTACAGCATCCCCAGCTGACAAGAAGTTATGTGATAAGGAAGAAAGAAAAGTTGATAGATATGAGAGGTTAGCTTGGGAGGTTAAGCAGTTGTGGTTGATTAAAAAAGGTGATAGTAGTACCAATAATTGTTGGAGCCCTGGGAACAGTAAAGTACATGGAACAAATAGGGGCTGCAATAAGAGTGGGGCACTTGCAGACAACAGCACTGCTTGTAACCACTCGAATACTCTGGATGGTGCTTGTAAAATAAAGGCTTTTACCGTAGTTCACTGGAAGTGAACAACTGGCACTGTAGTACATCTCCAGCATTAGAAGCTGTGAAAAGGTAATAATAATAATAATAATAATAATAATAATAATAAATGCCCTGATGCAGTACCAGGCAGTGGCTCTCATGGCTTCTGATCTTAACTGATTGGAAGTGTTATCATGTACGTTGTTTTGTCTTGGTATAAAAGATGGGCTACAGCAAATATTCTGCTCAATACCACAGATCTGCTTGTCAGTTGTTTGACCTTAACCAGTTGAGCATGTCCCTTAGTGGCTGACGATATGTGCATCTCTGACCACGAGCAGAAGTAGTGGGGGAGCATCATAGCCATGTGTTGAGAGGGATTCTTTGGGGTTTGAATAGTTCACCTCTGGAAACATGGGTGGTTCTTTCAACATCCTTAAACAACCCTTATTCAGGGACCGTTTGAGCGGGATGGGCTACTCAACCTGAAGAAAATTCTAACTGGGCCCCACCTGCAAGGTCATGTGCTGTTTATCTTGATATGAGATCACCATGTCGCGCACATATGGTTGTGATGCATGTGCCTGGTGTACCTTTATCAGACGGGTAGTCATGATGGGTATATTGGGCTTCGTAAATTTTACCCCAGTGTCACTTTGATGGCATGCACTGCTCTCTCACATAATAATAATAATAATAATAATAATAATAATAATAATAATAATCCTTTCTACTGGAAGCACAAGGTCTCAAATTTGGGGGAAGGAATTAAGTCGATTACATTGACACCAACGCATAACTGGTATTTAGTTAATCGACCCTGAAAGGATGAAAGGCAAAGTCAACCTCAGTGGAATTTGAACTCAGAACATAGCGGCAGACAAAATACCACTAAGCATTTTGCTTGTCATGCAAACGATTCTGCCAAGATATAGGCTAATGGCTGAAGGAGATTGGAATAGAATGCCTGGAAGAGCTCCTACAGAAAGTCTGTCTCTTAAGGACAGCAAGGATTATCATAAGAATTCCACGTACTTGAGAGACTGCTGAAAACTTGTGGATACCTAAGGATGCAGGTAGTAACATGCTATCCACATGACTCCTACTCGGAATAAGACTAAACCTGAGCCAAACTAAAATTATGATAATAATAAATTTTTCCTTTATTACTCGAAATGACTTTGATAATTTATTTTTTACCAAAATTTCATGAGAGGTTACAAAGAAAGAAAAGTAAAAAGTGGAATGTGAAAAACAACTTCACAAATGAGGAAACGAAAGATGTATGAAAATAAATTGAAATTTCAAAAAAAAAAGATAAAACAAAATAATCAAAATGAAAACTAAAACAAGATTGTCTCAAAAGAGTTTCTCTCTGGTCAATCACTCATCAACAAATGTAGCAAAAAGATTTTCCTACCCTGCATCATTAATCTCATTCTTTTTGCCTCAACACTTTTTACTGGGCACAGTTCCAGTATGGTTTTGTGAATTTTGAGGTTCATTAGGACATGCAATTCGTTTGGACCCCTTCTGACCACTTCTCATCGTTTGTTAATCCTGCATCAATCATTCTCCCATAATTCCAACTCAAACTAGCCACAACTCTATGTCATTTCCAGTGTTTCTTATCACCATTCTTCTAGTTCTTTCACCCATGTCCTAAGTCACAAATGGATGGATTTATATCTGACAATTTCGGTCTGTGTTTCAGGCAAAATCTTTAGCTTTGAAGACACAGCAGATACTGCCATAACATTCGTCTTTTACAATTAAGAGAATTTCTCCTGATATGTCCTGAAGTGTTTGTTCTACTCCTTGTTGTGAATGTGAAGACAGATTTGGTCTATTCCTGTTCTTTCCTAAACAGAGATATATAATTTTACTCTTTGCCCTCTCATCTGGCAAAGAAATACCATTCAGTTTTACAAAATTCTCCCAACTTCATTTTTTTTCCTTCTTTGAGCTCTGATTGGTTTAATAATTCTATTTGTTCAATTTATGTTAACACAATTTTTACCTTTGCACATTTCTTATAGGAATGGATAATAGTGTTTTACTTAGTATAAGAGTTGTCACAGCTGTTTTTAACTTTATCTTAAAAATTACTTCTTTGAGTGTTTGGGATATTTTTATTTTTGTCTGTTAATTTTTCATTAAATTGTTTGTTTTTTTACATTTAGAAAAAATGTATATTTGATAACCCTTTTAAGCAGATGTGAAACAGTATATTTGGTAACCATTTTAAATGTGGAAAATTTAATGAGTGTCATCTGAGAAGAAATTCCTTTCTTCTTCTCTTCCTTCAATGAGGCTTTGAAAAGGGTCAATGCCTTTCCTCTTTCCGTTGAGTGATTAAAGAAAAAAAGCTAATGTCCATCTTTTAGGCAACATACACTGAATTAGTTTCTGTTGCTTTCTTCCGAATCCCTAGAAGGTTCCATTACAGAATTGCAAATGGAACAAATCCTTCATCCTTTATATAGCACCCTGCCCCCCCCCCCATCTACCACCTGTGGCCATGAACTCCACTTCCAAAACGTACCAATTTATATCTCAACATAAATATAGGGATTTGTAGCTGTGATCTTGCAGCAAGTGAACGACTGTGCTCAGTGTCTGTGAATACAGAGATTAGAGTTTGTTTTTAAAATATGTGTAGAACTAAGAATGTCCATGTGTCTCAGTGAGTGACCATAACTATGACAATTCTGGTTTAATAAAAATGATATGTAGAATTCCAGTGTTTGCCAAAAGTAATCTACTTTCTTCTGATTCTTTTTCATATTTTTGGCCGATAACTGGTCGCTTGAGAATTTCAAACAAGAAGGCAAGTATAACAATAATTCCTGAGAATAATTATTTTCTCCATTCAACCTCTCTCTTTTTTCACCCTTAATTTCTTACACTCTCTATTTATCTTTGTATGTGTCTGTCTCTCTTTATCTGTATATCCTTGTATAAGTCTGTTTCTACCTCTCTCTCTCCCTCCCTCTCTCTCTCTCTCTTTCTCTCTATCTATCTATCTATCTATCTATCTATCTACGAGAAGGAAGAGGTATTTTCATTGTACTTGTGGCTATGGCAAAAGAATGTGTCTAGTGGACGCATCTGAAAAGATTAGAGACAAACACTTCACTTTCCTCTCTGGTCAATCTCTCATCAGCTTCCTCAAGTATCACTTGAAGAGGAAGGTGAGAGTAGAGAGGCAAGTTTTGTCTAGTGAATGTTTAAAAAAAAGATGGGTGAATGTAGCAAGGATGGCACGTATGAATGACGAAGCCACCTTGAGCATAATCCTGTGAACTAGAAAAAAAAAGCAAGGTAAAAAAGAGAGTTACCTACTTATAAATGTGTTATGTGACATTATTGCCTGAGGTTACCATGGTCTTTTCATAGGTTTTTCTTTACACAAATAAACCTCCCCACTTTTGGGAACTTTTTGTATTATTTCGACCTTTTGTATATCTCAAACGATTTCGATCCCTTTTGATCGTTATCCCTATTTTTTATTTATTTTTATTTTTGTTTGTTTTCGCCCCCCCCCCCCCCTTCCAAGAAAAGCTCTACATTGTATTTGTCCGCTCTAAGTTCAACCCTTGTGTGGCCAATAAAGAAAGTTATCTATCTATCTATCTATATCTATCTATCTATTATCTATCTATATATATATATATATATATATATATATATATATATATATATATATATAATATATATTGGGTCGTCCGGAAAGTTTGTACCGATTTTTAAAGGAAAGAAAAAGGTCAATAAATACTTGGCATTACATTTTTAATCAACCAAATATGAACCATTTTGTTGCACAATCTCCATCTTTCCTTCAGCTTGAAAATATCCTCTTCCCAGAATTGAGGTAGTTTCAAGTCAAAGAATTCATCAAGGTATCTTTTTACGTCATCCAAGGAATTGAAATTTTTACCATTAAGTCTTCTGTAGAGACCTGAATAAGTGGAAATCCGAAGGAGCAATATCCGATGAATATGGAAGGTGGAGTAACATCCCAGGCGAGCTGCAGCAATTTTTGTCTGGTTCCCAAAGAAACGTGCAGTCTTGCATTATCATGTTGGAAAACAACACCCTTTCTGTTGGCCAATTCTGGATGTTTCTCTCAAATTGCTGCTTTTAACTCGTCCAGTTGTGTGCAGTATTTCTCAGAATTAATTGCCTGGTTACTTGGGAAAAGCTCAAAGCACAGAATTCCTTTCCAATCCCACCAGACACAAAGCAAGACTTTTTTAGGGTAAGACCCGCTTTTGGGGTGGCTAAGGGTGGCTCGTGTTGCTTATTCCAGGATCACTTTCTCTGAACATTTCGGTAGATAATCCATTTCTCATCACCTGTCACAATTTGCTTTAAAAAAAGGCACCTTTTCATTCCGTTTATAAAGTGAATCACAGATGGAAATGTGATCCAAAAGGTTCTTCTCACTCAAATCATGTGGTACCCAAACATTGTAGCGATTTGTGTACCCAAGCTTTACCAGGTGCTCATGAATGACGAAGTTTGATAGGTTGAGGCTAACTGCCAATTCTCGGGTTGTGCAATGTGGGTTATTCTCAATTAATGATTTGATTTGGTCATCATCTGTAGTCAAGGGTCTGCCTGATCACTCTTTATCAATAAGGCTACAATCTCCAGCTCGGAACCTTGCGAACCGATTCCGTACAGTTCTTTCAGATAAAGAAACATCACCGTAAACTGCGCATATTTCTTTGGTTGCTTGTGAGGCATTTTTCCTTTTACGGAAAAAGAAAAGCATCAAGTGCCGAAAATGAACTTTCTTATCTTCCATTGTAAAGGGTTACAGAATCAACACAGGTTATAGGAACATAAACCTTCTTCCATGAAAAGATAGCTTAAACTGTGCTCTAAATGGAGGTGTAGTCAAATCCTATTTTATGAACTCAATCATGTTCTAAAATAAGTCGAAAGGTAAGCTACTATAAATCGGCATGAACTTTCCGGACAGCCCAATATATATATATATATATATATATAATAATTATTATATATATATATATAATATATATATATATATATATAATAATTATTATATACGTTTTTATTATTATATTTTGCACTTTATTTAATCATTGACATTTTATTGTTATTTTAATTTTAACATTTCTATTATATGTAATTTTCTAGATAGTGTAATTTAATTGTTCGTTTTGAATTGATTAAAAGTGGGATTTTTCCTAATTTTATATATATATATATATATATCTTAATCTACCTCCTCATATTCACAAAATCTTCTACACTCAATTATTTACATTATTTACATTTAGTCAATTAATTCTAGTAACTTCTATGAAAAGCAGGTCAGTCTTTCTTTAGACTTTCTATTTTTGTAGACATAGAACTTCTCCATAGAGGCAACCTTTCAGACAAATTCCATGATGCTGTACTCCAATGTGGCGCTCAAGTTGTGAAAGGAAACTTGGTCTACTTTTTTTCTTTTATGTGTTAGCCATTTTCAAATAACTTGATTTGAATAACTGTTTGACGCCTGTTGAAAATGATACAAAATAATAAAGACAATAACGCCATAAAAAGAGAAGAAACTCACAAATAAATACTAATCTTTCTGCTTTTCTCCAATTTTAGAATATTTACTGCAAATGATGAAGGTGGAATAGAAAATAAGGAAATAACATGACAAAAAAAAAAGACTCCCATTTAGAAAAACAAGTTTAAAAAATTCTGTTGTTATGAGGTAATATCAAAAAGTTCCGGGACTAGTTGTGTAGCATGCCAACAGATGGCAGCACATAGTTGCATGCTGCACAGTGAGAGCTAGCAATGACCTTCATGAGGCAGTATGAGGCCAAATGACATTGCTGTGTTTACTTTGCAACTTGTGGAATTTGTGTTTTGTGATCATGCGTGTATGTTGTAGCCTCCAATTTTGTCATGGACAGGAACAAAGAGCCAATATGAGATTCTGTGCTAAACTTGAGAAGTCTGCTACAGAGACATTGAGCAGGCTTTGGCAAGCCTACAGTGATGAAGCAATGGGTTGTATGCAATGTTTTGAGAGGCACGAGTGCTTTAAAAGCAGACGAATGTCCCTGGAAGATGATGAGCGACCTGGAAGACATACCACAAGCATAACCCCTGGAAATGTGGTATTGTGCATCAAGAATCCGTCCCCTAGGGCCAGACCATCAGTTGAGGGATCTCCTGTGATATTTTGAAGCATTTGAGATTGGAGACTTGGTGAAAGCGACTGGAGCCTGAAGAATTGGATTCATCATGATGACAATGCATTCTGTGACCGAGCTCTCCTCACTTGTGAGTTTCTTGCTGAAGACTAAATGGTATCACTTCACAACCCAACCTATTCGCCAGATTCACCACCTGTCGACTTCCATCTCTTCCTCAAGATGAAAATGCTGCTCAAAGGTCACCGTTTTAACACCATTGTCAACATCCGGAGCAAATTGCAGGTCTTTGGCTCACTTTCAGAAAACAACTTCCAGGAGAGATTCCAAAAGTGGTAGGAATGCTGCAACCTGTGTATTGCTGCACAAGGTAACTATTTCGAAGGAGAGAGTGTTAAAACTTAGGTAGATTAATTATTTTTCATTAAACATAACTAATCTGGGAACCTTTTGGTACCACCTCATATACTTAAAGATGTCTACATTTTAAGCAGCTAATATATAAAGCTTTAATAATCCTTTCTGCTATAGGCATAAGGTCTGAAATGTTGGAGAAGGGGACTAATTAATTACATTGAACAAAGTATCCAACTGATATTGAAAGGATGAAATTCAAAGCCAACCTCAATGGAATTTGAACTCAGGGTGTAAAAATAGATGAAATACCACTAAGCATTTAGTCCAGCATGCCAACAGCTCTACCAGCTTACCACTTCAGATAAAGCTTTTATAATATAAGTAGTTTATATTTGACATTTATTTATGACTCATATATATTTAGCTGTTCATTTTCCCAGTCCTATCAGACACAGAAGGAGTATGGTATAAAAGCACCGTACTCTGGTTTGATGCAAAAACAGATCAGTCTACAATGCTACATCACAGCTTGGGTGTAATATCTACAATATATATGTCCCAACAAGAAGAAATTGTTAAAAATTAGCATTACAGAAGTTAAAATGGAAGGACTTCTAAGCTGCAAGACGAAACTATGAAGCAACTGGTGGCTTATTTCCTGCAGTTGTTATACGCAACCACAACAATCTATATGACATCATAAACCATACCAGTTATGATGTTACATCAAAACAGGTATGGTTTACCTGCCATGCATGTCGTTCAATCACTGATCAAATTACAACATTAATCTTTGATGAGTTTATTTATCTGCCATTACAGATGCCAACTGTAGCCTGGAAGGTACTTGGTATAATGATCTCGGTTCTACAATGGTCATAAAACAAAATGAGGATGGTTTACTGGAAGGTAAGAAGAATATATTTTCAAAATATCAAAATGTAGATTATTTTAATAGTCATTCAAATTTGTATCAGGCCATTTTATTTTTTTAAATTATGTTATTTTAAAAGGATCCATTTATTGTAGATTTTGTTTCAATATATTTTGTGTTGGGTAAACACATCCTGAGTCAAATCTAGCTTTGATTCTTCATGTTAAATTCTGGGACAACATTCTCATAAGTTGGTATATCAGGCATCACAGATTGAGGTTCTACATATTTCTTCAGCCTTCTGAATGCAGTCACCAAACTCTCTTCAAATAAACTTCCTAATCAAATTAAGAAAAGAAGATAAAAGTAAAAAAAAAAAAAATCAAGGAAGGGGTCACATACTTTGGATTCCAAAAGAATAATATAATTTGATTGGCTACAGGCCTAACTTGAGCATTTCATTGACCACAGGCAGAACTAACCATGCAAAATATATGTATTTTATTTCTAAAAGCATACTTTGAATTGATGCTAAGCCGCCACTTCCCTCTGCAAGGGTTACTGGTGTACAATCTGTGTGCTGAAACAATCTTTATTAATGAACGTAATTAAGCATTAAGGTCTGCAGACCATTAAGGATAACTAATTTGATCATTTTATTTCATTAAAGGTCAATTCCGCACTGCTGTTGAACGTGTCAATGGTTCATCTGGGGGTTTTAAAGCCAATGTTCATGGTGCTATCAGCCCTTATTCTGTCTTCAGTTTTGGTATTGTTTGGAATGAAGGAACTTCAATTTCCTCCTTTGTTGGTGAGTAGCAATAACATCATGTATATTTCATTCATCACTTATCTTACAGAAAGCCAAATCGCTTCCATCCATTATTTCTTTGGCTGAAACTTCATAAACAGAGACTCTAAGTTTCATGTTTTACTAATCCCCAAGGAACCAAATACGAGGTTGAGTCAAAAAGTGATGCCATTTTGTTTAGGACAGGTATAATTACCAATACAGGAACATGTATCATACACCAAAATGAAGCTGGTCCTTTGTAGATCACATCCCTACAGTCACCGTTTCTCTGAATAGCAATGTTCCACCTTCAAATGAGAGCATGTATCCCTGCCCCATAAAATTCTGTTGACTGTTCTTTGAGTCACTTCTTCACTACAGTTTTCACTTCCTTGTCACTGGAATAATGTTTGCCTCTCAAACCCTCTTTCATGGCCCCAAAGGGATGATAGTTTGAAGGCACTAACTTTGGTGCATATGGAGGATGTGGTAAAGTTGTCCACCTGAATGAGGCGATTGTCTCCCTTGTCCTGATGCTTGTGTGTGGTCGAGCATTGTCGTGCAGTAGGAGGATATTGTCGACTGGCAACTTGGGTCTTACTTGTCGGATTCTTGCTCTGAGCCTTGTCGGCGTCTCAATGTAGGCATCAGAGTTTATTGTTTTTCCTTTTGGCAAGAAACCAACTCCCCTATCGTAAGGTCATGAGTTTGATTACCAGCACCATGTTGTCTCCTTTAGCAAAACACTTTATTTCTTGTTGCTGGACTGCACTCAATTAGCAACAAAGAGTATTACCCGTATTTCAAAGCGTCAGTCTCATCACATTCTGATACACGATGAATCTGCAGGCTGTTCCATTGATCGGAGCAACTGGAAGGCTCAATATTGCTAACTGATGGACTTTGTTAGTCTTTAAACATGTTTGTTGCTGAAATGTTTTTGAATTTTCTCAAAGTGGAAAAGGCTTTTTGTTGGCAACTTTCAAGCTCATGTCTGAATATACAGATATACCCATGCATGTATGTTTTTTTGCTTCTCTTCTCCAGGTCAGTGTATCCCCTCATCAAACAATGCCACCTTCTTGAAAACTCAGTGGACAATGCTTGTGGGACAGGAGACCTTTGATACCAGCTGGAAAGCTTTTTACAATGGAATGAACAATTTCTACAGAGGTGAGATATGTATGATGTTACCTGCAAGGATGGGTGGATAAATGGACATAGAGATGAGTGGATAGGGGGATGGATTTATGGGTAGGTGAAGGGATTTATGTATGGATCATTAGGTGAATAGATTGGTGAATGGATAGACGGATGATGAGGGGATTATTAGGGTGGTGGGATGAGAGAAGAATGAATGCATGGACGCAATAGATTGATGGTTGGGAGTTGTGTGGGTGGGTAGGATAAATGTGGTTAAAAGTGTAGTTGATTGGATGATTGATTGGTTGGAGTGATGAATGCATTGAATGATGGTTGAATGAATGGACAAGTGGTATGTCGCCTGGTTAGATCGACAGTTTGACAGATGGTTTATTGAGTGGATGGTTAGATAAGTATCACAAGGATGGATTGGTGGTTAAACACCTGGTTGGTAAGGAGACATGTCGTACGTGAAGCTGTGGCTATGATGTAGAGCCGGGTACTTGTTACAGGAGTTCTCACAGAGTGTATTTGCTGTTAACCATGGTGAAGTAATTCGCAAACAGTGTTGAGATAGAACCTGTGTGAGGGTTGCTGGTTGCTGTGTACGTAAGGAGATGTTGTTGATGACATTAAGATGATGGAGACGATGAACAAAGTGACTGCTGTATGCTGTTGAACGAGTGTTACTGTATCTCCATGTGGCTGCTCTTGTGCTGTCGCTGGAACTGGCTGTGTGTTCTGTGTGGTCAGTGGCTAGACTTTAAGAGGTCTGGAACCGAAAAACCTCAAGACAATGTAAAGCTAGCATTTTATACTGTGTTATCGTCTCATCGGAAGTTTGGAAGAGACTGTCTCACGTGACCTTGTCAGAAGGCTGCAATTGGTTGGGTTGGATAGTCGTGTGCAATAGAGCAAGAGACAACCCCAGGACTTATTATTTGTAAGCCTAGTACTGTATTCTAACAGTTTGGTGCAACTTCTGAGCTTGTCACCTCCTGGCCTTATCACCTCCTGGCCTTGCCACCTCCTGGCCTTGCCACCTCCTGGCTTTGCCACTTCCTGGCCTAATCACCTCCTGGCCTTGCCACCTCCTGGCCTTGCCACCTCCTGGCCTTATCACCTCCTGACCTTATCACCTCCTGGCCTTATCACCTCCAGCACTTGCCACCACCTGGGCTTTTCACCTCCTGGCCTTGCCACCTCTTGGCCTTGCCACCTCTTGACCTCATCACCTCCTAGCCTTGCCACCTCCTTGCCTTGCCACCTCCTGGCCTTGCCACCTCCTAACCTTGCCATCTCCTGGCCTAATCACCTCCTGGCCTTATCACCTCCTGGCCTTATCACCTCCTGACCTTATCACCTCCTGGCCTTATCACCTCCAGCACTTGCCACCACCTGGGCTTTTCACCTCCTGGCCTTGCCACCTCTTGGCCTCATCACCTCCTAGCCTTGCCACCTCCTGGCCTTATCACCTCTTGGCCTTATCACCTCCTGGCCTTGCCACCTCCTGGCCTTGCCACCTCCTGGCCTTATCACCTCCTGGCCTTGCCACCTCCTGGCCTTGCCACCTCCTGCACTTGCCACCTCCTGGCCTTATCACCTCTTGGCCTCATCACCTCCTAGCCTTGCCACCTCCTGGCCTTGCCACCTCCTGGCCTAATCACCTCCTGGCCTTATCACCTCTTGGCCTCATCACCTCCTAGACTTGCCACCTCCTGGCCTTGCCACCTCCTGGCCTTATCACCTCCTGGCCTTGCCACCTCCTGGCCTAATCACCTCCTGGCCTTATCACCTCTTGGCCTCATCACCTCCTGGCCTTGCCACCTCCCGGCCTTATCACCTCCTGGCCTTGCCACCTCCTGGCCTTGCCACCTCCTGGCCTTGCCACCTCCTGGCCTTGTCACCTCTTGGCCTTATCACCTCCTGGCCTTATCACCTCCTGGCCTTATCACCTCCTGGCCTTATCACCTCCGGGCCTTGCCACCTCCTGGCCTTGTCACCTCTTGGCCTTGCCACCTCCTGGCATTATCACCTCCTGGCCTTATCACCTCCTGGCCTTATCACCTCCGGGCCTTGCCACCTCCTGGCATTATCACCTCCTGGCCTTATCACCTCCTGGCCTTATCACCTCTTGGCCTCATCACCTCCTAGCCTTGCCACCTCCTGGCCTTGCATCTCCTGGGCTTATCACCTCCTGGCCTTATCACCTCTTGGCCTTATCCCCTCCTGGCCTTATCACCTCCTGGCCTTATCACCTCTTGGCCTCATCACCTCCTGGCCTTATCACCTCCTGGCCTTATCACCTCTTGGCCTCATCACCTCCTGGCCTTGCCACCTCCTGGCCTTGCATCTCCTAGGCTTATCACCTCCTGGCCTTATCACCTCCTGGCCTTGCCACCTCCTGGCCTTGCCACCTCCTGGCGTTATCACCTACTGGCCTTATCACCTCCTGGCCTTATCACCTTTTGGCCTTGCCACCTCCTGGCCTTGTCACCTCCTGGCCTTATCACCTCCTGGCCTTATCACCTCCTGGCCTTATAACCTCCTGGCCTTATCACCTCCTGGCCTTGCCACCTCCTGTCCTTATCACCTCCTGGCCTTATCACCTCCTGGCCTTGCCACCTCCTGGCCTTATCACATCCTGGCCTTTTCACCTCCTGGCCTTATCACCTCCTGGCCTTATCACCTCCTGGCCTTGTCACCTCCTGGCCTTATCACCTCCTGGCCTTATCACCTTTTGGCCTTGCCACCTCCTGCACTTGTCACATCCTGGCCTTTTCACCTCCTGGCCTTATCACCTCCTGGCCTTGCCACCTCCTGGCCTTGCCACCTCCTGGCCTTATCACCTCCTGGCCTTATCACCTCCTGGCCTTGCCACCTCCTGGCCTTATACCTCCTGTCCTTATCACCTCCTGGCCTTATCACTCCTGGCCTTATCACCTCCTGGCTTGCCACCTCCTGGCATTGCCACCTCCTGGCATTATCACCTCCTGGCCTTATCACCTCCTGGCCTTGCCACCTCCTGGCCTTATCACCTCCTGGCCTATCACCTCCTGGCCTTATCACCTCTGGCCTTATCACCTCCTGGCCTTGCCACCTCATGGCCTTGCCACCTCCTGTCCTTATCACCTCCTGGCCTTATCACCTCCTGGCCTTGCACCCTGTTCCTCCTGGCCTTGCCACCTCCTGGCCTTATCACCTCCTGCACTTGCCACCTCCTGGCCTTGCCACCTCCTGGCCTTGCCACCTCCTGGCCTTGCCACCTCCTGGCCTTGCCACCTCCTGGCCTTGCCACCTCCTGGCCTTGCCACCTCCTGGCCTTATCACCTCCTGCACTTGCCACCTCCTGGCCTTGCCACCTCCTGGCCTTATCACCTCCTGGCCTTGCCACCTCCTGGCCTTGCCACCTCTGGCCTTCCTGCCTTGCACCTGGCTGCTTGCTCCTGGCCTTATCACCTCCTGGCCTTATCACCTCCTGGCCTTGTCACCACCTCCGGCCTTATCACCTCCTGGCCTTGCCACCTCCTGGCCTTATCACCTCCTGGCCTTATCACCTCCTGGCCTTGCCACCTCCTGGCCTTGCCACCTCCTGGCCTTATCACCTCCTGGCCTTGCCACCTCCTGGCCTTATCACCTCCTGGCCTTATAACCTCCTGGCCTTATCACCTCCTGGCCTTGCCACCTCCTGGCCTTATCACCTCCTGGCCTTATCACCTCCTGGCCTTATCACCTCCTGCCTTATCACCTCCTGCCTTATAACCTCCTGGCCTTATCACCTCCTGGCCTTATCACCTCCTGGCCTTGCCACCTCCTGGCCTTATCACCTCCTGGCCTTATCACCTCCTGGCCTTATCACCTCCTGGCCTTATCACCTCCTGGCCTTATCACCTCCTGGCCTTATCACCTCCTGGCCTTGCCACCTCCTGGCCTTATCACCTCCTGGCCTTATCACCTCCTGGCCTTGCCACCTCCTGGCCTTATCACCTCCTGGCCTTGCCACCTCCTGGCCTTATCACCTCCTGGCCTTGCCACCTCCTGGCCTTATCACCTCCTGGCCTTACCACCTCCTGGCCTTATCACCTCCTGGCCTTATCACCTCCTGGCCTTGCCACCTCCTGGCCTTGCCACCTCCTGGCCTTGCCACCTCCTGGCCTTGCCACCTCCTGGCCTTGCCACCTCCTGGCCTTATCACCTCCTGGCCTTGCCACCTCCTGGCCTTATCACCTCTTGGCCTTGCCACCTCCTGCACTTGCCACCTCCTGGCCTTATAACCTCCTGGCCTTATCACCTCCTGGCCTTGCCACCTCCTGGCCTTGTCACCTCCTGGCCTTGCCACCTCCTGCACTTGCCACCTCCTGGCCTTATAACCTCCTGGCCTTATCACCTCTTGGCCTTGCCACCTCCTGCACTTGCCACCTCCTGGCCTTATAACCTCCTGGCCTTGTCACCTCCTGGCCTTGCCACCTCCTGGCCTTGCCACCTCCTGGCCTTATCACCTCCTGGCCTTATCACCTCCTGGCCTTGCCACCTCCTGGCCTTGCCACCTCCTGGCCTTATCACCTCCTGGCCTTATCACCTCCTGGCCTTGCCACCTCCTGGCCTTATCACCTCCTGGCCTTATCACCTCCTGGCCTTATCACTTCCTGGCCTTATAACCTCCTGGACTTATCACCTCCTGGCCTTATAACCTCCTGGCCTTATCACCTCCTGGCCTTATCACCTCCTGGCCTTATAACCTCCTGGCCTTATCACCTCCTGGCCTTATCACCTCCTGGCCTTATAACCTCCTGGCCTTGTCACCTCCTGTTAAACTGGTCGTCCTGTGCTAGCATGGAAAATGGACATTGAATGACAATGACAATGATGATGATATTTGTGTATGAGTGTGTATCTGTTTATGTTTATGGGTGTGTTTGTAGATATATGTTAATGTGAATGTATGTTTGTTTGTGTGTGTGTATGTATATTAGTTTATTTGCATGTTTGTATATATTATATATATATATGTATATATATATACATATATAAATGCAAACAAAACTGTCTGAGGAACAGGAATGGGAACGTGAAACTCTGAGTAACAGTTTTTGTGATGTCTTTTCAGCTTTATTGATAAAGTATACTACTCTACCTTCGGTATTTCAGTACTATTTTACCACTTTGTTTCAAATTTATGTTGTTACTCTGGTATATTAAAAAAGACTCCGCCGGTTACGACGACGAGGGTCCCAGCTGATACGATCAACGGAACAGCTTGCTCGTGAAATTAACGTGCAAATGGCTGAGCATTCCACAGACACGTGTACCCTTAACGTAGTTCTCGGGGATAATCAGCGTGACACAGAGAGTGACAAGGCTGACCCTTTGAAATACAAGTACAACTCATTTTTGCCAGCTGAGTGGACTGGAGCAACGTGAAATAAAGTGTCTTGCTCAAGGACACAACGCGTCGCCGGGAATCAAACTCACAACCTTACGATCATGAGCCGAATGCCCTAACCACTAAGCCACGCGCCCTCACACTCTGGTATATATATTTAGATAAATAGGTTATTAATTATCAAAGTTGCTTAGAGGATAAGTTCACCTTGTAAAAGGGAGGCTGCATCCAAGGAAATACTGGTTTTATACTTGGTATTTTGGGGAAATTAAATTTCTTAAAATCAATAGGTACGTATTAAGAATAAAGTTCGTGTTCAGCTAAATGAGTTTGCTTGCATGAATGGAATGGTCCACATGTAATATCTTAATGTATATCTTTCTCTGATGGAATTATGCTCATAACTTATAAATGCAAATTTATGGCATAAATTTGTAATTTACCTATTGAGCACTAATGGAAACGGCTATAAGAAGTGAAGATTACCAATTTTTTAATAATAAATAATTGTTATTATCTTAACTCCCCATTTCCTTCCTTCATTTAACCAAACATGAACTTTATATATATATATATATATATATATATGTAATGTGACCACGTGTGTACCATTGGCGATTTTTTTTCCTCCATCTTCCCTTCTTTGGATCTTTCCTTTTCCTATGTTTTTGATGAAGAGCTCCGCTCGAAACGTTAAATCCCCCTTCTTTACTTCCTTTCCTGAGCATCCAATAATACTATATTTGTTCCACGTCCACGCGTTGTTGTGTTTTCCTGTTTGGATTAACTTTATATATATATATATATTATATATATACATATATATATATATATATGCACGTATTTATTCTACTCTTCTCTGCTTTGTCCTCTTCCTCCTCCTCATCATCATTTAACGTCACTTTTCTATGTTTGCATGAGTCAGATGGAATTTGTTGAAGCAGATATTCTGTGCTCAGATACTTGTTTCCTGCAGCCGATGCTCATCTGCTTCCAAGCAAAGTAATATGTGTTGACTTCCAAGCACACCATGTGTGTATGTATGTATGTATGTATGTATGTATGTATTTATGTATGTATGTATTTATGTATGTATGTATTTATGTATGTATGCATGTATTTATGTATGTATGCATTCTGTATGTGCATGTATCCATTTATGTATACATTCTGTGTATATAAAAATATACATCACATGATTTAATCATGACATTATTTTATTCCAGAGTTAATAGAAAAATAAAACAGAAGAATTATAAAATATCTCAGAAAAATTATGTTACCGGAACCTTCCATATTTGAACTTAATTTCGAATTTAGATTTTAGTACCTATCTGTTCAACAATTAAAGCAGTAATTAACAATCATCTCCATGTGTTTCTCTATATTTCTTTGATTCTCTAAGCACAAAGATGTAGTGAGTTCAATTCTTATTATATCCAGTCAACCTATACAATTTACTTAATTATATCACAATCCAATGAAGGCATGCTAAAGATAGCAGCCAAATCCCCTTCTGGATCACATCTTACTAAGCTTGTATCAGTCAATGTCTGTAGTGTTGTGCAGCTTTCAGTTTGATCTCAGCCTAATCTGTTAATCTTATTTAGATTATTGGCTTCAGTGAACCCCTTTGGAAATACATGAACACAATGATTTGTAAATGTCATGTCTTGGTTCAAATTCTTCCATTCCCATTGACCTCAATGACCTTTTAACTTTTCTGCTTTAAATCAAACTTCCTGAAAAGAAGGGTTAGGAGGGATGTTGAATAGCTTCGCTCTTCAATCCCTCATCCTATTTCCACTCATCTTTGAGACATTACTTCACTTGCCTTACTTCATACTGTGAAGAAGGCATTACAGAGATTTGGGAATAAAAAATGGAATAAATATTCTTCAATGCTGTCTTCCAGTTCTGAGAAGAATAGTCCAAAAGGCAAGAAATGTTCATTCAACACTGGCCAATCTATTTTTACCATTGATCCTTTCAGTAATAAGATCAGCAACTTCATTGCCAAGACTTTATGAAACATGTCTTTCGTAAAGTTCCTTCAACTCAATAATCCTTTCGTTACCATATTTCTTTTGAGATGCTATGTGTTTGTTGCAATTATTTTAAATATAACAAAGAATTTAGTAAACTAACTTTGTTGTCATTCAGCTAGTGTTAGGAACATAAATTGTGACTAAGGTTTGGTGGAAGATTTTAATTCAAAACTTTTGAAAACAAGACATTCGTGCAACAGAATTAGAGCCGGTTTCAGCCAGGTTGGTAACGAAAGGGTTAAGACTCTACAGACTTGACTTTTGTGACTCAAAATAATGGTCAGTGTTATATTTGATCTTCTAAAACAACCATGGACAAACCATGTCCCATGGAACTTTATGAATGGCACACCAACAAAAATTACCTCAAAAATCTTTGGTTGAGTACCCTGCCTGATGATGAGCCATGTTTCATGTAGCCTGTGTTTTTTGCCCATGCCTGCTTTGAAAGCTGTCCAATCAAATTAATCCTTTTCAACATCAAAACTTATTTGTTGAAAAAAACGAAACAAACGTATCTTTTGCAATTAATCTGTATTTAGTCTTTCTCAAAAACAAACTTGTCATACAATCATAAATCCAGTACTTATCTCTTCTAGTGTTCCTCTTACAGAATACATGATGCCATTTCCAAAGTCATTGGTTGTCATAGAGGTATTCTGTGAGGCTGCGGCAATAGTAACATTATACCTATTTCTTTACTACCCACAAGGGGCTAAATACAGAGAGGACAAACAAGGACAAACGGATTAAGTCAATTATATCGACCCCAGGGCGTAACTGGTACTTATTTAATCGACCCCGAAAGGATGAAAGGCAAAGTCGACCTCTGCGGAATTTGAACTCAGAACAAAACGGCAGACGAAATACGGCTACGCATTTCACCCGGCATGCTAATGTTTCTCCCAGCTCACCGCCTACTGCCAGCTCGCTGCCAAGGTAACATTATACCTTGGATAAAGCTATCTAAATCTACTTCCTTCAGTATAAAAGAACCACAGCCACCACTCACAGTTTGTGAAAGCTACTGAGCATGACTCAATAGCTTTCACCAATTGTTTTGGGTCCCTTACGTCATTGCAAATAAAGAAGGGCCCTTTCTCAGTCCTCGTCCACTTTACATAGTGGAGTGTCCAAAGTGTGACAGCCAGAAGGTGAGTGGACTGTACCGGTACTCAGATGGTACTCAGCTGGTACTCATTTCAGTTGAAAAGATTGGAGACTCTGGTTCAAGTATTGATTGCACTATGTTATAGTTTGGGGACCCAACACGCTAACCACTGAGCTGTGCAACTGTACTTTCTCAGTGAGCCACACTATAAAATAGTTTCTTTACTGTTCCAATTTCATCCTTGACTGCTTCATTTGAGGAACACTGTGGAAATCTTAATTGGTGGACATATCTAATGCAGATCGTCAAAAATCTAATTAGATATAAAAATGGAGTGATAAGAGGAGAATATAAGATCAATAGTTAGTACTATTTTAATTATTTTGTAAGGAAGGGAGACAACTCCAGAATGTTTCAATCTTTTTAGACCTCTTCAACAAAGCAAAAGCTTCACCATAATTGTGGTGGGCTGGGAACATCACATGGCTGGTCTCATGAGTCACATTACAATAATAAATCTGAGAATTTTACTCTTGCATGTTAGAAGCAGAATAACACCTGAAACTGAAATTGAACTGAAATTTGGCTTCGTAAAGGGCACTGGATCTAGAGATGCTGCTTTTGTATTGAAAATGATAATGAAGCAGGCAGTGGAGAGGCCAAAAGAAGTCTTCATGTGTTTCGTTGGGTTACACAAAGGCCTTTGACAAAGTAAGACATGACATGTTATTTGAAGAACTCGGTTAGGTTGATCTGCACAGGAAAGACCTCCGCATCTGGAACCAATCAGCATGCATAAATAGAAGCAGAATGCAGTGAATACGCTGGCATCAAGAGAAGGGTTCAGACAAGGAAGTGTCATGTCACCAGATCTCTTCAATTACAATAGCAAACTGAACATAAGGGAACTGGAGAAGGAAAAAGGTCTTAAGGAAGGAAGCAGAAACACCAAAAACATAACATATGCAAATGAAAGTCTTACTTGCAGAATCAGAAAAGGAACATCAGGGTCTTTGGATGTTGTGGTAGGAGAAAGTGAGAGGAAGGGTCTGTTTATAAATTGCCAGAAGACAGAGTGTATGGCAGTGACAAAGAAGGGAAACCTGAAGTGCATGTTGAAAGTGAACAATCAAATCCTTAAGCTGGCACCATCCTTCGGCTACGTTGGAACGTTGATCACAGAAGACACAAGATGTGTAAAGGAGATTAAAAGACGAATGGTGCTGGCAAAATTGGCATTTTCAAAGTTGTATAACATCTTGAGAAACTGTACTCTGAGCATCGAAAACAAGGTCTAAGGTATATTGAATTGCTATGTCTACGTTGTGTTAATGTATAGAAATGAGGCATGGTCTGTAATATCAGAAATGAGAAGGTACTTGGAGAGATGTGAAATGCGGTCCTCAAGGAGAATATTGAGGATAGCATGGACAAAGTATCTAATGAAGAACTGGTGACCCGTGCTGCAGTAAGTAGGAAACTACTTTATAAGATAAGGGCCAAGCAACTGAGATTTCTTGGCCATGTGATGGGGAAAGAGCTCCTGGAGAATTTAATGGTGACTGGAAAGATTGAAAGAAGAAGAATCAGACAAAGGAGGTGGATGATGTGGATCTCCAACTTGACGAACTGAGGAAGGACAAAAACAAGAAGAATGCTAGATTCCCTTGTTCGAAAATAAAAGGACACAGCTCATGTCGTATAGTCAGCCAGAGACGATGTCTCCTGGGGCTAAATTACAGCAGCATTCGTCCTAAGCCAGGACTGCCATGTTATGTTGGCAAACAATCTTTACTCCAAAGTACTGTTGCTGAATATCTCAAGTTGTGAGATTTACAAATAGTAATTTTCTAAGGAGAATGCTGTTTATAATTTCTAGCTCATAATTCTGTTGAATCTTCTGCCACGCCATGTTGAGAGCCAATGTGGCAGAGTAGGTTCATTAAATCAGTAGGATCTCAGTCTCAAATTCTCGCCCTCCACATCAGACCATGGCTGGTGAAGAGAGAGAGAGAGAGAGAACATGCTGAGGTCTTCTTCAATCTAATCAAATTCTGCCAAATACAAAATTTAAGATTTTGTCCAAGATATTTGCTATGAAGCTGGCATTTGTTATTTGTAGTGTGGTTGGGAAAACACAGCCCTGCACCATCCTGAGAAGAGTTATGCACCCCCCCCTCATTTGTGATACTTCATAGAGAGAGAGAGGGTTGCTACCAAATCTGGTTTCAATTACACTCTGATCAATTTGGATCAATTGAATGCTTTTGGTAGAGTTACTACTTGGCAGTTTGCTACTATTTTCAGAGACAGACCACCCCGATTTACAACAAAATCTGCTCAGTAACCAGAATAAGTGGTTACCTAACAGAACTATTTTGAATCACGTTATATTGTATCAATTCTAGATTCCTCAAGATTTGTCAAAGAAGATTTTTGAGTGAAAAAGAAATTTCATTATTACATGCAATTAAAGCAGTGAGCTGGCAGAATCATTAGCACACTGGGCAAAATGCTTAGTGGCATATCATTGGCCTTTACATTCTGAGTTCAAATTCTGCCAAGGTCGACTTTGTCTTTCATCCTTTTGAGGTTGATTAAATAAGTACCAGTTAAACACTGGGGTTAGTATAATTGACTTCCCCACTCCCGAAATTTTCTGACCTTTGCTAAAACATGTAACCAATATTACATGCAATTAGAGGACAATGCTATGTTATAGAATCAGTTAAGTGCCCAACCAAATGTCTTGTGGTATTTTGCTTTATCTTGTAGTGGGGAAGGTTTATCAAAAGATGAAGAGGTAGCAGATGCAATAGGAATGTGAATGACATCAAAGGAAAACAAGGGGAAAGCATTGGATTGTGATTTAAGTAATTTCTTTAATCGATGCTTGCATTTACTTGTTGTGTACCCCAGAAAATTCACTACCTTACCAACTTGCTTCGAGTTGGTGAGGAAGACAATAAACAGAGGAAATACTGTGTCAATGTGATGAGGAGGTAGAACCAGGCATGTTTTGTGTCTGTGTGTGCATTGGTCATTCGGTCGTGTCTGTTTATGTTCTGCAGCTGCTACTGTGTTAGGTTGTTTCTACTGAATATGTGGCTCTGTATTGCCTGCTTGACTGGTGCAAGTTACTTGTTGGCTGTCTCGCTTGGTGATGGCTCTCTGCAGTCCTTTGACGGATTGCTGTATTTATAATGGTCATGACAGCTAGAAGGACAGACATACCACAGGAGTAATTTCTACTCGTGTAGGTCGCTTCCTGTCCACTTGAACCTTGAATGACACAGCTCAGGTCATAGGTTAAAGGGAAATTTATCCATCACTTTTTGACAGATCAAAGAGATTTCTTTCATGCCTATATGGCCAGCGGTGGATCAGATGAGTGACAATCCTTAAATTCAGTTCAAATCGCAGCTTGGATAAAGGAAGTGTTAGTTTTTACAATCTCCTTTACATTCTAAGTTCAAATCCTAATGAGTCAGTTTTGATCCTTCCAGTCTTAGGTGGGGTGGAGGGTCAATAAAATAAATATAAGTCAAATACTGAGACAGTATAATCAAATGTACTTCATGAAACCCAAACTCCTAAATTTCTGGTCTTTTATCCTTATGAAGAATCAATATTAATAGCCAAGGAAGTGTTGAGACATCTTTGATGATAACATTTGTTTTAGAATTAAAAACCATTTTAATATAACTGGAGAATAAACAGGTGAATGAAAAAACGAATTTGTACCCTAGAAAATGAAGCAGGGGGGCAGACAATGGGAGATGTTTATATGTTGGTCAAGTGATAGTACAGCAAACTGGCAGAATTGTTAGCAGACCAGGGGAAAATGCTTAGCAGCATTTTGTCTGTCTTTATGTTCTGAGTTTAAATTCTGCCATGGTCAACCTTGCCTTTAATCTTTTTGGGGATTGATAAAACAAATACCAGTTATGCTCTGGGGTTGATGTAATCGACTTACCCTCTCCCACTGAAATTGCTTGCCTTGTGCCAGGATTTGAAATCAATATATTGGTGTAGAGAGCAATTGAGATGTAAGGTAAAGTGCCAACAGGAATGGAACCTAATTATAAGTCCTTCTGTAGAATTTATTAGGAAGCCAGGAATATAGCAAAGCTGAAGAATAAACATCAAGATTCAAGTGGTTCAAGAATAGAAGATTTGGGGTTACAGGAATGTGTGTAGATGTTTGCTTCATAGACATGTGATTCTGAATTTGACTTCACTTTGGGACACACAGAGAAAAGGTCTTCAACCATAGCATCAGGCTGACCAAAGCCTTATGAGTGAAATTATGTGGAAGCCTGTCTGATGTATATGTGGGTGGGGGTTACTGGGGAGCATAAATAGTTCTGAAGGAGCAGAAGAATTAGTAAGGCAGAAGCCATTTTACTGTGCATGGGAGAAATCTAGACAACACAGGCATCGGTACTGCGGCGAAGGTCTGATGCCATGGTGCAATAGTCCTGCTAATGCTTTTGTGATGCAACGAAACATGACAGTAAAGGAGGCTAAAAAGCTGGACACATTCCAGCAATGTTGCCAACTGAAAATCCTCGTTGTTACCTGTGAAGCAAATCCCTGTTGCTGCAAAATATCATTGGTTTTTACATCCATTTTCCAAGCTTAATATATTTGTGTGTGTGTGAGTTTGTGTGCATGTGTGTGTTTGTGTGTGCGTGTATGTGTGTGTGTGTTTCTCTATGTTGTTCTTCGAAGACCTACAGAATATCTTCACAGAGATCCTTTCATCTTCAGCTACGATACAAACAGAAAAAAATGGCAGAGTCATTCTTAAGTAATGAAAGTAAAATTGTATGGAGATTGGTAAGTATGGAGTAGGTAATTAGAAGAGCATGATAAGATATATGAGAATGGTGTCACAGAGTCGAATGGAGGGTGCTTGTGTGAAAGTAAGCTTCTGCATTTATGAGTAAGATGAGCAAAACACTGATTATAGAAAAAAAGCTTTGATGAGATTTTTGAAAGATAACATGTGATGGATGGTAACATTTTGGAAGCGAAGTGTAGATCACAAACGGTAGAGAAATTAAGCAGTGAATTAATAGAATAGTTAGTGCCAGATAGATACCTTGTAGTATTTGTTATGGTCCTATGTTTTCTGAATTGAAATCCTACTGAAAAATAAGTTGCCTTTTATAAAGAAAGTACCTCAGCAAGTACAGAAGTGTCTTCTCTCTCTCTCTCTCTCTCCTCTCTCTCTCTCTCTCTCTCTCTCTCTCTCTCTCTCTCTCTCTCTCTTTCTCTATTTGTCCTTCTGTCTCACTTTCTGGAAGACATCAGCCAGGGCCCAGAACTAGATAGCGATGGGCTTCGCATGCTATGAGACAAAACAATGCTTTTATAATCCCAAGGTAAGACAAACGAAGAAATACAACAGTGAAGTGGGTAAAAAACAAGAGATCCAAGAGTTATGTTTAGAGATCAAACAATAAGTGAAATATTGCATCTGTTTGTGATTATATGAACGGATTGTTGTGGATTGTTGAAGTTAGTATACAGATAAATTTAATTCTTCTATCAAACTGCAAAATGTTACAGGCATACTAATCAGAACTAATTGCTCATAATACAGTTCTATATTTAAGAGAAGAGGAATTATGTACATTATTTACATTTGACAATATTTGTCCTCATCTTGTTTGTTGTTAACACAACGTTTCGGCTGATATACCCTCCAGCCTTCATCAGGTGTATTGGGGAAATTTCAGACCTGAGTTCTCATTCCTGAGGTATTTTTCGATGTTATTATTATTATTATTATTATTATTATCATTATTATTCAGGTTATTATACAAACCCCAAGATTCCGAGTTTGATTCAAGGCAGTAACCTGAATAATAATAATAATAATAATAATAATAATAATAATAATAATAATAATGATAATAATAATAATAATAATATCGAAAAATACCTCAGGAATGAGAACCCAGGTCCGAAATTTCCCCAAGACCCCTGATAAATATCAGCCGAAACGTTGTGTTAACAACAAACAAGATGAGGACAAACATCTGTCAAATGTAAATAATGTAAATAATGTAATTGGTAATAAATTGACTAAACAAAATGACTGTTACATTTTACAGATACTGAAGGAAGTTTCGCAAGTGTCTGGTTGAGTGAGGAAGGTATCGGAATCGAATTCAAAGAACCTAATAATGCACTGTCGGCTGAAGTTGTCTTTCCGTGTGGACGACAATACAGCGTTAAAGGTAAGAGTTTGCTTCTTCGCTTCAGTTACAAAGGAAACAACAAGATCTTAGAGACGTTCTTTCTTGGCTTATGAGTTCGTCTGAGATGTGATTCATCATCATCATCATCATCATCGTTTAACGTCCGCTTTCCATGCTAGCATGGGTTGGACGGTTCAACTGGGGTCTGGGAAGCCAGAAGGCTGCACCAGGCCCAGTCAGATCTGGCACAGTGTTTCTACAACTGGATGCCTTTCCTAATGCCAACCATTGCTGAAAAATAAATATCTTGGTAGCATGATGGCATTGTCTTACACTGCACTGCAATACAATTGAATTGTCTCAGTCACCAGGTTATAGATGTACAACACGACACCTTAACACTTTATACTATTCAAATAACAGAAAGAAATAAATTAAACGCAAATATGATGGCACCTTCCGATTAAATGGTCGTCATGATTCTTTCACATTAAAGATACTTGAAAACATCTTGCTTGTGGAAATCTCTACAAGGGAGATGCAAGTAGGTTTCAGGGGTCAGCAGGTGAGAATGGACACCATTTTGGGGCCTTCCTCTTGACCCACCCCACTCCCTGAAGTGAGGACCCTGACTGGATCAAATGACCAGTGTTTGAATATGGTAAAGCTTTGAATCAGAAGCAATTCTTTGGTAGAAAGATATCGAAGAAATGTCTGTTTTTACCATTCTGCAATATTATTTGAATGAAGGAAATGGATTTGAGAAAGTGATTTATTCTTCATTGATTCCTTTTTGCAGGTGCCATGACCAACAACAACACATTGTACCTGTATGGAGCAAACCAGAGCACTGCCATTGGAGTAACAGGTACCATACATTTTGTTTTTCGCTCTTTTCCATAATTCCAAGAGAAGAATCTAGCTGCTCTTTTAAAGACTGGCCTTCACACAAATGCAAAACAAGGAATGGTATTAAAAGAAAAATGGGAAAACTGAAATAAGTGTGTGTATGTGTGTGTGTGTGTAACAAATGCAAATGTAAAACATAAGAAATGATAAAGTTTTAATATACAATATAAGCAAATGCTAGAATGCAATGTGTGTGTGTGTATATATATGTGTGTGTGTGTGTATATATATATATATATATATATTTCTTTACTACCCACAAGGGGCTAAACACAGAGGGGACAAACAAGGACAGACAAACGGATTAAGTCGATTACATGAACCCCAGTGCGTAACTGGTACTTAATTTATCGACCCCGAAAGGATGAAAGGCAAAGTCGACCTCGGCGGAATTTGAACCCAGAACGTACCGGCAGACGAAATACGGCTACGCATTTCGCCCAGCGTGCTAACGTTTCAGCCAGCTCGCCGCCTTATCATCATCATCATTTAACGTCCGCTTTCCATGCTAGTATGAGTTGGACGATTTGACTGAGGACTGGCGAACCAGATGGCTACACCAGGCTCCAATCTGATCTGGCAGAGTTTCTACAGCTGGATGCCCTTCCTAACGCCAACCACTCCAAGTGTGTAGTGGGTGCTTTTATGTTCCACCAGCACAAGGGCCAGTAAGGCGGTGCCGGTAATGGCCACACTCAAATGGTGTTATTTACATGCCACCTGCACAGGAGCCAGTCCAGCGACACTGGCAACGACCTCACTCAAATGTTTTTTCATGTGCCAGTAAGTTGTCGCGGTAACAATCATGCTCGGATGGTGCTCTTAGTGCTCCACTAGCACAGATGCCAGTCTTTGAATTTGATTTCGATTTTGATTTCACTTGCCTCAACAGGTCGTCACAAGCAGAGTTTAGTGTCCAATAAAGGAAAGGTATGCATAAGTGGGCTGGTTACACCCCTGGCATAGGCCACAAGGTTATGGTCTCACTTGGCTTGCCAGGTCTTCTCAAGCACATCATATTTCCAAAGGTCCTAGTCACTAGTCATTGCCTCGGTGAGGCCTAAAGTCCGAAGGTCATGCTTTACCACCTCATTCCAGGTCTTCCTGGGTCTAGCTCTTCCACAGGTTCCCTCAACTGCTAGGGTGTGGCACTTTTTCACACAGCTATCCTCATCCATTCTCGCCACATGACCATACCAGCACAGTCATCTCTCTTGTATGTATATATATATATGAAATAGTGTGTGTATTTATACACAAAAGCGATGTCCTTTAACAGGACACCTTACATGCTACAAAGCCCGAACCATGAATAAGAGTAATTTCAAAGGGAGTAAAAAATAAAAATATTTTTATAGTTACCCTTAGACTCAAGTTTCTGCATCAATGTGCAAATAAAATAATTTGCCATCCATGCTTCTTCAGTAAGGGCACTAAAATTAATGCATATATATGCAGCACCGAAAGTGAATATGCTACATACTTATAGATTATAATTTTTCAAATCCACCTTACCAGTGCAGTTACATTCAGCAGCAAATGATAATAAAAACACTTAAAAGTTAAAACTGCGTACCAAAGAGCTTCGAAACTTCGAAATTTTACTGTGAAAATAATAAGAGTAGAAAATTTAGAGAAATTTTCCTACCAGCATAATAAAGTCAATAGACAACATATTTTTCATATAAAATTGTGTACATATATATACACAAAATATGTGTCCTTTAACAGGACACTTTACATACTAGAAAGGGCAGTCAAAAGATGATGGTATATATATATATATATATATATATATATATATATGTACGTCTTTCTCTCTTTCGTAGAGGCACAAGCACCTGCACGCACATATACACACACGGCAGTAACTTCCGCCTACTGAATTCAATCACAAAGCTTCGGTCAGCTCAGGGTTATAGTAGAAGACACCTGCCCAAAGTGCCATGCAGTGGGATTGAACCCAAAACCATGTGGCTAGGAAGAGCATTGGCGTTAGGAAGGGCATCCAGCTGTAGAAAACACTGCCAGATCAGACTGGGCCTGGTGCAGCCTCCATGACTTCCTAGACCCTGGTCGAACCGTCCAACCCATGCTAGCATGGAAAACGGACGTTAAACGATGATGATGATGATGATGATATATACCATCATCCTCATCATCATTTGATGTCTGTTTTCCATGCTGGCATGGGTTGGATGGTTTGACAGGGCTGGCTAGGCAGAAGACTGCACCAGGCTTCACCGTCTCTTTTGGCAGGGTTTTACAACTGGATGCCCTTCCAAACACCAACTTCTTTACAGAGTGGACTGGATGCACCACTATTGGTGGGATCACCAAGTGACTTGCAAGACAAAGTTCTTTGAGGGAGGGGACGTTGGAGGACATGGCCAAGTGCCAGGCAATGAGAGGTCAGAGTGCAACAGAGGAATAGAAACATGTGTCCTTTCTGTCACCAACCCATGTCTATTTCCAAACAAGGTAAAATTTCCCTATGGTGAGACATATTTTTGAATGATACTGGAAATGAATGACATTCATTTACTAGAATCACAGAAGAACACACACACACACACACACACACACACATGTATACAACAAATGCTTTTTTTTTCACTTTCTGTCTATCAAATCCACTCACAAGGCTTTAATCAGCCTGGGGTTATCAACACTTACTCAAAATGCCACTTTCATATACACTACACAGACTTGGTAACTTGTCAAGTAGAATGCCATCCAGTGTTTGGTACTGTTTCTTTTATGACTGGATAGTGAAGAATGGATGATGTTAATGGTTGATGTGGTTTGTGGATGAAGCCATCAGATATTTTCTGTGTTTGGTTTGTGAGTAGTTTGGTTTGTGTCTAGTTTGATCACTATGTAATTTCAAATACCAAGTGTTTTGTGTTTGTGTAGTAAGAATATTTCTTGAATGAGTGTTAAATGACTATCATCAGTGGTTATAAATATTTTTAGTTCCATAAAGGTGTTTTTAATGCCATCATTATTGCATCATATCTAAAAGGATTATTTTTTGTATGTGGCAAGTGTTCTTTTAGATGTATTATGAGTAGATCTGTGATATTGGGAAAAGACTTAACAATAGTACTTTCTTTCATTGTTGTTGTTGTTTTTTGTTGTCATCGGTAAGTTTCTTGTAAATTTATGTATATTTTAGGAATATTTATGAATGATGTTCTCTAGTGATATTTGTGTTCATAATTTGTACACTTACTTCTATAGGTGTTCACGAGCCGGCTTTGGGCAGATTCAAAGCATTTGTCATACTGTTATGTTATTTACACAGATTAGGATTAATATTTCTGTATGTATTAAAAAAAAAAAAATTCAATCAACATTCAAGCCATAAATCATCGTGTTTTCTTTTCTGGTTTAGTATTATACTTATCCTGTTTATTTCACCAGTTTACAGTTGGTGGAGTAGCAACTACTTATAGGTTAAACAAACATTAGGGACATAACCATTTGCTCCTTCAAAACTAGTCATCCATGATGTTATGGTTATTTCTACAGAAATTACTGCCAGCACTGATTCTTTTGCTGCAAGGCATCAGATGTAAACAAACAATGAAACCAAAGACAAAGGCCACAATAATTTCTGTAGAAATAACCTTAACAAAATAATGTAAAGAGCACTGCTAACACAGTAGAACATGGTGTTGACCTACAAAAATATTTAATATACTTTATTTATATTATGGTTGCATAACGAACTACCAAGTACTTAGAGGTCATGTGGTTCGTAAGCAAGTTACTTACCACACAGCCACTCATTAACTTATCGAAACAATATCAAACCATAACAAAAATGAAAACAGTAAGAGAGATGATTTGTAATTTTATTAATCAATATTATTAAATGTTCATATATCTTGTGAATTTCCTGTAAAAAAAAAAAATTGACAAGTTGTAGTGCACCTGAGCACTGTATACAATAATTTCATTATAATTATTATTATTATTATTATTATTATTATTATTATCATTATTATTATTATTAAAGTCATCTGTGAGTACTAAATATGCACAGGCTCTACATGAAAAATAAGAATTCACTTTTTCTCTGAGTATAAACTATAGCACAGATTCAGAAAATATTCTGTATTCTGGCCCAAAAAGAATCTATTTAAGGAATGACAAATAACCAAATATTTTGTGGGGTGACAGCATAATTTCATTGTTGAAATTATGCTGCAGACAAGTAATTTATATTGATCATACTTATTGGGAGAATTCAATTTATTTCAGCTGCTTATAACTGGTGGGTTTTTTTCATTAAACACAAAATTAATTAATTGCTGTATTTCTGAGAATTCATTATATTCAAACTTGATTTGATAAATTATAGTAAAAAATATCCAAATTGTCTAATAATGTCAAATATTCTCAGATAATGCAACAAGAAATTATACATAAAAATAATTAGTTTAATGTGTGTGTGTGTGTGTGTGTGTGTGTGTGTGTGTGAATATGAGTGTGTGTGTATATACACACACATACATATATGTGTATATATATATATATATATATATATATATATATACACACGCACACATATACATATCCATGTACATGTGTATGTATGTATGTATGTATGTATGTATATAAATACACATACACACACACACATATACATATCCATGTACATATGTGTATGTATGTATGTATGTACATATGTGTATGTATGTATGTATGTATGTATGTATGTATGTATATGTATAGGTATTTACCTGTGATTTTAAATGTGATATTCTAGGGCAAATATAACTGAATCACTTTATAAAAATCAGATAAAATTGTATGCCCCAAAGAAACAAGTTCTGCTACTTTAGGCTGGGACCCTTGTATGTTTAGGACAGGCATGGCAAAACTTTTTCCAGCAGCAGACCACATGAGACATGGGTTCATCATGTGGCTGGCCACACTGCTAGAAATATTGGAGGTAATTTCTTGTTAGGCGTGCCATTCAGAAAGTGTGATGGGCCATAGGTTTCTGACAAATGTTTTAGGAAATCTATTCACTCAGCTCTCACTGTGGTTAATATGAAGGATACATCTACGGCAGCAAGCGGGCAGAAACATAAGCACAATGGGTAAAATGCTTGGTGGCATTCTTTACACTCTGAGTACAAATTCTGCCAAGGTCACTTTGACTCTCATCATTTTGGGGTCAATAGAATAAGTACCAGTTGAGTACTGGGGTCAATGTAATCAACTTACCCCCTCTCCCAAAATTACTGGCCTTGTGTCAAAATTTGAAATCAATATGCATTGTGAATCTACTTATAAAACAAACACTCCAACAGTTACACTCAGGAGTATAGAATTTTTTAAATGATATTTGTTTATAAAGTGTATTGTTTATGTGTTTCAATTAATTTTGATAACTTCAATAAATTTAGAGGGATTTAATTAAGTAATTTTCTCATTATTTCTCTGATGTCTGCAAATGTAATTTAGCAAAATTACCTAAAATGAAATTATTATGGAAAGTTTAAATTCAGAGACAAACACTTTAAAATGGTTAGTTTTGTTTCGTGGAACCAGAGATGGTCTCAGAAAAGTTAATATCAAAATGGTTAAAGTAATGAGTAAAGGCAATAATTATCGGGTATGGGGTGTAATTAAATATAAATCTAATTTGGGGATGAGGTGGGGATTTACCTGGTAAAGATCAGGGTGGACAACATAACAAATGCTATCAATAGTTATAATAGATTAATGAGATTTTAACCTCATGTTTACAAATGAATAGTCACCAATATCTATAGAATATTATAGCTTACAGCTACAAACCTAGTCTGAAAGCTTCGAAAAATAAGTTCCATTATGAAGTCATAGAGAAGCAGAAGCCTTTTGGAGGACAACATTTAAAATTTTTGTGGAAATGTAAAAATCAGAAAACAAACACCAAACAACAGATTTTTCTATTTGAAAAAAATTAAAAGTTTAAAAAAACTGCTGGACTGTATTGGGATGAATATTGTGTATTCTGTTAAAAATAAGGAAGACTAAAAGAATCTAGATCAAGATATGGAATCAAATGATTTTGGGGATGAGATTTCAACAAAGTGGCTAAAATCTAAAAGTCAGAAGACATCTTGAATCAATCATAATTACTGGAGAATCCAATTTATTTTATGGGATTTTCTCTTGTTACAAGTGTCTTTTATTTGATGTAGAATTAATTACTTTCTCAAAAATTAATTTTATTGTATTTTGAAAATGTGATTTTATACTTAACTGATTGGGAAAGAAATTAATATTTTCTTGTAATAGAATATTGACTAAAAGGAATTCTTCAAAGTGGTGCCTCAGCATGGCCACAGTCTAATTAGTGAAACAAATAAAAGATATAAATTAGTCAAATGTCTTATTTTACTTCAAGAATTCTCAGGACCATCAAAAACTCTTGTGTGTGTGTCGTGTTGTTTTGTTTTTGCTTTTTTATATAGAATGGGAAATAATGGATTGTAAAATTCCAACTTTGACCCCAAAAGACTGTAAAATATTTATGGTAAAATAGCTGAATGTGGAAAAGATTTGGTCTTTCATACAAATTTAGTGATGAGGTGCCGAGGTGGCCCCACAAAGCACAAGGTGGGTTGAAGAATCAATCTGCAAGATTGTAAGGGATGAGGAGGCAGACTGCCAAAATGGGTGGGGCTGAAGGGTGGATGAGCGACAAGCTATGAGTCAGGAGAGTTAGAGTGATGCAGAAGAGAGGAAGTGGCAAGCAGCAGGAGTAGATGATACACTTGTCAGTAGGACAAGAGAGAGGTTGACATGGCTGGTAGTCTGTAGGAATAAGGGGTAGGGTGATGGCAGGGAGATGAGGCTGGCCTGATGCTTGGGTGCTGGGGAGGAGTCACTGTAATGTGAGTAGAGAGCACAATACATAGCACTTCCAGAATTTAGCTTCAGTGACAACGGAGGGTCTTCTTAAGAACCTCATATCACCAGAGGTCCCAGTTTTTTGTCATTTCCTTTATCAGACTCAGAGTCCTAAAGTCAGCTTTAACGACTTCATCCTAAGTCTTCCTGGGTCTCCCTTTTCTGCAAATTCCAACCATATTTTGCATTTGGCACTTCTCTATACAGGTGTCCTCAACCATATGCATCACGTGTCCATACCAGCACAGACTTCTTTCTTGCACACAACAACTGATTCTTTTCATGCACAGTTTTTCTCTCCGCACCTCTGTACTAGTTCTTTCTTATCAAATTGCACATTCAACAGAGTTGGCCCACTTAATTTCTTTCCAGTCTTCTCAAATCCTCTGCATTCAAGGCCCATGTCTCACTACCATACAGTATTGCAGTTTATACACAGGCATCATACAGTCAGCCCTTCACTCTTAGAGAAAAGCACTCTGTTGTCAGCAGTGGTAGTAACTCCCTGAATTTTCTCTGGCCAAGTCTCTCTCAGGCTGCAATACCTTTAGAGCAGCCATCTTCCTTGCTAATTACATCTCCTAGGTAACAAAGCCTATCAACTACTTCTAGTGAGTCATCTGGGCATTTAAGAGAAACCATTTTCAGTGTGTCCAGACAAACTTCTCCAGAAAGCCTACCATATAAGAAGCTTACAGGGATTTCCCATTTCTTGAATGTCCATGGGTTATATTCTTTTCTACTCAAGGCATAAAGGCCCAAAACCTTGGGAAGGGGACCAGTTGATTAAATCGACCCAGTACGCAACTGGTACTTAATTTATCAACCTCGAAAGGATAAAAGGAAAAGTCAGCCTTGGCGGAATTGTCCATAGTTTATATTGAAATCAAATAGTTAAACATTTTTTTCACATAAATAAATATTGTAGAAATAAAATATTTCTAAATCTCTCAGAGAGATTTATGCTGTCGCAGTACGATAAAGTGACAGTATGTTGTCAGCTTAATGTGAGAGTCCCATGAAAGGGAAGATTGCTACTGTTATTTAACCCTAGGAAACACCATTTCCTGCGTCCTTATGCTTTCATTTCTTTATGTTTCATTTCCTGTGTCCTTATGACTGTCTCCACTTTGAAAACATAAGGACACAGAAAATGTGTCGAGTCCAACAGCAAATGGTGTTTCCTAGGGCTAAATAACAGTAGCATTCTTCCCTTTCATGGGACTGTCACATTAAGTTGACAATATGCTATCAATAAATATTGTCTTAATATTAAAAAAAAATAATAATGACAGAATTTTTATTTTATTTATTAATTTTATTTTATTTTATTTTGTAATTTTCTCAAGGACTTTTCTTCAAGACAAAGATCGGTCAACTCTTGAAGATTACACTGGTCAAGTATGATTATGCCAATTGCACTGAATATACTCCAACAAAACTATCTTCACATGAACTGAAACCAACTCAGACACTTTCTTACAACCCTGACCTCTGGATGTACCATAACTATGATGATTATATGGTAAGTTATCTAATAATTAGCATTTGATTTCAATCATTATGTTGATGAGTTAATAATTTGCTGATAGTATTTCTGTATCTCTTTTTTTCCTGAGTTTCGCTGCACACTTGATTTATTTCAAAATAATAATAATGATAATTCTGCTCAATACCACAGATTTGCTTGTCAGTTATTTGACCTTAACCAGTTGAGCATGTCCCTTAGTGGCTGACGATATGTGCATCTCTGATCACGAGCAGAAGTAGTGAGGGAGCATCATAGCCATGTGTCGAGAGGGATTCTTTGGGGTTTGAATAATTCACCTCTGGAAACATGGGTGGTTCTTTCAATATCCTTAAACAACCCTTATTCAGGGACCTTTTGAGCGGGATGGGCTACTCAACCAGAAGAAAATTCTAACTGGGCCCCACCTGCAAGGTCATGTGCTGTTTATCTTTTTATGAGTTCACCATGTCGCGCACATATGGTTGTGATGCATGTGCCTGGTGTACCTTTATCAGACGGGTAGTCATGATGGGTATATTGGGCTTCGTAAATTTTACCCCAGTGTCACTTTGATGGCATGAACTGCTCTCTCACTCAATAATAATAATAATAATAATGATAATAATAATAAGTAAGCATGATAATAATTATAAGTGCACCAGTAAGCATTTTTGAGACATTTGATGTTGAAAATTGCAAAATTTTTAAAGTCTGTACAATGTAATCATCATCATCATCATCATCATTATCGTTTAACGTCTGTTTTCCATGCTAGCATGGGTTGGATGGTTCGATCAGGGATCTGGGAAGCCAGAAGGCTGCACCAGGTTCCAGTCTGATCTGGCAGTGTTTCTACAGCTGGATGCCCTTCCTAACACCAACCACTCCATGAATGTAGTGGGTACTTTTTACGTGCCACTGGCACAGGTGCCAGGCGAGGCTGGCAACGACCATGATCAGTTGGTGCTTTTAATGTGCCACCGGCACAGGGACCACAACTACAATTTCCATTGATTTAATTTTACTAGCAATCTAATATTTGCATGTTGTTTATATTTTGAATTTTAAAGTTTGTTTTTTTCTACTTTTATAAATTCTTCAGAATGATCATGGCACCACAGATGCGTAATTTTGTTTATTAACTGTTATTTGGTTTTTAAAGATTGATAAATCTTGTAATCCTTTTCGTTTTCTTCATTATTTTCCTGGGAAGTGTGTTGCGTTGTTATTTTAAAGAAACTTTTCCTCCCCACCAGTTTCCTTTCTTTCTTGATATGCTGGCATCGGTTGTTAGTTGTCAGAGCACTGCATCCTTCAAAACTTCCATGCTTCCTGAGATTCGCCAACACTACACCTGATTTTCTCCCCTCCATACACACGCAAGCATGTATCTGACTCATACACTGTTCGCTTCCCAGACATTTTTACATTACTGCATATGCTTTATACGCACTTTTGACAAGTTGTGGTAAGGTTTGGTGGAAGATCTTAATTCAAAACTTACTAAAGCAAGACATTTGTATTCAGAGCCAGAGCCGGTTTCAGCCAGGTTGGTAATGAAAGGGTTAATGTCTGTGTAATATAGAATACTATTGTAGTGTCACCATATGTAAATGTTTATATAACATAGAATTATAGTTTTTGTTGTGACAAAAGGACATCTGTGTTTTATAGGGCTCTAAAGGTGTGTAACCCTTTATATAAAATATCAATGTAACATATAACTATATTGATGTTTAACCAAGATGAAATGTCTGTGTAACCATTTATGTATGTCTATGGAATAATGAAGTCTATGGCTGTGCTGCCAGATATCAATGTCCATAATATAGAATTCTCTTGCTATGCAGTAAGGTGACTTCTGAGAGTTCTAAACCCCAAAAATGGAACCATGGCATTCATAAGAATTCCAGTCTGATAAAGTTGTTAGAATTTTACTGTTTACCAACGTTAATCTACTTTCTTCTGATTCCTTTTCATAATGTTGGCTGCATTCTGGGACTTCCGAGCTTATAGTCAAGGTAAGTAGGGCAATAAATTAAAGAATGGAGGGGGTGGAGAGGATGTTAAAATAATTATCTACACATTCCCACCCTCCTCTCTCATTTGCTTCTCTTTCTCTCTTCCTTTTTATATACTCATATATATGTATATATGTATGTATATATAAATATAGAAATATAATTAAGGGCTCCCAAATAAGGAAGCCTAGTGCTAGGGACACAAAAAGGGATAAATTCATCGAGAGTGAAAATCAAAAACATTTACCATTAACCTTTTTGATTATTTGTATGTATATATATATATATATATATATATATATATTACTCTTACTCTTTTACACATTTCAGTCATTTGACTGCAGCCATGCTGGAGCACTGCCCTTAGTCGAAAAAATCGATCCCAGGACTTATTCTTTGTAAACCTAGCACTTACTCTATCAGCCTCTTAGGCCAAACCACTAAGTTATGGAGATGTAAACACACCAACATCGGTTGTTGAGTGATAGTGGAGGTTCAAACACTGACACACAAACATATATATATATATATATATATATATATATATATATATATGATGGGCTTCTTTCAGTTTCCATCTACCAAATCCTCTCACAAGGCTTGATCAGCTTGAGGCTATAGTAGAAGACACTTAACCAAGGTGCCATGCAGTGAGACTTAAACCAGAATCATGAGGTTGATAAGGAAGCTTCTTACCATACAGCCACTGCTGCACACACACACACACACCACACACACACACACACACACAGAGTCTTAGTCTAATTCAGAATTGCACCCAAAACTCAAAATTTGAAAAGTGAAAGTGGAACCGGTTATTATGTTGGAAGAAAAAAAACCTTATTTTGTAGAATATTGCATAAAACCTCTGCAATTATGATTCTCATATATTCTTCAGTCTTGTAAAACAAATCTTGTGTTTTTCCATCTTATTTCTTTCTGTATATATTCAACCACTTGTAATATATGTGTGTGTGGAGGCGCATGGCTCGGTGGTTAGAATGTCAAGCTTATGATCATGAGGTTGTGAGTTCAAATCCCGGACCGGGCTGCATGTTGTGTTCTTGAGCAAGACACTTTATTTCACATTGCTCCAGTTTACTTATCTGTAGAAATGAGTTGCAACATCACTGGTGCCAAGCTGTATCGGCCCCTTTGCCTTTCCCTTGGATAACACTGGTGGTGTGGAGAGAGGGGAGGCCAGTATGCATGGGCGACTGCTGGTCTTCCATAAACAAACTTGCCCGGACTTGTGCCTGGAAGGGTAACTTCCTAGGTGCAATCCCATGGTCAGTCATGACTGAAGGGGGTCTCAGCATATATATATATATATATATATATATATATATTACTCTTACTCTTTTACACATTTCAGTCATTTGACTGCAGCCATGCTGGAGCACTGCCCTTAGTCGAAAAAATCGATCCCAGGACTTATTCTTTGTAAACCTAGCACTTACTCTATCAGCCTCTTAGGCCAAACCACTAAGTTATGGAGATGTAAACACACCAACATCGGTTGTTGAGTGATAGTGGAGGTTCAAACACTGACACACAAACATATATATATATATATATATATATATATATATATATATATATGATGGGCTTCTTTCAGTTTCCATCTACCAAATCCTCTCACAAGGCTTTGATCAGCTTGAGGCTATAGTAGAAGACACTTAACCAAGGTGCCATGCAGTGAGACTTAAACCAGAATCATGAGGTTGATAAGGAAGCTTCTTACCATACAGCCACTGCTGCACACACACACACACACACACACACACAGAGTCTTAGTCTAATTCAGAATTGCACCCAAAACTCAAAATTTGAAAAGTGAAAGTGGAACCGGTTATTATGTTGGAAGAAAAAAAACCTTATTTTGTAGAATATTGCATAAAACCTCTGCAATTATGATTCTCATATATTCTTCAGTCTTGTAAAACAAATCTTGTGTTTTTCCATCTTATTTCTTTCTGTATATATTCAACCACTTGTAATATGTGTGTGTGGAGGCGCATGGCTCGGTGGTTAGAATGTCAAGCTTATGATCATGAGGTTGTGAGTTCAAATCCCGGACCGGGCTGCATGTTGTGTTCTTGAGCAAGACACTTTATTTCACATTGCTCCAGTTTACTTATCTGTAGAAATGAGTTGCAACATCACTGGTGCCAAGCTGTATCGGCCCCTTTGCCTTCCCTTGGATAACACTGGTGGTGTGGAGAGAGGGGAGGCCAGTATGCATGGGCGACTGCTGGTCTTCCATAAACAAACTTGCCCGGACTTGTGCCTGGAAGGGTAACTTCCTAGGTGCAATCCCATGGTCAGTCATGACTGAAGGGGGTCTCAGCATATATATATATATATATATATATATACAGTCCTAAGAAGTGAAACTATGGTTTATATCTGGCACCTGTCTATCACACACATTCGGTTCACAGCTTGTTTTCAACTCCAGTCTTTGATTAAGGTAAGAAAGTGTTTGCATGCCACAACACCACAACACATAGAAGACCACTTATATCAGTTAGTTTATATATTACAGTTGTCATTGTTGGAAATGGTGTGATCTATAAACACACTAATCTGGGATGATACATCATAATCTGTAGTAGACTATAAAGATAGTATGTCTACGTTTGGTTCTACAGCATAGCCTGGTGTGGTCTATGAATATACCAAATAATAATGCTACATCTTGGTCAGGTTTGGTCTACAAGCATACCATTCTCTGATGCCGTGTCACTTGTCTGGTGTATCGTCTCCCATACAGAGAGAATAAATTAAAAAGTAGCATTTGAATAGTTAAAATATGTTTATATACCACAACACACAATGGACCCACTCAAAGCCAGTGGCTTATTTTTCTCACTTAGCTAGACCAGGGATTACATCTGAAACCACATTAATCTAACTACATCTGTTGTGATGTTACAGCTTGGCCCAATGGCTCATCTGTTGAATTTGTCCTTTAATCCTGAACAACATTAATCTTTCATCTGTCATAATAGCACCCTGGTGTAATCTGAATGGAACTTGGTACAATGAACTGGGCTCTTCAATGTTTATAAGACAAACTGAAAATGGTTTGTTGGAAGGTAAGCAAAATCTATTTTCAATGCATTATAACATAGAATATTATTGTTTACATTATCTGAATTCAGTACCAGACCATTTTATTTCATGAATTTTTGTATTATTTGAAATGTTTTTGCTTATTATTACTTCTACATATTTGTTAACTCTTTTTGAGTTTCATCTTATTTCTCCGTGTCCCAACAGGACAGGAAAGTCAGCCGGTTTTCAGGGCTTTGACTCTTTTGAACATCTTTACGCTAATGACCCCCTGTTTTTGGTGGAATCAACCCTTCCACTAACAAATACATTAGTGTAGGAACTTTGATGCAATCCTTTAAAACTAGAATAAAAGTCAAGTCAAAGATTTATATATGTAGATTTAAAGGAACATTTTTTATGGTGCGCACATAATTTTATGTCTATTGAAGGGATAAAGCTTTCAATGCTTTACAGACTCATGGTTGTATAGAATATAAACATCAAAGTGGTGTATATAGAGCAGCTGTGTGGAAGAGAAACATCAATGTGGTTTATATACCACAACTATGTACAATATAAAACATTAAAGGGGTGTGTATATACTGCAATTGTACACACCATCAACATCAATGCATTGTATATACCACAACTTTGTTTAATATACAATGGAACACTGATATAACCACAGAGTTATTTCTTGATGTCAAATTCCTAAAACTATTTTTCATAATGTAAACGATGATGATGATGTTAAGAGAACAAGATATGAGAGAGAAGATGGAAGCACCCAATACACTGAAGCTGATAAATCCGTCAAGCCACCTCCCTGTCTTAAAAAAAAGAAAATGAACACATTAAATGATGTAGTCCATGGTACATTGTGACTGGAAGAAAGACAGAATGGTCAAGGCTTGATCAGAAGCTGACCTGGAGCTAAACTACAAATAATAACAGTTCTTAAGATTTTGTTGTGTCCAGCATTTTTATATTGTTGTTTTGTATTGGCTACACACACACACACACACACACACACACACATGCACATGCACACACACACACACAATATGATGGGCCAAATCAGTAATCTTGGAACCAAGTTCAGCACAATATAACTACCATTAATAGAACAGCAACACCTTTGTCCACCGTTCCCTTAATTTGTCCAAATTTGATGCTCATGGCTTTGAAAGACAGTAAAAGCAGTGTTACCAAAGTATTCATAATTTCATTAATTTTGGGTAATTTTTTATTTTATTCAAGGTCAATATAACACTGCTGTCGAACGTAACAATGGTACCTCTGGAGGAGGTAAAGCAGATCTTCATGGTACCATCAGTTACTCAGTCTTTAGTTTTGGTGTTGTTTGGAATGAAGGAACTTCCATTACTGTCTTCAGTGGTGAGTAGTAGTAACAAAAGTATACACACCCACATATATATATATATGTATGTTATACATACATACATACAACATACAGAAACAAATAAATAACAACAGATGGAAAATGTGTCAATACCCTACAGCTGTTTCCAATGAATTTTTAATTGATTAACAGAGATATTACATCATTAGTAAAAAACAGTTACATCAGGTGAATACATGAGCCACAACATTCAAAAGTATTCAAAGTCAACGGGATGTGAATGTGTGTATATATATATATATATATATATATATGGTGGCTGCCCCCTCATCGAGTATGGCCATTGCACAAAGCTTAATCAATGTTGTTATCGTGCAATGACTGTGCAAGAAGATTTTTTTTAAGTGGAGAAAGGCTGTGCACTGAGTCAATCCCACTCACTAAGCAACAGCAGCCATAATCTGAAAAGAAGAACAAGTTAACATTATCGGTAACCATTGGGCCGCAGGTTTTATGTCGGAGTTATCCCAGTTACCTGAGTTACCTTCTCCTAGAAGGATGCCCTAACAAAGGCTAGGAGTCCTTCACTCCTAATGGTTTAACTGCATGATCGGGTATTCAGTCCGATTATTTCTATGTCCCCGTGCATGATACAGTCTTAAGATGTTTATTGGATGGCCGTTGACTCTCAAGAGTTCCTCTGCCCTTTGACGGGTTTTGTTTTTCATCCCGCAGGGTGTCCAATAAACACCCTCCTCACCAAGCAAACTTGGTGGGGTTGCTGGTTTAGTCGCCGACGACCCGACCATGCAACAGGTTGTACTGGGTTACATGTTACCAGTAGCACACGAAAGTGACCTGACACTATATATGTTGTTAAGATGTTTTTATTTATTGTCACATAATGTGTTTTGTTGACATTTTACTTTATTAAATGCCTAATGCCTACCCTGAGAATTAACTTATGGTCTGTCTACAAATATATATATATATATATATATATATATATATATATATAATATATATATATATATTATATATATATATATATATATATAAATATGTGTGTGTTTGTGTTCTCTAGGTCAGTGTATCCCTTCATCAAACAATGGCATTGTGTTGAAAGCCCACTGGTCATTGGTTGCAGCTCAAAGATCTGTTAAGACCAGCTGGAGTGCATTTTACACAGGAATGGACAATTTCTACAAAGGTGAGAGATCTTTGATTTTACCTATAATGATGGGTGGATGAATGGATGGATAACCGAGTGTTGACTGAAATGGTAAGTGGAAAGCATTGAGGATTAACGTATAGATGGGTGAATGAGGGAATAACAAAGTGAATGGGTAGGTAGATGGGTGGATGGATTAGGAGTAATATGATTGAAAAGTTAGGTGGACAGATGGCATAGATGCATAAAATACCAATGAATGAATAAATGGATTGATGGGATATGGATGGATGTCTGGAAAGATAATTAGATACTTAGATAAGCATAGATTAGGATTTTCAGATAAACAGACAAACTATTAGACAAATAGATGGACAGAAAAATGGATAGTCAGAACAGAACCAAAAGAAGGCATAATTCCACCAGACAAGAACAACCAACAGTTTCACTGTTTAACAATTGATTCAGGGTTTTATTTAATAAACTGACAAAATAACAACTAACAGGCAGTAATAATTGATAATCTAACAAAGAACCTCTAAGTGATTGCTAGAACTACAAAAATTAGCTGCCAAAATCCATTCAAATTATGCCTTTCCCCCTCATAAAAGGAAGGCTACATTGAAGAAGATAGTCTTAGATACACTGTGTCCAAAATCAAAACAGGATATTTAGTGTGAGAATAACTTTGATTATTGGTCTATTCATCCTAGCTCTAGTTTTGTTTCCTATAAGCATACAAAACTAGAGCTACTAGATGATAGCCTGGATTCTAACTTTACCAAACTTGATGCCTGTTCAAAATATTCCTGTCAAAGTCTGTCAGTTTGGCTGACAGAAATCTGCAATAACATTACAGATAAGTGGTTCTCAACCATCCATCCTATGAACCCATTTGATTCCTGCTTCACTCAGAGAGACCTCCATGGCCATTTGATGTTTAAATAATCCTATTCTATTTCTATAATTAAATGCTCGTAGGAATTGTATAAAAGAAACAGTTAAAATATTTTGGGTTTGGCAGAAGCAGAACCAGTTTATTGCAAATAAATTTTAACAGCAAAATCCTTATATGGACCCCTTCTCCTAAGACCCTGGTTGAAAATCACTGCTGTAGCTACTTAAAGAGGGTGTGATTAATATTTATCACAATGTGCTGGTGGCACGTGAAAGCACTTTTTGAGCATTGGGCCTCATAGAGGCAAGGACCAAGACCATTTGGCATTATGCTGGGCTTTGAGCATTGGGCCTCACAGAGGCAATGACTCAGTCTTTTGGCATTATGTTGGGCTTGAGAATAAAAACCATCAAGCCAAGGAAAATCACAGTAATGGCAGATACTGGATTCATGCAAATGGCACATAAAAGCACCCATTACACTCTTGGAGTGGTTGGCATTAGGAAGGGCATCCAGCTGTAGAAACCATGCAAAAACAGACTGGTGTCTGGTGCAGACTTTCAACTTACTAGTCCTGGTCAAACCGTCCAACCCATGCCAGCATGGACAATGGACGTTAAATGATGATGATGATGATGATGTAGACACAATAAAACAACAGAATCCAGCGAAACTAGTGACAGTCTACATTTGCAAATAGTAAGAGTAAATTGGCAAGGGTTGGCAGCAGCAGTAAGAATAAAGACAAACCTGATGTTTCAGATTGGGCTTTTCTTCAGAAAGAAGGAACCCAGGTTCCCAGAAGGACTCATGGCATAATTTCAGATCTTTTTTCTAACTCACTGTAACCACCATCATCATCATTTAACGTCCGCTTTCCATGCTAGCATGGGTTGGACAATTTGACTGAAGTCTGGCGAACCAGACTCCAATCTGATCTGGCAGAGTTTCTACAGCTGGATGCCCTTCCTAATGCCAACCACTCCGAGAGTGTAGTGGGTGCTTTTATGTGCCACCGGCACGAGGGCCAGTTTGGTGGTACTGGCAACGGTCACGCCCAAATGGTGCTTTTTACATGCCACTTACACAGGAGCCAGTCCAGCGGCACTGACGATGACCTCGCTCGAATGTTTCACGTTCCACCAGCACAATTGCTAGTAAGGTGATGCGGTAACAATCACGCTCGAATGGTGTGTTTAACGTGCCATCAGCATGAAGGCCAGCTTGTTGCTCTGGCAATGATCTCACTCGTATGGTACTCTTAGTGCTCCACAACCAACGGATGCCAGTCACCCAGCTTATTTCACTTTTATTCACTTTAAGATTTGAACCTTCCTCTTCCATGTCATTTTAACATCCACTTTCCCATGCAGCATTGGTCAAGGAAAATTTCCTAGGGCTGGATGTGCCTCCTGATTGTTGTTTTGAAAAGATATAATGTTGTACCCAGTGTGTTTCTAAATATTCCAGAAGAGTTTTAATAACAGGATGAGTAATTGGCAGAGTTAAGAGAGCACAGGACAAAATGATTGATAAAATAAAGAACCAATCAAGGAAATTGGAATGGTAGAAATGTTAGATCTTCAGACAAGATTCCTTGCTGTGTTTGTTTTTGGTCTTTTATAATGTGTATTTTTAGATGAAGTTGGTGAGTTAGCAGAATTGTCAGCATGCCAGACAAAATGCTTGGCAGCATTTCGTCTATCTTTATGTTCTGAGTTCTAATTCCACTGAGGATGCCTTTCATCCTTTCAGTGTTGATAAAATAAGTACCAGTTAAGTACTAGGGTCAATGTAATCGACTTATCCCCTCCCCCGAAATTGCTGGCCTTGTGCCAAAATTTGAAACTAGTATGAATTATCCACTTTAAAACCATTACCTGATCCTTGGGTTCCTTTTATGAAGTTTTCAAACATTTGGGTCAGGTGTCTGACTGGGATAGAATTTCTTTCCCACCAGGTTTATGGGCCCCTTCCATCTTTTCCTCCCTCTGATCCTTCCAAGATTAATTAGTGAAAAATAAATGTCTTGAACACTGAAGTCTGGTTGTCGAAAATATAGCTTCTTAGAAAAGGAAACTGCATCCTGTTTGTGAGGGGTGGACAAGGGATGGATTTCACCTTAATGTGACTGCGTATAATTATGTGAATTTATTCTTTTATACTCTAGGCACAAGGCTCAAAGTTTTGGGGGAGTGGGGGCAGTCGATCAGATCAACCCCAGTACACATCTGGTACTTAATTTATTGACTTGGCAAAGTCGACCTCAGTGGAATTTGAACTCAGAATGTAAAGACAGACGAAATACTGCTAAGCATTTCGCCTGGAATATAAATGTTTCTGCCAGCTTGCCACCTTCATTATGGAAATTGATTCATATCATTCATCTTCCACGCTGGCATCAGTTGGACAGTTTGACAGGAGCTGGCAAGCCTGAGTGCTGCACCAGGCTCCAGCTGCCTGTTTTGGCAAGGTTTCTATGGCTGAATGCTCTTCCTAAGGCCATCCGCTTCACAGAGTGTACTGGGTGCTTTTTGTAAGACACCAGCACAGGTGCTTCTTCTGTGGCACTGGCATGGATGCTATATATATGTATATATATGTATATATATATAAATTTAAAATGGTGAGAAATTAGATATTAATTTAATTAACATCGATGTCACACCAGTGGTCTAGCATATAAAAAAACTGAAGGTCCAGTAAAATTGTATTATATACATATTAGAGGGAAACCACTATGTGGACACCTTTATGCTAGAAGTAGATCCGCTATGGTCTTACCACTTGAGAACATTTCTTAGTGGTAAGACCATAGCAGATCTATATCTAGCATAAGGGTGTCCACATAGTGGTTTCCCTCTAATATGTATATGATATATATAGATGATGATGATGATGATGATATATATCATCATTGTTTAAAATCTATTCTCTATGCTTGCATGGGTTGGACATCTGTGTGTGTGTGTGTGTGTATATGCACACATGCATGCTTATATATATATATATGTGTGCGCATGTATCTATAAAATTCAGATTGCCATCGTCTGACCTTAATTTGTGATATTCCTTTATTTCAGATTCTAAAGAGGAATAAAACAGAAGAACTACAAGCCTCTCAGAGAAATTTCCTTATTATTCTTTCAGCATTTGTTTAATTTGAAATTTAAATGTTCATTAATTACACCTTCTGTTAATTAAAGCTGAAATTAGCAAACACCTCCATGTCTTTCAGTTTTCCTTTATTTCTCTAAACACAGAGATGTAGTTTCAATCCTTACAATATCTAATCGGCTTATATAATATGCTCAGCTGTATCAATGTACAGAGACAGTGCTCCAGTATGGCCATGGTCATGTTGGGTAAAATTAAGTAAAGAACTGAAGCACTCGCTTCAATATCACCATTGTTATGTAGATCACAGGTTCAATCTTCACAAGCCAATGAAAGCCTGCTAGAAATAGCAGCCGAATCTCCCTTAAATCATGTCCTGTTACTTTAAATATGGAAAAGGCCTAATAGATAACGTAATCATGCAAACCCTTAAAAGTAGAGGATGATCAGAGTTGGAATATCTTAGATCATAGGTTTGCTTGATCAGGACTGACCTAGGGTTCAACAACAGCAATAACTTTGCTGTCTTAGTTGTTTCAAGTATGGTGTATTTCATAGGTTCAATTTCAGCTGAATCCAGTAATTTTCTGTAGTAACATAAAGAAGCATGAACCATTTGATAGAATGCGATTCTCTGTTTTGTGTGTGAACTCACTTTCTGAAAACACACACTGATATTGTTATAGGGAAACTTTTATACAAGGACATTTTCCAGTCAAAACATTGCTTGGTATTTTTATTTTCATATATATATATATTTATACACACACATATATATATATATATGTGGGTGTATATATATATATATATTTATACACACACACATATATATATATATATATGTGGGCGTATATATATATATTTATACACACACACATATATATATATGTGGGTGTATATAACATGTATATCACATGAAATGACAAAGAAAAAAACGCAGTTAATTTATGAACTTCATTAATTACAGCTGTTTCTGCTAAAAGATACAGGAGACTCTTAGTTGAGTGCCAGAAAAACACCCAATAGCTTCATCAGAGCCCTGAATATGAAATACAATTTATTTGGGAAAAAGTATTACGTTTCAAAAACACAATTCTTTTATTCAAGTGTGCATGCAATAAATAATCTAATGCACTTTCAATGCTTTCTTATTACTTTGGATATGTATATATATTTGTGTATGTGTATAGGTATGTATAAATGAGGACAGTACAGCTAGCTTCCCAAGTCATTTGTTCCACAAATGAGAGCCATTCACTTTGTGTCAGGACAAGTTTTGCAGCTCTTTCCAGGCCATTTTCTAATATTTCATTGCTGTATACAATGTCTTCAAAATTTCTCTAACCAAAATGATGAAAAATCTCCTCATGTATTTTTCTTTGGCATGGGTTGGACAGTTTGACAGGAAGGAACTGACAAGTCAAAAGACTGCACCGAGATCTGCTGAGTTGGCATGGTTTCTACTGCTGGATATTTTACCTGATGCCAACCACTTTACAGTGTGTACTCGGTGCCTTTTACATGTGACCTGCAGTACAGTTACCAAGCAGCTTGCAAATCTACAAAGCCCAAGAAATGGAACGGTGGGGCATCCTTACATTAGATGGGGGAGTTAAGGTATGAGAAAAGATGTTGGAGTAGCACAGGTTCATGTTGTAGGCAACTGCAGAGTATATATCTGAAACCTGGTTGGAGAGGTGATGATCTTGAAATGGACTTCCGGTTGAATATCAGTCAGTTGGAACAGCAGGTGGGGGCCTCACATCAGTGGTGGGTGTGGTGGTGCCTTCTAGCATTTGGTATACAGAGGTTTTGAATGACTACATTTGCACTGTGTCCAAGCCTTTCAATGTCCTATATTTATTGGAATGACCTTCCACACTGTCCAGTATCATCAAGCATTCAGCTCTATTGGTTGTCTGAAAAAACTTCAGATTCTAAACCTGTAAATTTTCGTATGCTTTGATGAAATGTGGAGCAATAGTCTGTCAATTGATTAAATGTGTTTTTTGTTTTTTATGACCATGTCTCCAAATGCAGGAAATCACGAAGTACAAAACATTTTCTCTTCAGTTTTCTAATGTCCTTTCCCCAACAGAAAAGTTGATTGGCAAAAGTTACTGTGATTGAAATTGCTTCAAAATGGTCCTTCAGAAGCTGTAGTAAGGTTTCACAAAGTAAATCTTACAGAATTAAGGCTCCACATGGAAAAATGTACAGCTTTTAGTGGAGACAACACAAATAGAAATTTTGGAGAATGTTTGTGCAAAAGTGTGAAATAATGTTGATTCAAAATTGAAGCAAACAATTTTTAACATAAAACTGCGTCGATAAATGGTAAAAATCAGATGAGAAAATGTGCAACTTTCAACATACATTGATGAAATTTGTGCATAATTTAAAGTTGAATCACAAGACTTGGTTAGAGATTCCAAATGAAAAATAGTAAAAGAATAATTTCAGAGTAAACCAATTTTATTTAGATTTCAAATTCTTATGAATATTCAGAAAGAATGATGCAGTGGGAACTCTGAAATTTCAGACTTCCAATTGAAATAACAAAATATTTGAGAAAACATGGTCCAACACATTTCAGCATTGACAAAGGACAGCAAAAATATTATTCCACATCCTTTGTGTTTAGGTCAAGTTTAAGGCCACAATGACACTTGTAAATGACCATTAAGTTACCCCATAATTTCAAGAAGGGACCAGGTCACACAAACCGTTTAGCTCCTTATAGTGCAGTGAAATACTCTAGTTTATGGTTTCTATATATATTTAGCATCACACACTGATATAAATACGAACATATATAGAACTTTTTAGAGAGTATGATTACTACACATATCAGTGATGTGGTTTGTCTCATTAGAAAATATATATAAAGGTTGAGAGAATGACATAGTTTCTATACTGTACAAATACATTTGTGCTTAGTTAAACGATTACTGTGGGAGAAGGAGATACCACAGCTATCACAGTGATATGGTTTTTCTTTAGTATGAATACGTTTATGGACAGTTAAAGCAGTACTTTGGGAGAAGGATTTACCACAGATATCACAAGGATATGGTTTTTCCCCAGTATGAATACGTTTGTGTCCCTTTAACACATTACTTTGATTAAATGCTTTACCGCAAATATCACAATGGAATCGTTTTTCTCCAGTATGAATGCGTTTATGAGCAGTCAAGCCACTATTTCGTGGGAATGATTTACCACAGATATCACACTCATACGGTTTCTCTCCTGTATGAACATGTTTGTGAATAGTTAATTCATCATTTCGAGAGAATGATTGGTCACAGATATCACAGAGATAAGGCTTTTCTCCTGTATGAATACGTTTGTGTCTAGTTAGCTGATAATTTAGATTGAATGATCGACCACAGAAATTACACTGAAATGTTTTTTCTCCAGTATGAATGCGTTTATGAGCAGTCAATTCACTATTTCGAGGGAATGATTTACCACAAAAATCACACCAATATGGTTTCTCTCCTGAATGAACATGTTTATGAGCAGTTAACTGATCATTTCGCGGAAATGATTTGTCACAGATTTTACAGTGATAGGGCTTTTCTCCTGTATGAACACGTTTGTGTTTAGTTAGCTGATTACTTTGATTGAATGATCGACCACAGAAATCGCATTGAAATGGTTTTTCTCCAGTATGAATGCGTTTGTGATCAGCTAAGTTGGAACGTTTAGAGAATGATTTACTGCACATATCACACCGATAAGGTTTCTCTCCTGTGTGGATACGCCAGTGTTCGGTAAAAATATCTTTACGAATGAACGCTTGACCACAGATTTCACATCTATATGGTTTCTCTCCTGTATGGTGACGTTTATGAATAAGCAGCTCATCGGTTCGAGAGAATGGTCGACCACAGATATCACAGTGATATGGTTTCTCTCCCGTATGAATACGTCTGTGAGTTGTAAGAAGACTTTTTGTAGTCAATGATTTTTCACAAATATCACACTGATACAAAGTCTTTCCTGATTTTTTTGCCATTTCTTCAGAACGAAAAGAAAACCAAAATCAATCTTTTTAACTCATTTCACCATCATTTCCCTTCTTTCGCCACAATATATGGATACTTCACTTGCTTTTCTTTTTATAATTTATATGTAACAAATATTCTTTAAAATATATTTCCATCACCTCTGACCTTTACAAATATCAGATGTCAAAAAGTCCTTTATAGATCTATCCATTTAGAATGCAAAATTATCAGGTTTTTTTTTTTTTTACCAGACAGGGACTAATGTAAATGTTTCCAAGAATTTCCCCATAATTCTCCTGATTATATAAATATTATTATATTTATTCTATATAACATCCTTTGTCTTCAAAAAAATTATAGATATTGATGATGCTTCGGATCTAAAGTAATTTTTGCAGCCAGTTTCATCAAGGACCTGAAATAATAGAGAAACAGTATAAGATATAAAGAATAATTAAATTGTAGAGAATCACCAAAAATTCACATTTTTATGGTGATAAATTTTAGAATACAACTGAACTTATCCAGCGTATCACAACACTATTTCATACATAACAGAGCAGAAATAAACATCTAATAGAGATACATATCATACCACAGAAAAGAAATGTCTACTTGTCTTGATTGTTGGAAGCAAGGGTCACTACCAAGTGAAAAACATCATTTGTTTCTAGTTTTGCATAAACCCATCTCTGACCAACAAACAATATTACCTTACTGGGAAACCTATGAGGATTGGTGACAGAAAGGGTTTGTAAAAAATCTGCCCAATGAATAATGTCTATACAAGCATGGGAAGGTGAACATTAAAACGAAGACATACTACAGCAGATAATTACATACACGTATCATTATCAGTTTTTTATGTCAGCTTTTCCATGTCATCAAAGTTTTACAACAATGTTCTTCCTGATACAAACCCTTTTTATTCGCTGTGACTAAATTGTGATCTGGTGGTCTCTAAGTTTGGGGTAAATGAATGATGCTTTGTGAAAGCCATGTACAGAGGTGCTGTCAGCAAAGTGAGAGTTAATAAAGAGTATAGCTATGAATTCAGTGAGAACGTGGGATTGCATCAAGACTCAGTCTCCCCAAATCCATTTTGTCCATTATAGTCCTTCAAGCCATTACACAGTTCAAGACCGCCAGCTCGTGTGAACTCACATTAAAATTGTTCACAGACTTCTTATTGCAGAATCTGAAGTAGAATTAGAAAAGAAATTCCATGGATAGATGCAAAGCTTTGAATGGAGAAACCTCCAGCTGAATTTGGCGAAAATCAAAGTATTAGTAAATGTAAAGAAGTTAAGACAGTGCTCGAATCAGGAAAATAACCATACTCGATATATAGAAAAGGAGTAGGTAGGAATTGCATTCGGTGTATTAGAGGGACGAGGGGTCGGGATAGAAAAAGAAAAAGGAATGAAATAGTGAAAACGGCAGAGTTTCTAAATAGCAATCAGTTTAATTAGCAACCAAAAATAACAATCATTACGATTAGCAATCGAGAAGGAAAACGACACACAATTAGGAGTTGAAATATTAGGAGAGAGAAAAAAATTCTGAAATTTATGGCTAAAACTTTTTTTTTTGCATCGTAATTGAAAGAATTGGGAGACTTTTCAATTAGTTTTCTTGCGTTTTGCTCGATTCCCGAAGAGGTTCTCCGAAAATGCGTTTCGCAAATATTGTAAATAGTTTAAGCATGATAAATACTCACTTGTACCTTTCTTTTATGTCGCGTTGAAGGAGATGATCGGAGGAAATTGCTTCGGTGGATTGTTTTGACGAAAGAAGGGAAACCAAGAAAGACATTTTTAAAATAATAAATCTAAAGGAAATAGGGATAAACTTAGAGATTTATTGCTAACCACAGTTTCGTAGCCATTCCGATAAAAGTGCGACTTTACCAACGATTTTAGGTGATAAAAAGAAAATTAATAAAACTTAAATGCAGTATGGTTGACCTAATAAGCCTATGGCTTAGAAAGTACTTTAGTTCTTTTGTTAGATAGATAGATAGACAGACAGACAGACAGACAGATAGATAGATAGATAGATAGATAGATAGATAGATAGACAGACAAACAGATAGATAGATAGATAGATAACTTTCTTTATTGGCCACACAGGGCTGAACATAGAGGGGACAAATACAATGTAGAGTTTTTGTTTTTGAGGAGGGCAAAAACAAAACAAAATAAAAAACAAAATTAGGGACAACGATCAAAAGGGATTGAAATCATTTGGGATCATCATCATCATCATCATCATTTAGCGTCCGTTTTCCATGCTAGCATGGGTTGGACGGTTTAACTGGAGTCTGTGAAGACGGGAGGCTTCCTCAGGCCCAGTCAGATTTGGCAGTGTTTCTACGGCTGGATGCCCTTCCTAACGGCAACCACACCGTGAGTGTAGTGTGTGCTTTTTACGTGCCACCTGCACAGGTGCCAGACAAAGCTGGCAAACGGCCACGAACGGATGGTGCTTTTACGTGCTACCGGCACGGGGGCCAGGCGAGGCTGGCAACGGACACGAACGGATGCTGCTTTTACGTGCTACCGGCACGGGGGCCAGGCGAGGCTGGCAACGGGATATATAAAAAAAGTCAAAGTAATACAAAACGTTCCCCAAAAATGGGGAGGTTTATCCATGGAAAGAAAAACCTATGAAAAGACCACGGTAACCTTGGGTAATAATGTCACATAATAACATTTATTTACGAGTAACTCTCTGTTTTAAATATTTTTTCTTTTCCAGTTCATTGGATCATGCTCAAGGTGGCTTCATCATTCATACGTGCCATCCTTGCTACATTCACCCATCTTTTTTTGAAACATTCGCTAGACAAAACTTCCCTCTCTACTCTCACTTTCCTTTTCAAGTGATACTTGAAAAAGTTGATGAGAGATTGACCAGAGAGGAAAGTGTTTGTCTCTAATCCTTTCAGGCACGTCCACCAGATACATTATTTCACCATAGCCACGAGTACGATGAAAATAGCTCTTCCTTCCCGTTTGAAGGAAGGAGGCATGTCGATATTGTTGATAGACTCAGCTGATTAACCGACTCGTCCCACATGTGACAGCAGTCGTTCGACATAAGCCCACAGGTCGGAAATGGTTGGACACTGCAAGAGGGCATGCAGAACAGATTTGTCGCTCTGACCGCATCTTTGGCAGTTCAGCCAGGTGTTTCTTGAGCCGTGCCTATAGAGCTTATCCTGAACAGGTAGCGCTTCTCGATTGCACTGCCAGGCCAGGGATCTCTGGCAATTGTCCATAGGTCCTGGCCCGAAAGTCGTCTTGAACAGGCAAGTCAGGTATTCCTCGTCGACACCCAGGTTCTCCCCGAGATCGTCGTCGTACCTCCCCTCCACTAATCCCCTATAGAATGCTTTGGTTGTGATGCAGTCACTCAAGGTCGACCCAGGACGGTGTAGTTCCTTGAGAACATGATACTCGCGGTGCCATTCACTCTTCCTCAGCCTCTTCTTGATCCACGACCGCAGCTTTATTTCCCCAAGCATTTCAAGGCTAGGGAAATGCTGGTCCATAAACGAATTTGACCAGAGTTCTATAATGACATTTTTCAAAGTCAAGAAGAAAATATACAAATTTAATTAGAGTTGAAACTGCCCCTAGGGGGTCAATTCCTCCCTTGGAAACACACTCAAACAAAAGTTGGGTGCTTCACACACCTTGTGTACAAAAATGAAAACAAAATATGGGCAATAAATGGTCGAAAAAAGCGATTACTTTCGGAGCCGATGCGACAACACATCAGTAGATAGATCGATCGATTGATGGATGGGTGGACAGATGGATGGATGGAGAGACGGACGGACGGACGGATGGACAGGTAGGTAGGTAGGAAGGAGGCAGACAGGCAGACATTTCTATTTAAAATTAATCCTAACTGTTTTTTCTACCACATAAGCTAAAAATTGTATTGAAGAACGTATTTTAAGTTTTGGAAAGCTGACAACAGCATGAACCATTTGATAGAATGCGATTCTCTGTTTTGTGTGTGTAGAACTCACTTTCTGAAAACACGCACTGATATTGTTATAGGGAAACATTTTCCAGTCAAAACATTACTTTGTATTTTTATTTTCATATATATATATATATGTAGTGGATCTTGCAGGCATGAAGTGGATTCGATCCGCCATAGCCAAATATCAAGTAACAGTCCAACAGAACTTTTCTCACGGTGGAACAATGGTTTTTCTGTGACAGCAGTTTTACATTTTCTAAATGCCTTAGCTAGGTCGAAATAATATCTTTACCACTTGACCTTTCTAACCTCTTCTATTTTGCCAAAAGCTAGAATAAAGATAACAAGACCACCAACTAAATCCATTGTTCTCAACGAAAAGTCTACCCTTCTGGATAGTTATAAAAGCAAGAACCCCAAGCAAAAATCAGTTAGTCACTTGGTGACAGCTCAGTTAGTTGGTTCATGAATGACAACTCGAGTCAGAGACAGCTACCATCAGTTGGGGAGTGGAACGCTAGAAACATGATCACAAGCGAGGCAGCTACTAAAGACAATGGTCAAATGGAGAAATGAAATTTACTATCAGCAGCTATGAGACCCAACTTCCCACACTCTCTCACTTTGTCTTCTCTGCACTATTACCATCTCTCTCTCTATGGTTTACTACTACAATAAGAACACACAGTCCGAAATTAACTTTTTTACTTTGCATGCTCTCAGATTTTATCACCTACCTGTTGAGGCAAGGCATATTCGATGTAACACTAAGTCATAACATATAAAACCAAGTGCTGTACTCGCACGCCTGTTATATGTCTGATCGGTTCCAGGCCAGGGCATGCAATTCGTAACACCGTTGCTGAAGCAGTCAATATGGCACAATGCTCCAGGAGTGTTATCACTCTGGTTATCAGTACTCGTCATATGGTTGGCGATGTAGCTGCTGGCATTAGTGCGGATGCAGCCGGTGGTAACATGGTGCGGGGCCAGTCAGCCCATCAGTGTCAGTGATAATCTTTTGGTCATCTGTAGTGGTGGTACTGGAACAGCAGACACCTCCTCTGGTTGCTCGTCCGGGATTGGATAGGTGTGGGGATTGTACTGGTAGTAATATTTGGTGCAAGGCTGGTCAGTCTATCTGAGTCCATAACAATGGTTTGTTCATCATCTGTGGCAGTGGTCATCGGTTACGTCTTGTGATGCTGGTCCTGGACTGGTCACCATCTCTGGCTGTGGCAATTATACTGGCATGAGATGTGGTTAATCTGCTAATATTGTTAAATCTCAAGTTCTGAGCATTTCTTCACATCCGTGCCACAGAACATTAAAATTTTTTGTCTTTGTATAGAATCTGACTAACTGTCCACAAATCTTTGTGGATACAAAACCTTTAATTAAACTCTATTCACAAAATTTAAATCTCTGTTGTTATAATTACTGCTCCAATCTTTAGAATGTGCTACTTTTCTGATATGTTTTATTCACTGTATATATATATATATATATATTTGTTTGTGTATATGTGTATAGGTATGTATAAATGAGGGCAGTACAGCTAGCTTCCCAAGTCATTTGTTCCACAAATGAGAGCTGTTCACTTAGTGTCAGGACAAGTTTTGCAGCTCTTTCCAGGCCATTTTATAATATTTCATTGCTGTATACAATGTCTTCAAAATTTCTTTAACCAAAATAGTGAAAAATCTCCTCATGTATTTTTCTCTGCCATGTACTCTCCTAATTTCAAATTATTGTCTATCATTGTCTAGATATTCCAAACTGTCGTTTTTGTTGCTATTGTCCGTCAAATTCTTATTTCTTGGGATAAAATATCAAGTGACTCTTTTCAGACCATATTCCATGTTAAGGGAGAATGTATCTGTGGAATACTCAGACTCATGATTCTATAATCCAATAAAGATATTGTTCAGTTGATAGCACAACTGGAACAGTCATTGTTGAATCAAGAGAAGGGACCATCTGCAATTTGAGATGGTAAATTCTATCTATGACCATGTTGGACCATCCGTAGCTAGTCCAGTGTTTCTCAACCGGGGTCCTTCTAAGATTTTGTTGCTAAAATTTAAGGGGCCACAGACTGGTTACATTCCTACAATACACAAAAGATTTATACAATGCTTTTATACAATTCCTAATAATATTTAATCACAAAAACACAATAGGATTTTTTGGAACATCAAATGGCTATGTGGGGCCTCCTCACCTGCGTAAAATAGGAATCAAAGGATTCCATAGAAAAAAACGGTAAAAAATAGTAAAAGAATAATTTCAGAGTAAGCCAATTTTATTTAGATTTCAAATTCTTATGAATATTCAGAAAGAATGATGCAGTTGGAACTCTGAAATTTCAGACTTCCACTTGAAATAACAAAATATTTGAGAAAACATGGTCCAACACATTTCAGCATTGACAAAGGACAGCAAAAATATTATTCCACATCCTTTGTGTTTAGGTCAAGTTTAAGGCCACAATGACACTTGTAAATGACCATTAAGTTACCCCATAATTTCAAGAAGGGACCAGGTCACACAAACCGTTTAGCTCCTTATAGTGCAGTGAAATACTCTAGTTTATGGTTTCTATATATATTTAGCATCACACACTGATATAAATACAAACATATATAGAACTTTTTAGAGAGTATGATTACTACACATATCAGTGATGTGGTTTGTCTCATTAGAAAATATATATAAAGGTTGAGAGAATGACATAGTTTCTATACTGTACAAATACATTTGTGCTTAGTTAAACGATTACTGTGGGAGAAGGAGATACCACAGCTATCACAGTGATATGGTTTTTCTTTAGTATGAATACGTTTATGGACAGTTAAAGCAGTACTTTGGGAGAAGGATTTACCACAGATATCACAAGGATATGGTTTTTCCCCAGTATGAATGCGTTTGTGTCCCTTTAACACATTACTTTGATTAAATGCTTTACCGCAAATATCACAATGGAATCGTTTTTCTCCAGTATGAATGCGTTTATGAGCAGTCAAGCCACTATTTCGTGGGAATGATTTACCACAGATATCACATCCATACGGTTTCTCTCCTGTATGAACATGTTTGTGAATAGTTAATTCATCATTTCGAGAGAATGATTGGTCACAGATATCACAGAGATAAGGCTTTTCTCCTGTATGAATACGTTTGTGTTTAATTAACTGATTATTTTGATTGAATGATCTACCACAGAAATCACAATGATATGGTTTTTCTCCAGTATGAATGCGTTTGTGATCAGTTAAGTTAGTACTTTTAGCGAATGACTTACTACACATATCACATTGATATGGTTTCTCTCCTGTGTGAATACGTCTGTGTGTGGTTAAAATATCCCTACGAGTGAACGATTGACCACAGATATCACATTCATATGGTTTCTCTCCAGTATGGACACGTTTGTGAATAGTTAACTCATCAGTTCGAGAGAATGCTTTACCACAGATATCACAGTGATATGGCTTCTCTCCCGTATGAATACGTATATGAGTTGTAAGATGACCTTTTGTAGTGAATAACTTTTCACAAATATCACACTGACATAAGGACTTTCCAAAGTTTTTCGCCATTTCTTCAGAACGAAAAGAAAACCAAAATCAATCTTTTTAACTCATTTCACCATCATTTCCCTTCTTTCGCCACAATATATGGATACTTCACTTGCTTTTCTTTTTATAATTTAAATGTAACAAATATTCTTTAAAATATATTTCCATCACCTGTGATTTGTAGAAACCTCTGAAGATGTTGGAAAGTCTTTAAGAAATTTATTTAGAATGCAAAATCAGTTTGTACTTATTCCAGACAGTGACTTACACAAATGTTCCTAATAATCTTGCCGAGAATCCAAGAATTTCCCCATAATTCTCCTGATTATATAAATATTATATTTATTCTATATAACATCCTTTGTCTTCAAAAAAATTATAGATATTGATGATGCTTCGGATCTAAAGTAATTTTTGCAGCCAGTTTCACCAAGGACCTGAAATAATAGAGAAAGAGTATAAGATATAAAGAATAATTAAACTGTAGAGAATCACCAAAAATTCACATTTTTATGGTGATAAATTTTAGAATACAACTGAACTTATCCAGCGTATCACAACATTATTTCATACATAACAGAGCAGAGATAAACATCTAATAGAGATACATATCATACCACAGAAAAGAAATGTCTACTTGTCTTGATTGTTGGAAGCAAGGGTCACTACCAAGCGAAAAACATCATTTGTTTCTAGTTTTGCATAAACCCATCTCTGACCAACAAACAAGATTACCTTACTGGGAAACCTATGAGGATTGGTGACAGAAAGGGTTTGTAAAAAATCTGCCCCATGAATAATGTCTATACAAGCATGGGAAGGTGAACATTAAAACGAAGACATACTACAGCAGATAATTACATACACGTATCATTATCAGTTTTTTATGTCAGCTTTTCCATGTCATCAAAGTTTTACAAGTACATGCTCTTTCTGATAGAAACCCCTTTTAGTCGCTGTGACTAAATTGTGATCTGGTGGTCTCTAAGTTTGGGGTAAATGAATGATGCTTTGTGAAAGCCATGTACAGAGGTGCTGTCAGCAAAGTGAGAGTTAATAAAGAGTATAGCTATGAATTCAGTGAGAACGTGGGATTGCATCAAGACTCAGTCTCCTCAAATCCATTTTGTCCATTATAGTCCTTCAAGCCATTACACAGTTCAAGACCGCCAGCTCGTGTGAACTCACATTAAAATTGTTCACAGACTTCTTATTGCAGAATCTGAAGTAGAATTAGAAAAGAAATTCCATGGATAGATGCAAAGCTTTGAATGGAGAAACCTCCAGCTGAATTTGGCGAAAATCAAAGTATTAGTAAATGTAAAGAAGTTAAGACAGTGCTCGAATCAGGAAAATAACCATACTCGATATATAGAAAAGGAGTAGGTAGGAATTGCATTCGGTGTATTAGAGGGACGAGGGGTCGGGATAGAAAAAGAAAAAGGAATGAAATAGTGAAAACGGCAGAGTTTCTAAATAGCAATCAGTTTAATTAGCAACCAAAAATAACAATCATTACGATTAGCAATCGAGAAGGAAAACGACACACAATTAGGAGTTGAAATATTAGGAGAGAGAAAAAAATTCTGAAATTTATGGCTAAAACTTTTTTTTTGCATCGTAATTGAAAGAATTGGGAGACTTTTCAATTAGTTTTCTTGCGTTTTGCTCGATTCCCGAAGAGGTTCTCCGAAAATGCGTTTCGCAAATATTGTAAATAGTTTAAGCATGATAAATACTCACTTGTACCTTTCTTTTATGTCGCGTTGAAGGAGATGATCGGAGGAAATTGCTTCGGTGGATTGTTTTGACGAAAGAAGGGAAACCAAGAAAGACATTTTTAAAATAATAAATCTAAAGGAAATAGGGATAAACTTAGAGATTTATTGCTAACCACAGTTTCGTAGCCATTCCGATAAAAGTGCGACTTTACCAACGATTTTAGGTGATAAAAAGAAAATTAATAAAACTTAAATGCAGAATGGCTTCAATCATGGCTTTACCTGGGATAACCAATTACAGCAGCAATGTTCTTGCCCTGCACTCTAAAGATAGCGACTGAATTCCCTCAAATTGCCCCGTTCAGTCTTGAACCAAAGGATCTAATCTTTCTCATTCGCAAAATGAGCCCCAATTAATTTTGCTGAGATTGCTTTCAAATTTGATGTATCGATGCAACTCTGAATTTTGATTACGATCCACCAACTACTTTATCTCGTAAATTAAAGAATCTGATGTTATTTGGAATTAAATTTGGGAAATTTTAACCAATCAACAGACAACGTAGCATTAGCAGCTTGTTACCATGACAACCGCACGCTGTGTTATGGTTCACTGTTGTCGTCTATTTTGATTTTTCACACTTCATTCTTCACACCACGAGTTTCTTTTCATCCGTGTGTTTTGTTTGAATTTTTCTCTGTGTTAGGATATTACGTATTTTTCTGTGCCTCTGTGCGTTGGTATTCTTACATATTCTTCATTTCATATATCTTTGGGACTCATTGACTCAGCTGGATTTATGAGTTCACTAGGTTAATTCCATTAATAAAAATTTTAATTAGGAGTATTCTTTAACCGTTAGCTCCACATTTAAATAGCTTAACTGAAATTTAGCCCACATAGCAGGAACTGAGAGGGATGCCGTAGAATAGAGAAACTTTGGGTGATACAGATAATTTGACATTAATTTTGAATTCTGCATGAAAAACATGAGATACAGGTATTCCTTTCCTTGGGACAAATTCTTTGTTGACCAGCGTTATTCTTATCATAGTTTACAAATCCAAGCAAAAAACGTTAGTCAACTTTGGAGTTTGGGAAACAGAACGCCCCCTTTTCACACACACACACACACACACACATGAACTTATATATTAATGACCTACACAAATACATAACTGAAATACACATAAAGTAAGCACATGCAGACAAATATATTAATATAGCAAATTAAAAAAAAAACAATCAATGAAAGGACAAAAGAAACAGTAAGATGATACATGATGGTTTTATTAAGTATTTCTGTTTATTAGGAACCTACAATAAACAGGTCAGACGCTAAACTATAAATTTTACAGGGTACAACCTTAAAGTTGACACTGCTCCGCTAAACACAGAAAATTTCTGTCTTGCTTTTGGCGAAAAATATCCAGTTTTTTTTTCTTTTTCTTTTTTTAAACCTCTAACTTTTTTCAATTTTTTTTCTCCACATCATACCTTCAAAGCAATGAGACTGGTGGGGGACTATATTATTATAACTGATTTTCAGATTTTTTACTTCCTTTTAAAAAATACATATTTTTCAAATGAAGAAAGGTAAATCCAAACTATATTCCAATTTTAGAATATGTACTACCGAAGCTTGTACGAAATGGAAGACTATATTCAATAATGTATTGGGTTGGGACAAAAGTTCGTAATGCTTTTTCAGTTGATTGTGTCTAAACAAATGATTTCGTTTCCCTCATGTCCGAAGCATATATCATACATATTTTCGGAAAAGTGACATTTCAGCACGTCTTTCTTTCCGATTAATTTGAGGATAGTTTACGTCTCCTGTTTTTACATTCAAAATGAAAATGATGGAAAATGCGGTACATTTTCCTCATTTGATGCTCTGTTATATCTGCATAGGAAAAAAGATTTATGCAGTTTATGGCGTTAGTGCTTTGTCAGGCAGCAAGTTAACAAATATGTTGGCAGACAGGAACCTCTGGAATGTCTTACCACTGCCATCTATTTTTGATTCCTGGGAAATTCTCTTAAAGCAAAGAACTACAATTCTTTGGAAGACCATAAAAAAACCAGTTGATTTAGTGTTCTGGGTGGTTTTTATGTGGAACAAGCAGCAATGATGTCACCAAGTACTTGCAAGACAAGCTCTCACATCTGAGTGAGTAGTAATATTCAGAAAGGTGGCTATATGCCGGATGATAACAGGTTAAGTTATCATTAAGAAGGACAGACACGGGTGACATGCTGCTAAGGAGATACATGGCTGCTCTGATCGGAAAAGAGAAAGAGAGGGAGAGAAGATGCGGGTGAAGAAGATGTGATGGGGTAACACCATCAAGGTATAGGGAGGCAAATGTAAGTAAAGTGGTTAGGGTTAGGGTTGTAAATGGTGGGACCCATATCTCACTACCACACAGCATTACCGCTGTCACATGAGTATCATACAATCTAGCCTTCATTCTGTTGGCAGCAGCAGTAGTTCCTTCTTGAACCTTTTCCAATTTGTTCTTAACCTGGTATCTATATTATCAGGTAAACCACCTTCCATGTTAATTACATCTCCAAGGTAGTAAAAGCTACCAACAACTTCTACTAAACTATCCAAGCATTTAACACAATCTATTTCAGGTGTGTTCCTAGTATGTTCTGCTTCAGTGCGCGCACTTGCATACTCGCGCCTCCGCGCAAGCTAGTCGTGACTAATCGATCCTACAACGAGTACCTAGCAAAGTAAATATTATAAAACACAAAATAGATCATTTTTTTTACACAAAGTAAATAAAACACAAAAACACAAAGTAAGGATCGACTAGTCATGACTAGCTAGCGGGGATGCGCGAGTACGCGAGTGCGCGCACCGGTACCGCTCTTCTTAAATAGTACCGAATAATTCTCCGTCATACGTCAACTAAAAACTTTAACACACTTCCAAAATGGGATTTCATCTATGTCTATCTACGTGCGTCTATGTGTAGATGTGTGTGTGTGTGTGAACCATCCCATCAGCAACAATCATCATAATCATCTTCACAACAAGAAGCAACTGTTGCTATGCTTCTGAAAATTAATTTTGGTGGTAAGGACTGAACCCATTGTTTCATTATCACAACTGAAAACTAAATTTGAAGGATTAACATCGCATAAGTTCATATATTATTTCCGTAAACTCTAATTGAAATCAAGAAGCTACCACAACCAACCCATCAGCAACAATCATCTTCATCTTCGTCACAATATTTGTACCCTTTAAAAAGAAGCTGCTGTCGCTATTTTTATGAATTTATTTTACATTGTGTACATCCAGATTGGAACTTTTACTGTGCTTTGCACCAGAGAACATTATAGATTATCTGAAGACAAAACATATCACCAATGAAAATCCGTGTGCTTGCACACATTCGATGAATTTTCAAAATTCTAGTCGTTCTATTGACGGGTTTGTCAATAGAACGTGCGCTAAACGGGAAAAAAAAAGAAGAAAAAACTTTTTCCATCAGGAAAGGTACATTTACAGAAATTTTTCATTTCGTGTTAGATTTTATTTTCGAATTGCCTGTAACGATATCTGCAAGAATGAATTGCATTCATATAAAAACTGCCGTTCAGTGATACCAGTTCTGTAGAGATGTTTGTCTGGCAAAACTGCTGCAGGACAGAAGTCCCCACTGGTGGTCCGGATTATAATGTAGAGATCGATGAAGGCTTGTACTTCAATGGCAAGAACAATGTAGGAAGAATATGTCGCAAAACTTGGCTTGTTGGATGTTATGACACCACAAGCAGGAAAAAGATTTCTTCAACATGTACCCGATAGGAGTACAGAGACGTTGGAGACTGGTGTCAGGCAAAACGGGCTTCCAGGAACTACTGTTCTGGTTGAGAATTTGGCAAGCTATTGTAATCTCCACATACTCGGTTACATTCACCATACGGTCACCGGGGTAAGTAGAAATCGGAGGAGATCAAGGACCGCACCCCATTTTGGATATCGTTTTGGTTTTAGTTTTAAACGAACACACTATATGAAGGGTGCAGATGGCGAATCTGCAAAACAATTTGCATTTCAAATTTTATATTGTACAGGTTAAAACAAAAACAAACATAAACGACAAAACACACCATTACACACCCACTCTATCCACCGCCCTCTCCACCTCTCTCTCTCCAGCTCCTCTCCACCTCTCTCTATCTAGCTCCCACTCCTCCTCCTCTCTCTCCAGCTCCCACTCCTCCTCTCTCTCTCTCCAACTCCCACACCAGCTCTCTCTCTCCAACACCCACTCCACCTCTCTCTCTATCTAGCTCCCACTCCTCCTCCTCTCTCTCCAGCTCTCTCTCTCTCCAGCTCCCACTCCACCTCTCTCTCTCCAGCTCCCACTCCTCTCTCTCTCTCTCCAACTCCCACTCCAGCTCTCTCTCTCTCTAGCTCCCACTCTTCCTCTGTCTCAAGCTCCCACTCCACCTCCCTCTCTCCAGCTCCCGAAGCAGACGACATCGAAGCGCACTTCTGAACGGCTGAAAATTTCTGCGCTCCAAATTACTAAAAGGTAAGTGGAAACAATTGATGCCACATCAAAGCTGTTTTGCGGCTGAGACATCCAGAAATCAATGTATCCAGTAATTTTAGCAGGAATGTGTAAAACATTGTTTTTATAAACTTTGACTTGTTTCATACAAACATTAAAAAGGTTTATTGTTTTCTCCAGACATCGTTACCACTAACTTCAGCATTCGTTTATTATCACCAATTGTCATCTGGCAAGAGATTTTCTCTACGAATTTCTTAATAATTCTTATGTATGCCATTTGAAAGGCGTCTGTTAAAACTTTTGTTGAAAACAAACTGCATTTTCCCAAAAGTTATGAGGGAAAGGCTCGAATCTTGTGAATTTTACGAGGTTCTGGTCGCCTTCTGGCAAGAGATTTTCTCTACGAATTTCTTAATAATTCTTATGTATGCCATTTGAAAGGCGTCTGTTAAAACTTTTGTTGAAAACAAACTGCATTTTCCCAAAAGTTATGAGGGAAAGGCTCGAATCTTGTGAATTTTACGAGGTTCTGGTCGCCTTCTGGCAAGAGATTTTCTCTACGAATTTCTTAATAATTCTTATGTATGCCATTTGAAAGGCGTCTGTTAAAACTTTTGTTGAAAACAAACTGCATTTTCCCAAAAGTTATGAGGGAAAGGCTCGAATCTTGTGAATTTTACGAGGTTCTGGTCGCTTTGGCAAGAGATTTTCTCTACGAATTTCTTAATAATTCTTATATGTATGCCATTTGAAAGGCGTCGCTAGTTAAAACTTTTGTTGATGAAACAAACTGCATTTTCCCAAAAGTTATGAGGAGAAAGGCTCGAATCTGTGAATTTTACGAGGTTCTGGTCGCCTTCTGGCAAGAGATTTTCTCCACAAATTCTTAATAATTCTTATGTATGCCATTGGAAAGGTGTCTGCTTTAAAACTTTTGTTGAAAACAAACTGCATTTTCCCAAAAGTTATGAGGGAAAGGCTCGAATCTTGTGAATTTTACGAGGTTCTGTCGCCTTCTGGCAAGAGATTTTCTCCACAAATTTCTTAATAATTCTTATGTATGCCATTTGAAAGGTGTCTGTTAAAACTTTTGTTGAAAAAACTGCATTTTCCCAAAAGTATGAGGGAAAGGCTCGAATCTTGTGAATTTTACGAGGTTCTGGTCGCCTTCTGGCAAGAGATTTTCTCCCCACAATTTCTTAATAATTCTTATGTATGCCATTTGAAAGGCGTCTGTTAAAACTTTTGTTGAAAACAAACTGCATTTTCCCAAAAGCTATGAGGGAAAGGCTCGAATCTTGTGAATTTTACGAGGTTCTGGTTCGCCTTCTGGCAAGAGATTTTCTCCACAAATTTCTTAATAATTCTTATGTATGCCATTTGAAAGGTGTCTGTTGTTAAAACTTGTGTTGAAAAAAAACTGCATTTTCCAAAAGTTATGAGGGAAAGGCTCGAATCTTGTGAATTTTACGAGGTTTGGTCGCCTTCTGGCAAGAGATTTTCTCCACAAATTTCTTAATAATTCTTATGTATGCCATTGAAAGGTGTCTGTTAAAACTTTTGTTGAAAACAAACTGCATTTTCCCAAAAGTTATGAGGGAAAGGCTCGAATCTTGGGAATTTTACGTGGTTGATGGCGCCTTCTGGCAAGAGATTTTCTCCAAAATTCTTAATAATTCTTATATATGCCATTGGAAAGGTGTCTGTTAAAACTTTTGTGAAAACAAACTGCATTTTCCCAAAAGTTATGAGGGAAAGGCTCGAATCTTGTGAATTTTCGAGGTTGGTCGCCTTCTAGGCAAGAGACATGGGTTCTTCGCCTTCCCAACTGAGATTTTCTCCAAATACATTTCTTAATAATCTATATATGTGCCATTTGAAAAGGGGTTGTCTGTTAAAAACTTTTGTTGAAACAAACTGCATTTTCCCAAAAGTTATGAGGGAAAGGCTCGAATCTTGTGAATTTTACGAGGTCTTGGTCGCCTTCTGGAGAGATTTTCTCCAACAAATTTCTTAATAATTCTTATATATGCCATTTGAAAGGTGTCTTGTTAAAACTTTTGTTGAAAACAAACTGCTCTTTTCCCAAAAGTTATGAGGGAAAGGCTCGAATTTGTGCAATTTTACGAGGTTCTGGTCGCCTTCTGGCAAGAGATTTTCTCCAAAATTCTTAATAATTCTTATATATGCCATTTGAAAGGTGTCTGTTAAAACTTTTGTTGAAAACAAACTGCATTTTCCCAAAAGTTATGAGGGAAAGGCTCGAATCTTGTGAATTTTACGAGGTTCTGGTCGCCTTCTGGCAAGAGATTTTCTCCACAAATTTCTTAATAATTCTTATATATGCCATTTGAAGGGGTGTCTGTTAAACTTTTGTGAAAACAAACTGCATTTTCCCAAAAGTTATGAGGGAAAGGCTCGAATCTTGTGAATTTTACGAGGTTCTGGTCGCCTTCTGGCAAGAGATTTTCTCCACAAATTTCTTAATAATTCTTATATGCCATTTGAAAGGTGTCTGTTAAAACTTTTGTTGAAAACAAACAAACTGCATTTTCCCAAAAGGGATGAGGGAAAGGCTCGATCTTGTGAATTTTACGAGGGCTGGTCGCCTTCTGGCCAAGGGAAAGAAGTTTTTGGTTCTCCACAAATTTCTTAATAATTCTTATGTATGCCATTTGAAAGGGTCTGTTAAAACTTTTGTTGAAAACAAACTGCATTTTCCCAAAAGTTATGAGGGAAAGGCTCGAATCTTGTGAATTTTACGAGGTTCTGGTCGCCTTCTGGCAAGAGATTTTCTCCACAAATTTCTTAATAATTCTTATATATGCCATTTGAAAGGTGTCTGTTAAAACTTTTGTTGAAAACAAACTGCATTTTCCCAAAGTTATGAGGGAAAGGCTCGAATCTTGTGAATTTTACGAGGTTCTGGTCGCCTTCTGGCAAAGATTTTCTCCACAAATTCTTAATAATTCTTATGTATGCCATTTGAAAGGTGTCTGTGTTAAACTTTTGTTGAAAACAAACTGCATTTTCCCAAAAGTTATGAGGGAAAGGCTCGAATCTTGTGAATTTTATGAGGTTCTGGTCGCCTTCTGGCAAGAGATTTTCTCCACAAATTTCTTAATAATTCTTATATATGCCATTTGAAAGGTGTCTGTTAAAACTTTTGTTGAAAACAAACTGCATTTTCCCAAAAGTTATGAGGGGAGGGAAGGCTCGAATCTTGTGAATTTTACGAGGTTCTGGTCGCCTTCTGGCAGAGATTTTCTCCACAAATTCTTAATAATTCTTATGTATGCCATTTGAATTTGAAAGGTGTCTGTTAAAACTTTTGTTGAAAACAACTGCATTTTCCCAAAAGTTATGAGGGAAAGGCTCGAATCTGTGAATTTTACGAGGTTCTGGTCGCCTTCTGGCAAGAGATTTTCTCCACAAATTTCTTAATAATTCTTATGTATGCCATTTGAAAGGTGTCTGTTAAAACTTTTGTTGAAAACAAACTGCATTTTCCCAAAAGTTATGAGGGAAGGCTCGAATCTTGTGAATTTTACGAGGTTCTGGTCGCCTTCTGGCAAGAGATTTTCTCCACAAATTTCTTAATAATTCTTATATATGCCATTTGAAAGGTGTCTGTTAAAACTTTTGTTGAAAACAAACTGCATTTTCCCAAAAGTTATGAGGGAAAGGCTCGAATCTTGTGAATTTTACGAGGTTCTGGTCGCCTTCTGGCAAGAGATTTTCTCCACAAATTTCTTAATAATTCTTATATATGCCATTTGAAAGGTGTCTGTTAAAACTTTTGTTGAAAACAAACTGCATTTTCCCAAAAGTTATGAGGGAAAGGCTCGAATCTTGTGAATTTTACGAGGTTCTGGTCGCCTTCTGGCAGAGATTTTCTCCACAAATTTCTTAATAATTCTTATATATGCCATTTGAAAGGTGTCTGTTAAAACTTTTGTTGAAAACAAACTGCATTTTCCCAAAAGTTATGAGGGAAAGGCTCGAATCTTGTGAATTTTACGAGGTTCTGGTCGCCTTCTGGCAAGAGATTTTCTCCACAAATTTCTAATAATCTTATATATGCCATTTGAAAGGTGTCTGTTAAAACTTTTGTTGAAAACAAACTGCATTTTCCCAAAAGTTATGAGGGAAAGGCTCGAATCTTGTGAATTTTACGAGGTTCTGGTCGCCTTCTGGCAAGAGATTTTCTCCACAATTTTTCTTAATAATTCTTATATATGCCATTTGAAAGGTGTCTGTTAAAACTTTTGTTGAAAACAAACTGCATTTTCCCAAAAGTTATGAGGGAAAGGCTCGAATCTTGTGAATTTTACGAGGTTCGGTCGCCTTCTGGCAAGAGATTTTCTCCACAAATTTCTTAATAATTCTTATATATGCATTTGAAAGGTGTCTGTTAAAACTTTTGTTGAAAACACACTGCATTTTCCCAAAAGTTATGAGGGAAAGGCTCGAATCTTGTGAATTTTACGAGGTTCTGGTCGCCTTCTGGCAAGAGATTTTCTCCACAAATTTCTTAATAATTCTTATATATGCCATTGAAAGGTGTCTGTTAAAACTTTTGTTGAAAACAACTGCATTTTCCCAAAAGTTATGAGGGAAAGGCTCGAATCTTGTGAATTTTACGAGGTTCTGGTCGCCTTCTGGCAAGAGATTTTCTCCACAAATTCTCTTATATCTTATGTATGCCATTTGAAAGGTGTCTGTTAAAACTTTTGTTGAAAACAAACTGCATTTTCCCAAAAGTTATGAGGGAAAGGCTCGAATCTTGTGAATTTTACGAGGTTCTGGTCGCCTCTGGCAAGAGATTTTCCCACAAATTTCTTAATAATTCTTATATATGCCATTTGAAAGGCGTCTGTTAAAACTTTTGTTGAAAACAAACTGCATTTTCCCAAAAGTATGAGGGAAAGGCTCGAATCTTGTGAATTTTACGAGGTTCTGGTCGCCTTCTGGCAAGAGATTTTCTCCACAATTTCTTAATAATTCTTATATATGCCCTTTGAAAGGTGTCTGTTAAAACTTTTGTTGAAAACAAACTGACTGCATTTTCCCAAAAGTTATGAGGGAAGGCTCGAATCTTGTGAATTTTACGAGGTCTTGGTCGCCTTCTTCTGGCAAGAGATTTTCTCCACAAATTTCTTAATAATTCTTATATATGCCATTTGAAAGGTGTCTGTTAAAACTTTTGTTGAAAACAACTGCATTTTCCAAAAGTTATGAGGGAAAGGCTCGAATCTTGTGAATTTTAACGAGGTTCTGGTCGCCTTCTGGCAAGAGATTTTCTCCACAAATTCTTAATAATTCTTATATATGCCATTTGAAAGGTGTCGTTTAAAACTTTTGTTGAAAACAAACTGCATTTTCCCAAAAGTTAGAGGGAGGCTCGAATCTTTTGAATTTTACGAGGTTCTGGTCGCCTTCTGCAAGAGATTTTCTCCACAAATTTCTTAATAATTCTTATGTATGCCATTTGAAAGGTGTCTGTTAAAACTTTTGTTGAAAACAAACTGCATTTTCCCAAAAGTTATGAGGGAAAGGCTCGAATCTTGTGAATTTTACGAGGTTCTGGTCGCCTTCTGGCAAGAGATTTTCTCCACAAATTCTTAATAATTCTTATATATGCCATTTGAAAGGTGTCTGTTAAAACTTTTGTTGAAAACAAACTGCATTTTCCCAAAAGTTATGAGGGAAAGGCTCGAATCTTGTGAATTTTACGAGGTTCTGGTCGCCTTCTGGCAAGAGATTTTCTCCACAAATTTCTTAATAATTCTTATATATGCCATTTGAAAGGTGTCTGTTAAAACTTTTGTTGAAAACAAACTGCATTTTCCCAAAAGTTATGAGGGAAAGGCTCGAATCTTGTGAATTTTACGAGGTTCTGGTCGCCTTCTGGCAAGAGATTTTTCTCCACAAATTTCTTAATAATTCTTATATATGCATTTGAAAGGTGTCTGTTAAAACTTTTGTTGAAAACAAACTGCATTTTCCCAAAAGTTATGAGGAAAGGCTCGAATCTTGTGAATTTTACGAGGTTCTGGTCGCCTTCTGGCAAGAGATTTTCTCCACAAATTTCTTAATAATTCTTATGTATGCCATTTGAAAGGTGTCTGTTAAAACTTTTGTTGAAAACAAACTGCATTTTCCCAAAAGTTATGAGGGAAAGGCTCGAATCTTGTGAATTTTACGAGGTTCTGGTCGCCTTCTGGCAAGAGATTTTCTCCACAAATTTCTTAATAATTCTTATATATGCCATTTGAAAGGTGTCTGTTAAAACTTTTGTTGAAAACAAACTGCATTTTCCCAAAAGTTATGAGGGAAAGGCTCGAATCTTGTGAATTTTACGAGGTTCTGGTCGCCTTCTGGCAAGAGATTTTCTCCACAAATTTCTTAATAATTCTTATGTATGCCATTTGAAAGGTGTCTGTTAAAACTTTTGTTGAAAACAAACTGCATTTTCCCAAAAGTTATGAGGGAAAGGCTCGAATCTTGTGAATTTTACGAGGTTCTGGTCGCCTTCTGGCAAGAGATTTTCTCCACAAATTTCTAATAATTCTTATGTATGCCATTTGAAAGGTGTCTGTTAAAACTTTTGTGTGAAAACAAACTGCATTTTCCCAAAAGTTATGAGGGAAAGGCTCGAATCTTGTGAATTTTACGAGGTTCTGGTCGCCTTCTGGCAAGAGATTTTCTCCACAAATTTCTTAATAATTCTTATGTATGCCATTTGAAAGGTGTCTGTTAAAACTTTTGTTGAAAACAAACTGCATTTTCCCAAAAGTTATGAGGGAAAGGCTCGAATCTTGTGAATTTTACGAGGTTCTGGTCGCCTTCTGGCAAGAGATTTTCTCCACAAATTTCTTAATAATTCTTATGTATGCCATTTGAAAGGTGTGTTAAAACTTTTGTTGAAAACAACTGCATTTTCCCAAAAGTTATGAGGGAAAGGCTCGAATCTTGTGAATTTTACGAGGTTCTGGTCGCCTTCTGGCAAAGATTTTCTCCACAAATTTCTTAATTCTATATCTATATTGCCATTTGAAAGGTGTCTGTTAAAACTTTTGTTGAAAACAAACTGCATTTTCCCAAAAGTTATGAGGGAAAGGCTCGAATCTTGTGAATTTTACGAGGTTCTGGTCGCCTTCTGGCAAGAGATTTTCTCCACAAATTTCTTAATAATTCTTATGTATGCCATTTGAAAGGTGTCTGTTAAAACTTTTGTTGAAAACAAACTGCATTTTCCCAAAAGTTATGACGGAAACGCTCGGATCTTGTGAATTTCCAGAAATCATCTCCCCACCCTTTTCGGAAAAGACTGTCCCCATAAACTTCTAGGTAATCTGAATGTATGTCAAAAGAAATGCATTTCTATTAAATTTCACTAAAGAAAAACCAAATTTTCCTTAAAGATACGAGGGAAACGCTCAGATCTTGTGAATTTCCAGAAATCTTCTCCCCACCCTTTTTGGAAAAGACTGTCCCCATTAACTTCTAGGTAATCTGAATGTATGTCAAAAGAAATGCATTTCTATTAAATTTCATTAAAGAAAAACCAAATTTTCCTTAAAGATACGAGGGAAATGCTCGGATCTTGTGAATTTCCAGAAATCTTCTCCCCACCCTTTTTGGAAAAGACTGTCCCCATAAACTTCTAGGTAATCTGAATGTATGTCAAAAGAAATGCATTTCTATTAAATTTCATTAAAGAAAAACCAAATTTTCCTTAAAGATACGAGGGAAATGCTCGGATCTTGTGAATTTCCAGAAATCTTCTCCCCACCCTGTTTGGAAAAGACTGTCCCCATTAACTTCTAGGTAATCTGAATGTATGTCAAAAGAAATGCATTTCTATTAAATTTCATTAAAGAAAAACCAAATTTTCCTTAAAGATACGAGGGAAATGCTCGGATCTTGTGAATTTCTAGATATCATCTCCCCACCCCTTTTGGAAAAGACTGTCCCCATAAACTTCTAGGTAATCTGAATGTATGTCAAAAGAAATGCATTTCTATTAAATTTCACTAAAGAAAAACCAAATTTTCCTTAAAGATACCAGGGAAATTCTCGGATCTTGTGAATTTCCAGAAATCATCTCCCCACCCTTTTTGGAAAAGACTGTCCCCATAAACTTCTAGGTAATCTGAATGTATGTCAAAAGAAATGCATTTCTATTAAATTTCATTAAAGAAAAACCAAATTTTCCTTAAAGATACGAGGGAAATGCTCGGATCTTGTGAATTTCCAGAAATCATCTCCCCACCCTTTTTGGAAAAGACTGTCCCCATAAACTTCTAGGTAATCTGAATGTATGTCAAAAGAAATGCATTTCTATTAAATTTCACTAAAGAAAAACCAAATTTTCCTTAAAGATACGAGGGAAACGCTCGGATCTTGTGAATTTCCAGAAATAATCTCCCCACCCTTTTTGGAAAAGACTGTCCCCATAAACTTCTAGGTAATCTGAATGTATGTCAAAAGAAATGCATTTCTATTAAATTTCACTAAAGAAAAACCAAATTTTCCTTAAAGATACGAGGGAAACGCTCGGATCTTGGGAATTTCCAGAAATCCTCTCCCCACCCTTTTTGGAAAAGACTGTCCCCATAAACTTCTAGGTAATCTGAATGTATGTCAAAAGGAATGCATTTCTATTAAATTTCATTAAAGAAAACCCCAATTTTCCTTAAAGATACGAGGGAAACGCTCAGATCTTGTGAATTTCCAGAAATCCTCTCCCCACCCTTTTTGGAAAAGACTGTCCCCATAAACTTCTAGGTAATCTGAATGTATGTCAAAAGAAATGCATTTCTATTAAATTTCACTAAAGAAAACCCCAATTTTCCTTAAAGATACGAGGGAAACGCTCGGATCTTGTGAATTTCCAGAAATCCTCTCCCCACCCTTTTTGGAAAAGACTGTCCCCATAAACTTCTAGGTAATCTGAATGTATGTCAAAAGAAATGCATTTCTATTAAATTTCACTAAAGAAAAACCAAATTTTCCTTAAAGATACGAGGGAAACACTCGGATCTTGTGAATTTCCAGAAATCCTCTCCCCACCCTTTTTGGAAAAGACTGTCCCCATAAACTTCTAGGTAATCTGAATGTATGTCAAAAGAAATGCATTTCTATTAAATTTCACTAAAGAAAACCCCAATTTTCCTTAAAGATACGAGGGAAACGCTCGGATCTTGTGAATTTCCAGAAATCCTCTCCCCACCCTTTTTGGAAAAGACTGTCCCCATAAACTTCTAGGTAATCTGAATGTATGTCAAAAGAAACGCATTCCTATCAAGAACTAACCAACAGATTTCATTCAAATTTTACACATGTCTTACTTAGGGTCCATGCTGTGTTATGGACCAAAGAAATTTGCAACATCTTGCCTAATGCGAGCCAAGAGCAATCTCTTATCTCTTACACTATTTCGGTGTTACATGTCTATATACATATATATATGTATGTGTGTGCATACATATATATATATATATAATATATATATATATGTATGTATATATATATATGTGCATACATATATGTATGTATATATATATAGTGCATACATATATGTATGTATATATATATATGTGCATACATATATGTATGTATATATGTATATATATATATATATATATCATACATACATATATGTATGCACATATATATATATACATACATATATACATCATATATGTATGCACATATATATATATACATACATATATACATACATATATGTATGCACATATATATATATATATACATACATATATATATATACATATATATATATATATATATATATATATATATATATATATGTATGTATATATACATGTATCATCATCATCATTTAGCGTCCGCTTTCCATGCTAGCATAGGTTGGACGGTTCAACTGGGGTCTGTGAAGCCAGAAGGCTGCATCACGCCCAGTCTGATCTGGCAGTGTTTCTGCGGCTGGATGCCCTTCCTAACGGCAACCACTCCATGAGTGTAGTGGGTGCTTTTTACGTGCCACCCGCACAGGTGCCAGGCGGCGCTGGCAAACGGCCACGGACGGATGGTGCTTTTCACGTGCCACCGGCACGGCGGCCTGGCGCGGCTGGCAACGGCCACGATCGGATAGTGCATTTTACGTGCCACCGGCACGGGGGCCAGGCGAAGCTGGCAATGGCCACGAATGGATGGTGCTTTTACGAGGCTGGCAACATGTATATATGTATACATATATATATATATATATTACAGGGTGAACACATGGTATAAAACCGACAAATATCAAGTAGTGATGTTTGTAGACGCCACTTCCCATGAAGAACTAGCCCATAGATTTAGAAAACCTCTGAAGGAGACCAAACTCAACATTAAGATTGTTGAAAAGCCAGGGAACTCCGTGAGATCACAACCATGTGGGACAACGTACCCCTTTGAGAATACCATATGCATGGCGTGTAGGTTTAGCCTTGGCATTAACTGTAGCACTAGAAATATAGTTTACACCATGAGATGCATAGAAGGCACTTGTAAAGACCTGAACATCTAGGAGCATTGCGGAATGATTAAATGAGCATCTGAGACAATATAATGGCAAAAAACAGTTCTCCATACTCCACCAACATGGAGGCAACCTGGGTTAACTTGACATCCACATCTTATCCAGGCACCCAAAAGACAAAACCCTCAGACAAATATGGGAGTATGTCCTTATAAATGAAACTTCCCCAATACTAAATAGGAAATATACATAGTAGATGTCATACCCACAGTTTACACAGGTAGAGTAGAATAGTTAGTGGGCTGTTATGTAGATAGATGTATGTATGTATGTGTACATGCACATGTATGCAATCATATGGATATGAAAATAAACAAATCAACATGCAGACGGATAGGTAGATAGGTTATATGAACAGACAAGCACACATACGCAAATGGAGACTGAAACACATGACCATATATGCATACACTCTTTACTTCACACAAGGACACATACGGAGACATGTGTCCACATCATCATCATCATTGTTCGAACGTGGTCGAGACAATGGAATTTACTATGCTACGCCAGACACATGGAGATACACATCCATGCATACAAACACAGTACATAGTTTCAAAACACACTCAGACATGCACACACAAGGAGTCAGGTGCATACATAGAGAAACACACACACACACATACATAAAAAACACACTAACATGGACATGCAAGCACATGAATATGCAGAATACATACATACAGATGCAAACACATACATACATACATATGCATACACACATATACGTACACACACATAGATGTGCACAAACAAAAAGGAACGCAGTGTAAATAACGAACAGAGTCAAGACTATTGAAAAGATTGCAAGACGAAACGAAAAGTTTAGAAAAATGAAAATAAGAAATAAATGGAAATTTTACAGGTGAGTGTGTTACATAATAAGGCACAAAAAGAAAATGACTCTCTCCAGACACAACAGAATATGCTTCAACACACGAACTCATATAAAGAATCTTGCAAACCAAATCCAAAAACGAAATATCTTTATATATATATAAAACTGAGAATGTCTGTCTGTCTGTGTGTTTCCCTAAAACTTGAGAACTACACAACCAATTTCATTCAAATTTTACACATGCCTTACTTAGGGTCCATGTAGTTTCATGGACAAAAAAAAATGTTCAACCTCTTGCCTAGAGCGAGCCCATAGCAATATCATATCTTCTCCACTATTTCAGTATTACATGTTAAAAGTAAAACAAAAATATTTCTCTATTTTATGTCAGATGCTTTCACTTTAACAATAAAAATAATAATAACAATTGAATTATATGTAGTAAGTAATAATTAAAATCAAGCTAAAGTATAATATAACCGTAACATAACAAAAGTAAAAATAGCAATTGGTATAAAATTGCATCAATGATTTGAATTTGAATAAGTGGTTTCACATGAATGGGAATAAATTAAAAATAAAATTAGCGTGCAGAAATGGAATAGTCCAGATGGATAATAAAAAATTAAATTAAAGAAAAGACTATTGTCTATAAAGTATATAATGTAGAGAAAGAAGAAGAGCTAACAATTCCAGTCTGTTATATATTTTGTGTATTGTTATCACTAGCGATATCAAGATATAACTTTGTATTTTGCATTTTATGTGTAGATTTATATATATAAATGTACATGTAATATGTACACATATATATACACATTATACATGCACTAGCACTATGACCCGGCAACGACGGGTCTTTAATGCTAGTATATATATATAAGAATTTTTTGCGTAATACGATAAAAAAACCAAGGGTATATAGATATTAGAGCATTTATAGATAGGTCTTACAGCTGTTTCTAGGATATTAATTAATAATATCCCTTCATCGGAGACGGTGTGAGAGGATGGTTAAGTCATAGATAGTTTAGATGTGATACAAAATAGAGAGTGAGGTGGAGGAAAGAAAATAGATGTAAGATATGTATGGGTATTATTATTTAATTGGATGCCACGCATCCATTTCCAATTAAGTACATATATATGTGTGTGTGTGTATATATATATATGTATATATATATATATGTATGTATATATATATGTATATATACATATACGTGTATATATATATTTACATATATGTGTGTATATATGCATGTATATGTATATATACATATATATGTATATTTACATATATGTGTGTATATATACATATATATGTGTATATATATCTATATACATATATATGTATATATATATATGTGTATATATATATGTAGGTGTGTTTATATATATATATATATGCGTGTGTATCTATGTTTGTACCCTCCACCATCGCTTGACAACCGATGTTGCTGTGTTTACGTCCCTGTAACTTAGCCATTTGGCACAACACACCGATAGAATAAGTGCTAGGCTTACAAAGAATAAGTCCTGGGGGCAATTTCTTCGACTAAAGGCGGTGCTCCAGCGTGGCTGCAGTCACATGACCAAAACAAGTAAAACAATAAAGAAACTATGCTGTTGTAATCCTGAGCAATGAGTACAGATGAAATAACAGCTGACCATCCACACTGTCCAATATCATTTAACCCTGTTGGCTGTCTGAAAGACCTTCAACAAATAATTGCAGGTAGGGACACTGGTTTTCATTATGCAATCACAATGTATTTTAACCAAATATATTCAAGGCTTATAAGTCAATATCATGCGACACCTGTGTTGCCATTAATTCACTTTTCAAAGTTGTCTCTACAGATATTCTTTAGTAACTGTAGGGATGACTTCAAAAAATGCTTTGACTAGTAGGATTTCCTGATTTCTAAGTAGATTAAAGAAAAATTTTCATATGTGTGGTAAGTAGCTGGTTCTGGGTTCAGTCCCACTGCGTGGCACCTTGGGCAAGTGTCTTCTAAACTAGCCTCGGGCCGACCAAAGCCTTCTGAGTCGATTTGGTAGATGGAAACTGAAAGAAGCCCATTATATATGTGTATATGTTTGTGCGTCTGTGTTTGTCCCCCGAACATCACTTGACAACTGATGCTGGTGTGTTTACATCCCCGTAACTTAGCGGTTTGGCAAAAGAGACTGATAGAAGAAGTACTGGGCTTACAAAGTCCTGGGGGTCGATTTGCTTGACTAAAAGGTGGTGCTCCAGCATGGCTGCAGTCAAATGACTGTCAGTTGACTAAATGTCTTTCTTTTTTGTTTTTTTATAACTTATCTCCAAAAGCAGAAATCACAAAGTATAAAACATTTTCTCTTTAGTTTTCCAATATTTTCCCCCTAGAAAAAGGTTTACTAACAAAGTAACTGTGAAAGAAGCTGCTTCCAAATTGTGCTTCAGGAACCACAGCAAGATTTTACAAGGAAAATCTTACAGGATTAACAGTTCACATGGAAGAATGTACAGCTTTTCATGGAAACAACAGAAATACAAATTTTGGAGAACATTTGTGCAAAGGTTTGAAATAATGTCCATTCAAAATTGAGACAAATAATATTTAATATAAAACACAGTCAATACATCATAAACTTTGAAGAAAATGGTAAAAATCAAATTAGAAAATGCGCAACTTTCATCATACATAGATCAAGTTAATGAATTCTATGCATAATTTAGAGTTGAGATTAGTAAAAGACTTGATTGGATGTTCCAAATATAAAAGAAGGGAAGAATGATATAAGAGCAAACAAGCTTTATTTAGATTTCAAATCGCTATGAATATCCACAAAGATTGGTGCAGCCAGAACTCTGGAATTTGAGATTTACACTTGAAATGACAAAATGCATGAGATAATGTGGTCCACCACATTGTAGCACTGACAAAGGCCATAAAAACATAGTTTTATACATTTGTGCTTAGTCAACTGATTTACCAGTTGTCACAGTGATATTTCTTTGGTATGAACACGTTTATGGACAGTTACAGCAGTACTTTTGGAGAATGCTTTACCACAGATATCACAACGATAGGGTTTCTCTCCTGTATGAATACGTTTATGTCCCTTCAAGATGTAACTTTGATTAAATGCTTTACCACAGATATCACAATGAAATGGTTTCTCTCCGGTATGAGTGCGCTTGTGGGTAGTTAATTGATAATTTCGAGGGAATGACTTACCACAGATATCACATTGATATGGTCTCTCTCCTGTATGAACATGTTTGTGAGCAATTAACTCAGCATTACGAGAGAATGATTTGTCACAGATATCACAGTGATAGGGCTTTTCTCCTGTATGAATACGTTTGTGTTTAATTAACTGGTTATTTTGATTGAATGATTTACCACAGATATCACAATGATATGGTTTTTCTCCAGTATGAATGCGTTTGTGATCAGTTAGGTTCGTACTTTTAGCGAATGATTTACTACACATATCACATTGATAAGGTTTCTCTCCTGTGTGAATACGTTTGTGTGTGGTTAAAATATCTTTACGAGTGAATGAGTGACCACAGATATCACATTCATATGGTTTCTCTCCTGTATGGACACGTTTGTGAATAGTTAACTCACCAGTTCGAGAGAATGCTTTACCACAGATATCACAGTGATATGGCTTCTCTCCCGTATGAATACGTATATGAGTTGTAAGATGACCTTTTGTAGTCAATGACTTTTCACAAATATCACACTGATACAAAGACCTTCCTGAATTTTTTGCCATTTCGTAAGGACAAAAAACAACCTTTGTCTTCAAAAAATTATAGATATTGATGATGCTTCAGATCAAAAGTAATTTTTTCATACCAGTTTCATCAAGGACCTGAAATAATAGAGAAACAGAATAAGATATAAAGAATAATTAAACTGTAGAGAATCACCAAAAATTCACATTTTTATGGTGATAAATTTTAGAATACAACTGAACTTATCCAGCGTATCACAACATGATTTCATACATAACAGAGCAGAAATAAACATCTAATAGAGATACATATCATACCACAGAAAAGAAATGTCTACTTGTCTTGATTGTTGGAAGCAAGGCTCACTACCAAGCGAAAAACATCATTTGTTTCTAGTTTTGCATAAACCCATCTCTGACCAACAAACAATATTACCTTACTGGGAAACCTATGAGGATTGGTGACAGAAAGGGTTTGTAAAAAATCTGCCCAATGAATAATGTCTATACAAGCATGGGAAGGTGAACATTAAAACGAAGACATACTACAGCAGATAATTACATACACGTATCATTATCAGTTTTTTATGTCAGCTTTTCCATGTCATCAAAGTTTTACAACAATGTTCTTCCTGATAGAAACCCCTTTTGGTCATCCCTTATAATATGCAAGGATACTGTGTACATCTTCTACATTATAATACATTAATTAACATACACAATCATCATCCTTTAATCGGTTAATGTCCACTTTTCATGCTGGCATGGGTTTGATGGTTTCACAGGAGCTGGGCATGAAGAAGACTACACCTAACTTCTGCATCTGTTTTGGTTTGATTTTTACGGCCGGATGCCCTTCCTAACACCCAACCACCCCGCAGAGTGGACTGAGCTCTTTTAACATGGCACAAACACAGGCAAGATGGTTTTGGCATGGTTTTTACAGCCAGATGCCTTCCAAATGCCAACCACTCTACAGTGTAGACTGGATGCATTTTATGTGGCACCAGCACTGGCAGGGTCACCAAGTAACTTGCAAGACAAAGATCCTTTGAGAGGGGAGGGGATGATGAAAGGTCAGAATGTGACATAGAGACAGGAGAGGTGTGTGACTGCAGAGGAAGAACATGGTTACCTTGCCAAAGAAAGAGAGAGAGCGTGAGGACAGAAACAGGTATTCTGCTGTAGAGGGAAGAGCAAGAGAAGGGAGAGAGAGTGGAAGACAATGAGAGTGCAAGAGAGAGATGGTGGCAAGGTGCTAGAGCATACTCACAAAGAGAGATTAGAATATAAATGGGATGGTAGAGTAAAAGAAGAGAGAGATAAATGGTGGGAAGTGTCAGAGCATACCCTGAAGCCATAATATCAGTTGCAGGGTATTGCAAAAAAAGCATGAGTGGGGAGTAGAGACTTCACATAGATGCACAGTATAGAGGTGGGGAATGCAGTGACTGGTGAAAACCTGGGTACATAAAAGGGATAGGGGACTACAGGTGAGGACAGGATTGAGGAGTGAGATATAAGCATAGGGCATAAAAGAGGAAATGTGAGGAAGAGATGTAGTTTGGTTTGTTGGGGTAGGGTGAGGGAAAAGTTTTATTGTTACATGTGGGTAGAACACACAGCACTTCTAGAACTCAGATTTGCTGACGTGAGTGCATCTTGTCAAGGACCTCATATCGCCAGATATCTGGGTCTGTTGTCATTTCCTCCGTAGCTTTGTGAAAGCCATGTACAGAGGTGCTGTCAGCAAAGTGAGAGTTAATAAAGAGTATAGCTATGAATTCAGTGAGAACGTGGGATTGCATCAAGACTCAGTCTCCTCAAATCCATTTTGTCCATTATAGTCCTTCAAGCCATTACACAGTTCAAGACCGCCAGCTCGTGTGAACTCACATTAAAATTGTTCACAGACTTCTTATTGCAGAATCTGAAGTAGAATTAGAAAAGAAATTCCATGGATAGATGCAAAGCTTTGAATGGAGAAACCTCCAGCTGAATTTGGCGAAAATCAAAGTATTAGTAAATATAAAGAAGTTAAGACAGTGCTCGAATCAGGAAAATAACCATACTCGATATATAGAAAAGGAGTAGGTAGGAATTGCATTCGGTGTATTACAAGGGTCAGGGTGGATATAAAAAACGAAATGAAATACCGAAAAGGGCACAGTTTCGAAATAGCAATCAGCACTTCATCGGGAAGGAAAAGGACAAGCAATTAGGGACGAAGATAGATACTACTTAAATACAGAAGTCCCGACGCATCTACGTAACCCTAAAACTAACCCTAAGCCCCCTAACGAGTGTGCACTGTAAAAACATATCGATACATAAGATGCATCGGGTCCTTTGTGTTTAATAAGTAGAGTCCGAAAATATCAGAGAAAAAAATAAAACATGAAATTTTAGGATAAATCTTTTCATTATTATTATTATTATTATTATATCGTAAATCAAAGAATTGGGGGATTTTTCGTTTAGTATTCTTGTGTTGTGCTCTTTGCCTTCTCGAAAAGGTATTCCGAAAACCTGTTTTCAAATATCTAATATAGTTTAAGCACGATAAATACTCACTTCTACTTCTTTTCTTCACGTATCGTTGACCCAGTCGATTAAACTGGAGAAGAAGATCTTCCGTGGATCGAATCGTTCTGGTTGATTGCTCGACGAAAGAAGATAAATCAGAGACTTATTGCTAACCACAGTTTCGTAGCCATTCCGATAACGGTACGATTTAACCAGCGCTGTTAACCCTTCTAGACATAGCGGCTGGATTTCCCTTAAAGCACACCGTTCAGTCTTGAACCAAAGGAATATATTCCAATTTCAGCATACTTACTGCCGAAGTTAGTGTGCTAAATAAAAGACTATATTCAATAATGTATTGGGTTGGGACAAAAGTTCGTAATGCTTTTTCAGTTGATTGTGTCTAAACAAATGATTTCGTTTCCCTCATGTCCGAAGCATATATCATACATATTTTCGGAAAAGTGACATTTCAGCACGTCTTTCTTTCCGATTAATTTGGGGATCGTTTACGTCTCCTGTTTTTACATTCAAAATGAAATTGATGGAAAATGCGGTACATTTTCGTCATTTGATGCTCTGTTATATCTGCATAGGAAAAAAGATGTATGCAGTTTATGGCGTTGGTGCTTTGTCAGGCAGCAAGTTAACAAATATGTTGGCAGACAGGAACCACTCCTGGTGCAGGTATGGTCATGTATCCTGTGACAACTCCCTGTCCAAAATCATCCTTCAAAGCAAAGTTGAGGAAAGGTGAAAGAAAGGCATAAAAAATTCTGGCTTGACAACATTGAGGACTGGATAGGTCACAACCCTGTGATACTGTTACACATGAAAGAGAACAGTGTTCAGCAGCAACGGGTGACTGTAAAAGTGTCCAGAGTGGTACCCCAATGACTGGCTGCACCAGTTCAAGAGAACTTAGTGATGCCATTCGTCAAGGCACAGTTGAGGTAGGGTGAAAGAGGTTTACACTTAGTCTCACTTGCACATTGACATTACACACCCACTGGAGCATGCAAGATTCGATTTTTTTTTTTTTTTCTCATTGGCATCTCAAGTTTTCTGCACATGTTAAGAGAATTCAGTGATACCATATTTGTAAGTGGTTAGCTCTGTTTGGGAGTGAAAAGTTTGATCTGATAAACAATGAACATTCTAGCATGATTACAGTCCAAATGACCAGGATGTAACACTCATCAAAAATCTTTCTGGTCACAAGACACGAGGCATTGCAGATATTCTCCACACATCCCATGTGAGTTTTATACAGCAATAAAAAATACTTGGATGCTCAATTTACTGTGAAGTTTGGGGGTCCTCATAATTTAAGGAAACATCTTTTAATGGACCCCACTTCCCTCTCTGATTCTCAGCTGAAACACAACAAATTCAGCTCCTTTTTGAAAAGAATGATTGCAAATAATGAAATATGGATTGTTTACGACAATGTGGAATGTAAGAGATTTTGGAGGAAATAAAGTGAACTACTTTTGATCACTCCAAAGTTTGATTAGAATCGGCAGAATGTGATGCTCTGAGTCTTGGAAGGGCATTGCATATTACAAGCTCCTTCAGCAAAATGGGACATTAAATTCAGACAGTTTTTGTTTTCAATTAGAATGACTAAAGGAGGAATCAATGTAAAACATCCAGAATTTGCCAATCTGAAGGAATCATCTTCCTTCAGAAGAATGTTAAACAGAAATTGATATAGCTTGACTGTGATATCCTACCACAGCTACTGTACTCAGCTGACTTTGCACCTTCAGATTGCCATTTATTTTTGATTCCTGCTAAATCCTCTTAAAGCAAAGAACTACAATTCTTTGGAAGACTATAAAAACCACTTAGACTAGATCATGATTCAGAAAGATGTCAAGTTCTGGGAAGATGGCATCATAAAACTGCTTCAAAGATATAGAACACCTCATAAAAGATTATATTTTCATGGCTGGAAAAAAACTGATATTGTCTGCTCAATAGGGTTGACCTGGGGTGGGGGAACTAATGAATAATTGTTTCTGATTTGACAGAGGTCAGCAGGTCTGGGAGGAGTGGCTTAGCCAACACCTCCATCTACAATACCTACAGGTACAATATTTTACCAACCCTTGATGGATGAAAGACAAAGTTGACCTTAGTGGAATTTGAACTCAGAAAGAGCCTAGAAAAATACTGCAAAATATTTCTTCTGATTCTACCAGTCTATAATGGAGCTAATAAATAATGACAGTGTTTCTAAACAGAGAATTATGCTACTGTCCACCATTTTGTAGCTTAACATGTGTAGGGTTACACAATCTGAAAGTATAGCTGTGGTCGGTTCGTATGAAAACGTCATCCAAACAAACAATACCTCAGAACAGTATGTTTGTTTTATTGTGTGAGGAGAGTCATTCTCTTTTTGTTTGTGCACGTGTGTGTGTATGCACATACCCGTATGTATGTGTGTATGCCTGTATGTCTATATTACCCATGTACCCAATATATATATACATATACACACATATATATATATTGGGTACATGGGTAATATAGACATACAGGCACACATATATATATATACATATACATACATATATATATATATATATATACATATATATACGAGCAAAAGGCCCCCTGTCCAATGGACAGTGCTGAGTTGTCAAACATTTCTCTTCCTAGATCATTTGTTTCTTTTTCTTAGAAGCTCTCTGGAGAGGGACTAATGTAGTGACTTCATTTGGCCATAGAGTAGATTCGAACCGGAATTGGCAAATTTCCCCTATCACTTCAACAGCATTTTTCTCAGAGAAAAATGGAAATTGACAAGTGTTACATTCTACACATGATTTTACCAAGTCAATTGATGTGTTTTCCATTTGACTTTTAATCTTTTGTATGCCATGATCAGTTGAAATGAGAATCGACCTACCTTAATTTATCCATTGTCTCTATTATATATCCATCTTTCCAGCTAGTCTGCATCGTCATAAATACTAGAATTCCATAAGGAAGAGTGAGTTGGTGAGAAGAGACGACCAAAGACAGATCAGAGGATGAGGGGAAAACAATCGGCTTCTATGATACATACAACTTCCCTCTCCTCTCTCTCTCTTTCACAAACTCACATTCCCTTGTCTACAACATTGCTCTGTCTTTATCTTTTCCCTACTACTACAATGGCAAGAACACGTACACACTTGTATAAGGAAAAATTAATTTTCTTTACTTCGCATGCTTTCCAACTTAGATTATACATGCTTGTCTTCCTCTTCTTCGACACCAACTCCATTACATTTTGGTAACAACATCACTACAACTTGGTTTCCCAATGTAAAGATACAGCAACCGTTAAAATTGGTGACTCCGACATCTAACTCCGTTACAAATGGTGACCCCTGATTCTAACACTTACTGTTACATATATATTCTTTTCATTTTGTTGTTGCTCTGTGCCATGTTTCATCTTTCTAGAAAATTCCCTTGGAAAGTTTATGACCAACTTCATTAATTAGTAAAGCTTTATTTTTTTTTTTATTCTTTATTTTGGCCTGATTTCAGTTTTCTTAAAACAACTTCTTCAGATCGATTTTTAAATACTAGGTACTGAAATTTGTGTACCATTAGAAAAATAAAGGAGGGCATTGCCACCCAGCACCTCTTTTTGGCCACGTCATTATTCTTCAATATCCTGCTGGGTCTTTCCACTGCTCCCAGAGGGGTGGAGATCTCCTTGTTGTCTGGCTAGAAAATGTGCAACTTTCATCATACATTGATCAAGTCATTAAATTCTAAGGATTATTTATTGCTGAGATCTGTGCCACTCTTGGGTATTCCAAATAAAAAATGAGAGAATGGTTTAAGAGTAAACCAGTTCTATTTAGACTTCAAATTGTTAAGAATAATCACAAAGATTGATGCAGTCAGAACTTTGGAATTTGAGATCTACACTTGAAATGACAAAATGCTAAAGATTAAGTGGTCCTACACATCAGCATTGGCATCATCCTCATTTCACATCTATTTTCCCTGCTGGCATGCATCGGACATCACCAGATATAAAAACATTGACGATGTTGCTTCAAAGATTACTCCACCAAATTTGCTTTTATGAAAACTCTAAGACCACAGTGACACTTGCAAATGAACATTAAATTTCAGTATACAGTCAAGAAGGAACCACACCATAAATCAAATTCTAGATGTCACCAACAACAGAATTAGTCCATTGATGGAATAATTATAAAAAAATTAATCAAAACTCTATTTAAGAATACCTTGAAGAACGCACATAACATAAAGACTGAATATGCAATCCAGACATATAGCCATAAGATATATGCATATCCTATAATATCGGGTTACCAAATTCCCCTTTTCACATCTATTTTAACCTTAATTTTTTATCAATAATTTTAACTGAAGACCTGCCCAGGCTCCATGTCTGTTTTGGTTTGGTTTCTATGGTTGGATACCCTTCCTAACATCAACCACTTTACAGAGTGAGTCCCAATGTCCGTAGGTCCTTTCTCACCACTTAGTCCCACATCTTCCTAGATCTACTCCTTTCACATGTTTCTTCTACAATTAGAGATCGGTACCTCTTGATGCGACTGTCTTCATTCGTACGCATTACATGACCATACCAGTGCATTCTTCTCTTGCACACAACATCCGATGCCTTGTATAACCAGTTTTTCTCCCAAATCACTTACATTTGTCATATATGCACGTTGACATTACCAAAAATCAAATATCAAAAACACATAGAGAACCTGAGCATTGAACCTGGTACTTCTTGCATGCTGAGTGAGTGCTCTACCATCTGAGCTAATTCCCACAAATGCCATGCAGTCTGCTGAACTACCGATAAGGATGTTAATCTAAAAGAGCTATATCAGAATATGGTGAGTGCAGGATTTCGCATCCAAGGACCTGAATAGCATTTTTCAGCAAATTAGATATTTGGGAGTAAGCAATGTTGTGTTGGAGAAATATGCCATGATGCCAGTCAGGTCGTTTTAGCTGGATTGCCTTGCTGACCCAGACCGTGTCAGGATTCAGTCCTTTTTTTCCCTCTGCATCATATCGATGTAAACACACCCCTTTTCATTGCTGGTGACAATGCAGTAAAGAAATTCCAGTCTGTGTTCATGAGCAACCTGGCAGTGAGAAAGGAGCACTGGAGTTTGCCTCTTTTGTTCACAGTACGCATGGCATTCATGCACCAAGCCACCTTACCCATCAAGAGGCGACAGACAACAGTATCAGGAGACCATCCCATCAGCTTGGTCAATCCCCTGAGTGGATTGGCACGGATCCTCAAGGATGAGCTCATTCAATCAATTCTCATTTGAATTAAATATGTCGGCCAGAACACAAATGGCTTTTGTGGTTGGATTTCCCCCTCTTTGAAGGCTGGAAACTATTTCTGTGAAGTTCTTTCAGTAATGGTGTCTTTCCAGTACACAGCACAAATGTCTCAAACGGCTCTGCATCAGCTTCGGAGTCTTAATTGAATGCAAATAAAAGTAGATATTAAAAACATTTGGGGTTTTTTCTTTCTAATTAGCATTTCCTCATCATATGATGGAATACCAATTAAGATGATGGAACTGGCATTCCCTCATCATCTGAAATGAGATAGAATTTTGTTCAAACTTGGAAAATAATAAACGAAAATTGTACAGGAAGAAAAGAGCTACAAATAAACAAGAAAACATTATGATAAGAATATTTTTCATGTTAATTGAAAGGATACGGGAAAGAAAGGAACAAATTTATTCATCAGCTTAATAGTATAAGGAAATACTGTACTTTATTTGTTTCTTTTCCTTATTATTTAGGGCCACAATTGTTTATCAATGCAAACAATTAAGAGATTTTTTAGTCTCCCACCTCTCAGAATGAAGTTCTTTCTCTCATGTAAAAATACAGACATGAATAGCTAAATTATCAGATGGCGAGAAGGATTTAGCACAGATATTACAGTAATATGATTTTTCCCCATATGAAAACATTTATGCTTAGTTAATAGCTTACTGTATGAGAACGATTTACTACAGATAAATCAATGATACGGCTTCTCTCCTGTATGAATACGTTTATGAACAGTTACAGTAGCACTTTGGGAAAAAGATTTACCACAGATATCACAATGATATGGCTTTTCTCTGGTATGAACACGTTTGTGAACAGTTACAGCATTATGCTGAGAGAATGCTTTGCCACAGATATCACAATGATACGGTTTTTCTCCTGTATGAATGCGTAGATGGCTTACCAAGGAATTACGTATAGTAAACGATTTACCACAGATATCACAGTGATATGGCTTTTCTCCTGTATGAATGCGTTTGTGATCAGTCAACGAATGATTTGTGGACAATGCTTTTCCGCATGTATCACAATGATATAATTTTTCTCCAGTATGAATACGTATGTGATCAGCCAGGGTTTTACTTTGAGCAAATGATTTACCACAGACATCACAATGATACGGTTTTTCACCAGTATGAATAGTTTTATGTCTCCTTAAATCATTACTACGAATAAATGCTTTATTACAGACATCACAATGAAAGGGTTTTTCTCCGGTGTGAATACGTTTGTGACCAATAAAGGAAATATTGTGTAAGAATGCTTTACCACAAATATCACAATGAAATCGTTTTTCTCCATTATGAATGCGTTTGTGTCCAGCTAAGTTAGTACTTCGAGAAAACGATTTACCACAGATATCACAATGAAATGGTTTTTCTCCAGTATGAGTACGTTTATGTCCAGTCAAGGCACTATTTTGAAGGAATGATCTACCACAGATATCACACTGATATGGTTTTTCTCCTGTATGAATATATTTGTGAGCAGTTAACTCATCGTTTCGAGAGAATGATTTGTCACAGATATCACAGTGATAGGGCTTTTCTCCTGTATGAATACGCTTGTGTTTAATTAACTGATTGCTTTGATTAAATGATTTGCCACAGATATCACAATGATATGGTTTTTCTCCTGTATGAATGCGTTTGTGATCAGTTAGGTTCGTACTATTGGGGAATGATTTACTGCACATATCACACTGATACGGTTTCTCTCCTGTGTGAATACGTTTGTGTATAGTTAAAACATCATTACGAGTGAAGGATCTGCCACAGATATCACACTGATATGGTTTCTCTCCCGTATGAACACGTTTATGAATTGTTAAGTCACTATTTCGATAGAATGATTTCCCACAGATCTCACAGTGATATGGTTTCTCCCCTGTATGAAGACGTATATGAATAGTTAGATAATATTTTGAAGCAAACGACTTTTTACAGATATCACATTCATATGAAGGCTTTGCTAAGTTTTCCGCCATCTCTTCTGGAAAACAAGTCATTTAACTCATTAAACAATAACTTTTCTTCTCACACGATAATATATATATGTCTCTCGTTTTCCTTTCTAACAAATATTTCTTCTGTTATGTGTCCATCAACTGTGATCTATACTGCAAAGTCCTTTATAAATTTATCTACTTACAATGCCAGATTATATTGTATTCATTGCAGACAGTGAATTATGCAAGTGTTGCAAATACTCTCACCCAGAAGAAAACTTTCTCCATAATTCACAAGATTCATAAACAGTCATATTTGTTCTGCGTAACATTGTCCTTCAGTCATGAAAGAATGGTAAATATTGGTGATACTTCAGTTATAAAAAAAATTCTTTTATGCCAGCTTCAGTAAGGATCCTGAAATAGTAAGAAAAACAGTATAAGATACAGAGGATAATTAAACTGCATAAATTCATCTCGTTTCTATAACGACAAATTACCTGTATTTGTTCAACTCATGGCAGTCCAACCGTTCTTTGTTGGTTGCACTACATCGATCATCAGTAGGACATCACTCTTCATTTCCTCTTCCCATGGTATCAAAATATCCTCCCCTGTCCATCCGAGACCCTCTCTCTCGAACCCGTCTCTAGCCTCACTTTTCAAGGTGAGTTTGTCTTTGCAAAAGTACTCCACTGTCCATTGTTTGCTGTCAAATCAGCCCCTTATCTTCAATCTCTTTGAAGACAACCTGTTGCCCCTAAAACCTCCTTCCTCTGCTCCATACTCACAGCATGTGAATCTCCAAACGCAACTACTCTCTTGCCAACCGATCATGTCCCTTTCCACATCAGTATTGTCCAGTATCTCATTGATTACAATCACTCGCAGCTTCATCAATGCTCCTTGTACTCGCAGCTCAATTTCACTAAAACCCTTGCATCTAACCCTAACCCTACCATCCACTACACATGTTACTTTTTCCACTCCAGCTCTCAGCCATTTTTATGGTTACCAGGTTTGTTGTTGCAACCCATATTGACCGGGGCCTGCACTTCCCTTGCACCCGTCAGCAACCCTATTACAGGCAACAAAAGGTGTGTCTCTAATAGGGTGTTGGGGGGAGTTACAGGCACAGTAGTTCCCTTTTCCCTGTCTGCAAAAGCTTGCCATGTGCCTGGGCTGGTCATGTCCATAAGACATCACTTCAGGCTTCAGTTTCCAATACTCCGACCATGTGCAGACCCTGACACCTAAAGCTTTGTCCCTTAAAAGTCCATCTCACTATTTGCCACCTGCCTCTTCACCCTACTGGTGTCTGCTGCCACCGTTGCTGCAATACCGCATGCAGTGTTCTGTGTCAACACTTGCACTTTATCTACTAAGTCACCCATTGACACTATGTTAATGTCTGGCAGCTGCAGCAACCTCACTGAGATACGACCAGGGAACTCAGTCACAAAAGCCAGCTTCACAGGTAAACCCAGCTAGCTCTCTTAATCTCCTTATCTCACTCTCCCAAGTTTCCTATAGGCCTTAAAAGGATCCTTCCTTATACGCATCCTTCAATCTTCTTGACTTTCAGCTGATCTGCTTCATCCGTTGCGAGATACAAATTCAACACACTTCAAACTAGAATAAGACTAGTCATGTCATCTAGGTTCTGCACCTTTGCCACAAGCTTCAGTTTTTCTTTGTTTTGTTTTGGTTTTTTTACCCAGGTTACCACATTACCTCCACAGGAAAATGGTCTCCAAACGTTATTCTCATCCTGATAGTTATAGTGAGTGTTGGCAGCAGAAAGGAAGGAGAGGAAGAAAAAAAATATCCTCACTGCAGATAAAAAAACAAACCAGGATCTTTTCTGTCATTGTCAGTTTTCTATTTTTTTAAATTTTGTTCCAACCATTTTCAAATTTATTGTACGGATTTAGTGTGATATGCTAATTCTGAAAATGAAATTCATTTTGGCCATAAATTAATAAAAAGTTAATGGCTTTCAAATTTTGCATAATTTTAGCCAATTGAAAATCTAACAATTGGTACCTGTCTCCATAGTGACAAGCAAAACTAGTCTCCTTAAACTACCACGTGTATTTTCTGGACCTTTGTACTTCATTTTCAAAAAAGTGTCTTAGACTGAGTGCACTATTGAACAGGGGTCCACATTGGAAACTACTGGTCTAAAGCACAATTTTTGCATGACCCCTGAAAAATTACAGTGGACCCCCAATTTACTATACTGCATCTGTGGATTCCTCACCCTGAAATCTTATATGGAACCCAGTTGAGAACCCTTACTCTAGTGTGTCGAGATTCTGACATGGTATCATGTCTGGTCTCGCAGCACACTCCTCCGAAAACCCCCTTCTTCACGTGATAAGCGCCCTTCTTCGAGTTGTATTTATGGCTTGAGGAGACTGTTTCGTCTGTCTCAACAATCTTCTCTGGACCGCCTGTCTGATCAGGGTCGAGAAGCAAGTGTCCGCTGCACATATTTCACGAATGTAGCTGTCGTAATCAACAGCTGTACTGTGACTCATCCCCGGTTCTTCAACACAAACCGGACTGAAGTTAATTCCTTGACCCATGAGTGAAGGGAGAGAAGCAGTACAATCCAAAGAGGAAGGCTGCCACCTTCCAAGCAGGTATCTTTTCTGACAGACTCACACTCGTTGCATCCTTTTCAGGAGTACAATAAGTAAATTTTCTGGCAAAACACCATCTTGTTCATATAACGTCCTTTTAATTATAATTTTCTTCTTGGGTAACTTCCTTCTTTTGAAAGTGTGAAACCGGTCCAGGAAAACAAACACTTCAAAATAATGAAAACAGTAACTGAAGTATCCGAAAAGAAGAAGAAGTAAAAAACACAGGAGAAAAATGACAAAAATCAGGTGGTACAGGTTGACATTCAAAAACCCAGCAACCTCCCCGGACCTGAGGAGTGCTGGATTTTTTATGGTGATATATCCTGTATATATTTAACAGAAAATTACTGCCTGTACTGTGCTTTAAAGAAAGGAAATTAAACATTAAATGAATAGCAAATGAAAATGTTCACTAACTAAATAAAATAGTTCTACAGAATTTTAATCCTTACTGTACCCTCGAAAAGAAGCTAAATAGTAGACGGGCTGTCAAGATCATCATCCTCTTCTTCATCACTGACAGTGACAACATCCTCAGCAACAGGAACAGCTTCAACCCGTGGAGGAAATGTTGACAGCACATCTGGTTGACTTGATTGAAGTTGATGCCGCTTCTTCCTGCTTCCTAGCTATGTTCTTGAATATATCGTGCAGTGTCTGTTGCTTCATATACTTGGATCTTTCTCTAATAAGTTTATCTTTGTCTGCTGAACGTTCTTCACCACACACCGCACGAAACTGTAAGCCATGTCACGATTTGAAACGAAACAGCCAACCTTCTGAATATTCACACTTGTGTTGCAATCCCAGTTCTTCATGAAACACTTTGGCTGGTTCCTTTAATAAATCCCCAGAAATTTCCACACCTTCACTTACATGAAGATCAAACCAGGTTATGAGAACTTGGTCCAGTTCCAAACTTTTTCCTGCCGTCATTGACTTCCTAAGAAACATTTGCCTTTTTGATCCCCTGTCAGAAAAGAACTTTCACAGTTTGGTACTGTTAGCGAACAGTGGTCCCGGTGCGCGCATCCGCGCTAGCTAGTCGTAAGTAGTCGATCCTACAACGACTTTTTAACCCTAACCCTAATTTGTTTATAAAAATAATTTACTTATTTAAAAAAATTCTTTACTTTGCGTTTTATTTACTTTGTTCGAAAAATATTCTTTAATTTTCTTTGATATGTATTCAGCAAGTCGTTGTAGGATCGACAACTTACGACTAGCTCGTGCGGATGCGCGCACCGGGACCACTGTAGTACCTCAGTTTTTCTTTCTGTTTTTTAATATCCTTGTTGAAGATCTGATGCCGTATGTTTCACAAATGGTTCGCACAGACATACCGCTATTAAGTTTTTTCTTTAGCATTTCCATTTTCTCTGTGATCGACAATGCACGATGTTTACATTTTACGTCGCCCCTTTTCTTTGCTGGATCCATAATGGGACAAAACAGCAACAAATAAATGGTAAAATGAGAAGGAATGAGTGTCAAAACATAAACGGCGCCTTCAGCAAACAGTTGTGTGCCAACACGGTAAATTTGAAAATGCGCTCCGAAATTCATGCCGGAAATCTGAAGGAACCGGATTTTCGAGTGTCAACTGTACAAACGTTCAGAAAACGGGCACTTGAAGAAAAACAAAACGACATTCTTTCGATATAACTCGACAAAATCAAAATATTTCACTTCAGGTATTTCCCTGGAAGCTAATGAGTTCGATTCTGTTTTCTGCTTGGAAATTTGCGGATTTTACATAGACACATGAAACAGGTAATAACAAATATGCAAGGCTTTTCTTCTTCTTTAAGTTTAAAACGAGACATTGCTGGCATAATTTCGTTATATCTAAACTCCACAACCCATGGAAATACTTGAAGTGAAATGTTTTGATTTTGTCGAGTTATATCGAAAGAATGCCAAAAAAAATTTAAAAGAATTGAAAACTGAGATAGCGACAGAAGAGATCATAAATGAATAAAACAAAATCGGATTCAAAGTGAAAAATTACATCAATAAACTGAATTTGAAGACTTCACTTAATTTTAAAATGTCAAAATCTGTGGCATCCAGAGAAGAGGTCTGCGACCCGAAAACGGCGAAAATAAGAATGCTCTAACCTGGAGACGAAACCTCGGAGACAAGACAAGCAGCTTCGGCGCACACTACACCAGCCACTGGTCAGGAATTGGCATCCCTTTGAAATTCCCTCCACGCGTCCGATCAACGTTCGAAGACTTCTTGGAGGAGAGAGAGAGAGACGAACTCCGATGTAGCAGTTCTTCGACTCAGATGACTTTCGCTTCCGGTGATGACGTCACTTTTCGTCCGTTCCATCCTCATCCGTCTCTTGGCTCTTGAACAGAATCTGTGCTCAGGGTTCGGGGTCGATAAATTAAGCCGAGGTCGACTTTGCCTTTCATCCTTTCGGGGTCAATAAATTAAGTACCAGTTATGCACTGGGGTTGATGTAATCGACTTAATCTCTTTGTCTGTCCCCTCTATGTTTAGCCCCTTGTGGGCAATAAAGAAATAAGAATTTGTGCTCAGATCATCAAGAGCCAGAAAATATACCTCTTAGCATTCTCTCGGTACGGTAACGATGCTACCAGCCTGCATCCTGTCTGGAAACATTCCTATTAAGTTATAATAATAAATATGTAAATATTTAATTGAAAGGATATTAAATGAATACATTTCTATTTAATAATATTGGTTTCTCTAGTGATAATGAAGTATTTATAAGCCTGTTTTTTAATTGAATTTACCCTCACATTGTTTAGTCTCTGTTTTATTAATACGAGTTTAGGCACCTAAAAGCGAATGATCATCGAGATTAAAAACTGTTTAGCAATGCAGGATTCTATAAGATGTCGAAAATAAACGGGGGAAAAAAACGAAATTCCATTTTGTTACGGATAGCTATCCGAAAAGTCCCCCACTCCCCATTGTTACCTTTTCTAGAATTACTGTGTCTGAGACAAAGGAAATTACGATTCTGATAGAAATTTTGGTGAACTACCGTAGAATACTAAAATGATGTAGGAAAAAATGCCCTCCCAATCTTTTGTCCTTTTTCTTTACCATGAAGAAATAATATTCCGAAACATTGCGCCGAAAATATCTTAGGTACTACTTGAGAACAGTGGTCCCGGTACGCGCACTCGCGCATCTGCGCTGGCTAGTCATGACTAGTCGATCCTTACTTTGTATTTTTGTGTTATTTACTTTGTGCTTTTGTGTTTTATTTACTTTGTTTAACAAAATTTAATTACTTTGTGTATAAAATTTATTTATTTTGTGTTTTATTTTGCTAGGTAGTCGTAGGATCGACTAGTCACGACTAGCTAGCGCGAGTGCGCGCACTGGGACCACTGTTCACAAATAGTACCAATATATAGATTTAACCACTATAAATACACATTTCGGCAATCTTATTTCTATTACCTATATATTCTCTTTGATAAATTCGATCGACACGAGAGGAAGTTCTTTGCCGGAAACGGTTATGGTAGATGCTAAACGGAAGTAACAATATCTGGACAAACATTTATTATAATAAATATAGAAGGAAGTAGTATAAGTCAACAGCGTAATAGGAGAGGTTAGGAAGATAAAGGAGGAGGATGAAGTCATCATCGTTTAACGTCCGCTTTCCATGCTAGCATGGGTTGGACGATTTTGACTGAGGGCTGGCGAACCAGGCTCCAATCTTGATCTGGTAGTTTTCTACAGCTGGATGCCCTTCCTAACGCCAACCACTCCGAGAGTGTAGTGGGTGCTTTTTACGTGTCACCGGCACGGGACCAGAAAATATTATGGATCTTTTACTTTTGAACGGCAGTTTTCAACACAATTTCTAGTTAACTAAACACTTTTAAACTTCGTATACTGGTAGAATGTGTCAAAATAAAACATTTTTTCTCTTGGTTTTCTTGAGAAAAATGTAATTTGTAAGTTTAACGTAGTTTAATTTTTCGAATTTTAACCAATCCTATGCCCTCTATTGAGCTAAAATCATTTGCTGCATCTAAAACTGAGACAACATCCTGTCACTAACCCTAACCCTAAATTTTAGCCTTTTGTTTTTTTTTTTTCTTAATTGTTAAATTAATTTAATTAACTAGAAAACTGCCGTTCAAAAGGAAAAGATCCAATATTATGAATAAATTAAGAGTAGGCGCAGGAGTGGCTGTGTGGTAAGTAGCTTGCTAACCAACCACATGGTTCCGGGTTCAGTCCCACTGTGTGGCATCTTGGGCAAGTGTCTTCTGCTATAGCCCCAGGCCGACCAATGCCTTGTGAGTGGATTTGGTAGACGGAAACTGAAAGAAGCCTGTCGTATATATGTATGTATATATATGTGTGTCTGTGTTTGTCCCCCTAGCATTGCTTGACAACCAATGCTGGTGTGTTTACGTCCCCGTCACTTAGCGGTTCGGCAAAAGAGACTGATAGAATAAGTACTGGGCTTACAAAGAATAAGTCCCGGGGTCGATTTGCTCGACTAAAGGCGGTGCTCCAGCATGGCCGCAGTCAAATGACTGAAACAAGTAAAAGAGTAAAAGAGTAAAGAGAGTAGTTAAAAGGGATGTATTCGTTTTCGCTGCCAGCATCAATTCAGCACGAACTGATTTCATATTTAGTGTAATGATACCCTTTTAATGGCTAATGAATGACGTGGAAATAATTTTCACTATAAATCAATAGATACAGAGTTAAAAGCAATTTAGAACAAGACATGAAAAGTTTCTTAAAAATTTTAAAAAAGAAATCTCAAAAATCGCTTAAAGAAGAATTTTTTAAAGTTTAATAAATTTCGAAAAACCCACGAAGAAAATATTTCCAGATCAATTTACAAAATCTCAAAAGATACTCAGCTTCAGAGTTGAAATTCTTAACTCTAAAACTTGAATTTTTGAGATTCTGTGAATTGTTCTGGAAATATTGGATCTTTTATGTTTGGCTGCCAATTTTCAATTTCTATTTGAATTAATTTCATATGCAGTGTAATGATATACTTTTATATGCCAACCAATGCCATGAAAATCATTTTCGCCATAAACCAATCAATAAATAGTTATTGGCTATTATATTTTTTTAGGTAATTTTAGTCAATCATAAGCTACAGACACATTCATGCCTGTTTCTATAGTAACAAACCAAACATGACAACTCTTTTGTCTGCGAGAAAGCATGTGGTGATTAATGTGTTCCAGTCATTGAGATGGTCATCATATGTGCTAAAAATAGCAGCCAAATAGGCCTTAAATCACGCACCAGGGGAGGATGCGGGTTCGTACTTGCAAGAAAAGAGGGTTATACTCAAAAGAAAATTATGCAAAATGAAGAAGCATTTTGTGAGTACAAGAAAACGTGGTGGGAATTTGTGTTGGCGATGCTTACACAAAGGATGCTTGAATTTGTGTCAGTGAGGAAAAACAGGTGGTTTTAAGGTGTCAGCCTTCCTTTTAGGAATGTAGTGCTTCTCTCCCTTTACTCATGAATTAAGAAATTGACTTCAGTGTGGTTTTGTTTTGAAGAACTAGGGATGAGCCATTGCACAGCTGTTGATTACAGCAGCTATGTTATGGAAGTGTGTGTGTGGAGAACCTGCTCCATCATCCAGTTAAGGTTGCTGGTCCTGGGAAGATCGTTGAGATCAACAAAAGAGTCTTCTCCAGACGTAAGTACAACCGAGGAAGGGTCCTACCTGAGCAGTGTGTTGTGAGACCAGACAAGCTTATCTGTATGCAGTGCCATGTCGGAATTGTGACACACTGGAAGAATACACCTGCTTGGCATTGATACTGCTGCTTTTTCCCAACCAGGTGGGCCAATGGCACAACACAGTCAATGCTGATGACTGTTTTTAGTTAAAACTACAACCTTAAATCTGCTCAGAGTTACCTCACTTTGGTATTTCCTACCGAGAACAGCTAAAAACCTAGAAACATTGAGCCTGGGAATCCAGTAAATGACAGAGCTGGGCAGATATGGTGTTTTTACACCTTTTTACTATAAGAGAGAATTTTTCTTTGTGGCAAATACAATCAACTTGCCTTTGGAAGGTGAAATATGGCACAGACATCTTTTAACCTACATTATGCTTGTGACTGTATAGGTTTCTCAACTCTTTATTATTAACTTCTAAGGGGAAAAAAATGAATGCAATTTTTGTCATCAACTTACAAAGCTACACCAGAACTCAATTTTTTAAACAAGCTTGTCAAGAAAATCACTATAAGAGATGAAAGTAGAACTCATACTGATAAGAAGGGTTTAACACCACCTAAACCTGGTTTCAGTAGTGTTAAACACTACTTGTCAGGGCAAATACTGCTTTCATCTCTTCTTGAAATTTTCTTGACTAGCTAGTTTGCTTGTCGCAAGATCAGTGACTGTGTGTCACTTATTTTTCTTTACATTGTGAGTTGGAGTGAACTACTGCTATGTCTAGCGGATGAGTATCCATCACTGAGGATGACCATATGAAAGTCGAAACCATATGGCCTGATGGTCTTGAAGCTAAAATAGTAGGGAGTTCTTTCTCTACTTGCAATATACATGGAGTGCAAAGTGCACTGCATAACAACTGATAATTTGAACTCTATTCCAGAAAATCATCTCCATTCTTTTTGAGCAGATAAAAAAAATTTAGACGGAGCAAAATGAGTCAGCCACGATAAAGTAAATTTGCCTCTTCAGTTCTGGAGAACTTTGAAAACAAGCTCATGCGCATCAATATCCATCCTTGGACATCAGAAGGATTAGAAATGCAACAAAAATTTAAAATATCTAGGTCAAATGAAAGAGGATCATGGAAAAATGGCACATGCCGTAAAATTACAGAAACTTGACTAAATCTAAAAACTTGACATAAAATATTCTCTTTATCTTCTTCACAATCTACTGGAGTGGTTCTCTTCATGACATATTTACAAATCATGCATTTAAGAAGAAATTATTGAAATTAGTCGTTTCTCATTATGTCTAAGTTTAGACATCAATTTTTAAAAAGTAAAAATTATCAGATTAGACATTAGTGTGAAAAAATATTAACTTGGAATCCAACAGAGAAAGAAATATTGATTGTTAAACACCAAAAATTATCCAAATATTTCATTAGCAACCACAATTAAAACTGAGTCAAAGTTGAGGAAAATTTCTTGAGAAAAAAAAGTGTCATCTGACTAAGTTTCAGACTCTCACACTTTCAACAACTATGCAAACTAATTTTTACTCCCAAACATGATTCAATACTTACAATGTATTGATTTCAAACAGGTCCCTATAGAAGTGAGAAATCAGCAATTACACATTCTACCCCACCATCCTATACCTATTTCTTTACTACCCACAAGGGGCTAAACACAAAGGGGACAAACAAGGACAGACAAATGGATTAAGTCGATTACATCGACCGCAGTGCATAACTGGTACTTACTTAATTGACTCTCAAAGGATGAAAGGCAAAGTCGACCTCGGCGGAATTTGAACTCAGAACATAGTGGCAGACGAAATACGAATTTCTTTATTGCCCACCGGGGGCCAAACATAGATATGGACAGTACAACTGATGGGATCAGTGAATCGATATGATTTTACATAAATGTGACATCAAAAATAAAATACAATACATAAAAATCGAATGGAATACACAGTACAAAAACAATACAAATGAAGCGATGATCAAGTTACGCTCCGATCCCACAAGCCCCGATCTACCGCTGATACCTTTTTATTTTTCCTTTTTTTTTTTTTCCTCGTCTATTCACACGGTTCCTTGCACGCACAACACTCGTGCAACATACTTCCATCTCTTTTGGAACGTACACTCTGACAGACACCTCTTCTCCAGCCACAGTTTCCTTTTCAAATGAAAAGAAAAAAAGGATCGTAAATTGTCACCAGAGATAAAGTTGCCTGTCTTAATTCCTTTTATCCTAGTATTCCATACAGCCTCTTTTGCTATTGCTACAACCGTGAGAAAACAATTCTTACCTTCGTTCGTTAGAACTCCCGGTGGGTCAATTTTTATAATTGACTCAGTCGACAGCCGTACTCTTCCTTCGCCGGACAACAGATGTTCAGCATAAGCCCACATTTCAGTTATCTCCGGACACTGAACAATAGCGTGAGGACGGTTTCCCTGTCCCCACCGCATCTTGGACAGGTCGGCGACTGACGTTTACCATGTCTTGCGAGCTTATCCCAAACGGGCAAGGCACCTCTGTAGCATTGCCAGGTTAAGGACTTTTGGAAGTTGTCCAACGTTCTCAACCCGAATGTACGATGAAACAAGCTGTCCAGTTGAATAAATCCGAGACCTAGAGTCGACCCCAGGCCATCGTCGCATTCAGACTCTACCAACCCACTATATAAAATCCGTGTGGAACCCCCACCGCTGGCGTTGCCCGAGCGCCGGAACAGCAAGAAGGCCTCACGGCACTCTTTATGCCACTCACTCGACCTCGGTCTACGAGAACACCAGGCTTCCTGTTCGCAAAAACTCTTGAACTCAGGGAACATTTGTCTGGCCAGCGGAGACCACACCCGTTCACTATCCAGGAGAATCCAGAGGTGCCTCAACCTCAACGCATGTCTGCGCATCATTAACCAAGGCATCCCTAAACCTCCATTTAAAGGCTTTTGACAGCAGACAGAGCGTTTCACAAGTGGCGACCTGCCCTTCCACAAAAAGCGAAAGAGCTGTCTCTCCAACCTGATCAACCACGAATCCGGACAGGGCACGACAGTCAGGCGGTAGGTAATGACCGATGCGATAAACACATTGGCCACTTCCGCCCTCCCTTTCAGGGATAGCCACCGCCAAGACCAAGTCTTGACTACTGCAGCCACCCTGCTCAATACCTCCGTCCAGTTCTTCTCTATCTGGAGGCCTGGTCCAAACCAGACTCCCAGCAACTTAACCGGTCCCTCCGTCCAGCGCCTAACAACACTGTCTGAAGGCATCGACTTGCCAACCCAGGTGCCGAGCTGCAAGCCGACCGACTTTTCCCGGTTAATCTTTGCTCCTGCTACCTCCTCGTAAGCCTCAATAGTCTTACCTACTTCACGTAGGCGTACCACTGTGGTTACACTGATAGTGATATCATCCGCGAAAGCCGTAACAAACTCCTCTAGTCCTGGTTCTCTCGGGATGCCACTCAACCTTTGCAGTAATGGCTCGAGAGCCATCACATACAAAAGTGGTGAAAGCGGACATCCTTGACGAACCGAGCGTCTGATGCAGAACGGCTTCGAAAGGAAACCGTTCACCCGAACTATCGAGTCAATGTTGTGGTACAAAGCGATAAACCACCTGAGGAAGCCAAGGCCCAGGCCAAACCGCGCAAGTACAGTCGCTAGGTATCGATGGTCAACCCTATCAAAAGCTTTAGACTGGTCCAAATGCACCAATGCCCCACCTTTGCCAGATTTATTACCAAACCTCTCTATGGTATAGCGAATAAGATGGAGGGTATCCTGAATGGTTCTGCCTGGGATGGCACATGTCTGTGCCTCCCCGACTATACCATTCGCGACACGCGCCAACCTTTTTGCTAGAACCTTGGCCAAAATCTTCACTTCTGCGTTTAACAGAGTGATGGGCCTGAAATTCTCTAGAACGTCCCCCTTGTCCGGGTCCTTTCTGACCAACGTCACTACTCCCCGGCGCACAGATCTGGGGATAAACCCATTCTGTTTCCAGTTCGCGTACACGTCAGTCAGTAGTTGCCCGAACAAGTCTGGCATACATTTATACAGCTCGTACGGAAGACCATCAAGTCCCGGTGACTTACCCGCTTTACAATCGGCCAAAGCCTCCATCACCTCCTCAAGTGTGATTGGCCCTTCGCAAGACTCCGCATCCGACCTCGAGAGGCACGGCAGCCCGGTAAGAAAGTCCTCGAGGGCTCTCCCACCACCAGGACCGCCGTCACCCCCGAACAGCTGGGCGAAGTACTGCCGAAAGACCTCACACATTTTCTCGGGTTCGTTTATCAAGACACCATTTTGATTCGTCAAAGACCGAATAGAAGAACTATTTCCTTGCCGAGCTTCCACCACTCGGGCCCATCCAGCGGCTTTGATTCCTTCACTTCCCATTGCACGTAACTTAGCTCTGGTAATACTTCCCATGTGGTGGGCTTCAAGATGCTGTTTTAACTCCAGTCTTTTCACCCTCGCTTGGTCTGTATTACCAGTCCTCCAGGCTTCTTCTAGTTCCTTAACTAGACCATCTCCTATTTTACGTCCCTTCTTAGCTAAACTTATGCTAAACCTAATAGACTCATATTTGATGGCTCTTTTTAGGGCGTACCACCATTTGTTATTAATGATGGTACCTGTTAATGCCCTCTGTATTAACATCTTGATCCGCTTTCTGTACTCCTCAATCGCCAAAAGGGACGTATTGAGTTTCCAGTAGCCAGATCCCTGTCTATGCAACTTATCTACCGTCAGTTTACAGGTAACCATCTTGTGGTCACTGTAGCTGACTAGAAAAAACTGTGGACACTCAACTATGGACTTATCTTTTTCTCTAATTAAAATCCTATCTAGATATGTTCTGGTAGACCCGTCACTATTTGACCACGTCCACTGTGGAGTGTTCGGGTGCTCCAACCTATATGGATCTGCTAGCTGAAATTGACTTAGCAGATCCCGAAAGCCTGTGTTACATTTTCTGTTCATGTTCGAGTTTGAGCCAACACAATCTGTGTGTGCTGCACATATTGTATTAGAGTCTCCTAACACTACTAGTGAATGCGACGTGGCTAGGAACTTTCCTAGGCCATGAAAATATTCAGTTTGCGGGCCAATAATGTTTGGTGCATAAATAGCGACCAGCCTGATTGTCTTGCCACAACTGAATGTCAAGTCGAGAACGACCAGCCTGCCTTCTGGGTCAGAAAAAACCAACTTTTTCTCGGCTACCCGGTTTCTTTTTAGTAGGACCAACACCCCACCCCCACCTCCCGCCCGACTTGGAGAAACGTATTTCTCGTAGCCGTTCAGGAGGGGGAGCAGATCTCTTGGCCCCTTCACCGGGTTTCCGTTGCAACAATTACATCCAAATTTCTCGACCTGATGTCATTCAGAAAGCGTCCTTGCTTCCAGCTTGACAACAGGCCATGAACATTTAAAAAACCAATGTGAATAGCCATCACTTACCTGTTTAATTAGGATTGTCTGGTGGAGGGGGACCCTCCACCTTTTTTTTATCCAGGGTCGGAGGTGGACGGTCTTGGGAAATAGATTTGTCAAAATCCCGTCTCACCACCGACACAGAATTATCAGGTGGAGGGGGAATCTCCACCTTTTCCTTTTCTCGCGGGATCGGAGCTGGTAATCCATGAAATATCGACTTGTTAAAATCTAATCTCAATGAAGATACAGTCTTTCTGTACTTATTTTGTAGAATTCTATAAGTCTTATTTGAGACTTCATATATGTCGTAATTGATAAATTCCTCTGAAAGGTTATCAATTTTTTTTACAGTCTTTATGAGTTGAATGTCTCTCATGAGCTCAGTATCTTTAGTGTATACGGCTATTATGCCTTTTTCTTCTTTTTCTCTTCTGGCAGTCTTTTTGGTCGTTGTTCTGTAGTAGTCGCCGCTCTCGGCTGGGTTGCTGGTTGTATTTTTCTTTTGTTTGTTGTTTTTTTCTCATCTGTTTCTTCTTTATCTTCTTCCTCTTGTCTTTTTTCTCCTCTTCCTCCTCTTCTTCATTTTCCTTGCAGTTCCTTCGAATGTGGCCTAATTGACCACATAAAAAACATCGAGGTTTTCGGCCCTCAACAAACACCACGAGGTTCTCCTCCCCTACTCAATTGTCTCAGGAATTGTTTGAATTATTTTAGGGTCCGCTTGAATGAGAAGATTAATTGTTTTACCATCCCAGCGTGGGTTTTCCATAGCGGTAGCCTGGAGGAGAGTAATTTTTTCTACCTCTTTGATTAGGACTGCCGCCAACAACCACATAGGTTCGACCTCTGGCGGGACCCTTGTAATTTTTATTCGCGACGTCCTCATCCCCATATAATAGGTATTAACTCCACGTCGTTCGTTTTCAACGTTTCCACTGAGTTCTTGTGTGCTATTTCTTTATTGGTGAACCTTACTTCCACCGTTCCGAATGTTTTTCCTCTTCTCAGAAATACTACGTCGCCCAATATTGGCTTTAAGCACTTTTCTATTTTCTCTTCTGACATTCTTTCAATTTTTCTATTTTGTAGACAATATGTTTTGAAAATTATTGTTTTTTGCTTTTCTTCCTGTAATAACTTTTGCGGAGGTTCAATTTTCACACTGTTGTCATTTATTTCCATCATTTTGCTGTATTTCATAATTTCGCTTTTATTCGTCGACAGTATCTGAGTTCCACCCCCAGCAGCCAACGCAAAACTTTTTTTTCCATTTTTTGGTTCTATCTGGATGCTAGGCACATCAATTATTCTCTTCGACACAATGCCTTTGTTCTCTGGCAAAGTCGGAAACTCTTCTGGTGAAAGTTCTGACGAGCTCTCAGACACATCTCCAAAAATATCAAATATATTATCCTCTCTGCTATTCCTTCTTGTAGCGGGGGAAACCCCTATTTCCTTGTCTGTAGTTGGCTCCTCGCCGGACATGTATTTCCTCCTCTCAACAGGAGAAACAAGTATTCTGCTCCAACGGTAGGCTCCATGCTAGACGACATTCTTCCCCCCAAAGGGGGAATGAACAACGCGTGCTACCACAAGCACTAAGTGTTTTCAATTGAAAACTCCAACAGTTAAGTTATTCAACAGTTTAACAAGAAACAACAGTTGTTAACAATATTAACACCACGAAACAGCAATTCTTACTTCACGAACACATGTGCGGCAGACGAAATACGGCTAAGCATTTTGCCCGGCGTGCTAACGTTTCTGCCAGCTCACCACCATCCTATACCTTTAACAAAAACAGCTGGTGAAAATCAGTTTAAAAAATGTGCAGCTTTCATCATACATTGATCAAGTCAGTGAATTCTATGTTCAAGTCTTGGTTAGGTGTTCCAAATATAGAATAAGAGAAGAATATAAGAGAAAACCAACTTTATTTAGATTTCAAATTGTTATGAGAATATTCACAAAGATTGGTGCATTAAGAACCCTGGAATTTGAGATTTACAGTTGAAATGATGAAATGCTTGAGATAATGTGGCCCAAACCATTCCAGCAGTGACATCATCATTATCATTTAACGTCCATTTTCCATACTAGCATGGGTTGGACAATGGACATAGAAACATTGATGACAATAGTTCAAAGAGTATTCCATCAATTTTGTTTTTTTGGAAAGTTTAAGACCACAGTGACACTTGCAAATGAACTTTAAATTTCAGCATAAAGTCAAGAAGGAACCACACCCTAAATCAAATTCTAGATGTCACCAACAACAGAATTAGTCCATTGATGGAATAATTCTAAAAGACTAAAACAAGAATCTACATAAGAATGCCCATAACAAACATAAAGATTATATGCAATCCAGATATATCTATAATATGTATCATCATCGTTTAACGTCCATTTTTCATGCTGGCATGGGTTGGATGGTTTGACTGAGGACTAGCAAGCCAGGAGGCCGCACCAGGCCCCAATCTGATCTGACAATGTTTCGACAGCTGGATGCCTTTCCTAAAGCCAACCACTCAGAGTGTAGGGAGTGCTTTTTATGTGCCACCGACTCAGGAGCCAGTCTGGTGGGCCTGGCATCGATCATGTTCGAATAGTGCTTTTTACGTGCCTCTGGAATGGGAGCCAGTCAGGGGGCACTGGCCGCAATTTTGGTTTTTCTTGACTCAATAGGCCATCTTAAGCATATTATATCGCCCGACACATCAAGAGTATTCTTAAATGGGTCGGACATGCAACACTGGCATCGGCCATGACTACAAATTCACTTTAGTTGCCGGATCTTCTCAATCACAGCATATCTCCAAAGGTCTTGGTCTCTTATCATTGCCTCCGTAAGGCTCAATGTTCAAAGGTCATGCTTCACCACCTCATTCCATGTTTTCCTGGGTCTATCTCTTCCACAGTTAGGGTGGCACTTCTTCACACAGCTGTCCTCATCCATATGTAACACATGGCCATACCAGTGAAGTCATCTCTCTTGCACATTACATTTGATGCTTCTTATGTCCAACTTTTCTTTCAAGGCATACTCTATCGAGTATGCACACTGACATTACACAACCAGCAGATCATAGTAGCTTCATTTCTTTCAAGCCTACACATGTCCTCAGCAGTCATGGCCCATGTGTCACTGCTGTGTAGCATGGCAGTTTGCACACATACATCATATAGTCTACCTTTCGTCCTGAGTGAGCAAGAAGCCTTTAGTTGCCAGCAGAATTAGAAGCTACCTGAACTTTACCCAGGCTATTCTTATTCTAACCGCTGCTCTCTCAGAGCAACCGCCCCCACTACAGACCTGGTCGCCTATGTAGCAGAAGCTATCAACTACTTTTAGTTTTTCACCTTGGCATGTGATGGAATCTATTTTCTGTGCATCTTCAGTATTTATTGTCCCTGTGCATCTGCCACACACAAAAATTATCTTCCTGGTTAACCCTCCTTTGATATTGCTGCACGTTTTATGTGTCCATATCTTATACCGGGTGCATCGTATGGAGTTTCCACCCAAGCCTTTTCTACAGATCAAGCAGGGCCATCTACCTGAAGTGGTATGTGATTTGTCAGCTATCCTACTTACTAAGACTTTGGTTTTTGCTACAATAACCCTAAGGCCCTTCAATTTTTTACCTTGCTTCCACACCCTAAACTTCATCTCTAGTTCTGGCAATGACTTGGCTATTAGAGCAAGGTCATCAGCATAGAGGAGCTCCCAGGGGCAGCCTGTCTTGAATTCCTCTGTAACTACATGGAAAGCTATGATAAATAAAAGGGGGCTGAGGACTGAACCTTGGTGAACCCCTAACTAAGCCCAATTCTTCTCTATACTTGTTGCCAACTCTCACCTTATTGACAGCATCTCTGTAAATGGCTTGTACAGCTCTCACTAACCACTCATCTATCCCTAGTTTCCGCATTGACCACCAAATAAGGGACCAAGGGACCCTGTCAAAGGCTTTCTCTAAGTCAACAAGAACCAAGTACAGAGGTTTATCTTTGCCTTACCAGAAATATAGCATCAGTGGTACCTCTATCTGGCACAAAACCAAACTGCATCCCATCAAGGCTACCTCTCTCCCTAATTAGTTGGGCTATGACCCTCTCTGTAACTTTCATCACCTGATCCAATAATTCGAAAGCCCTGTAGTTATTTCTATCTAAAGCACCACCTTTACCTTTGTAGCAGTTGACAATGGTGCTGGTACACCAGTCACTGGGTAGGACTCCTTCATGAATTACCTGATCCTATAATATTGGGTTGCCAAGTTCGTTTGTTTAGCTCTTTCCAATGCCATCAAATACATCTCATTATCCTGAGTGGATGCAACAACTGTGGCTTCTTACTTCAACGTGTTGTTTGATTCAGTCCTTTTTTTCCCTCTGCATCATATCGATGTAAACACACCCCTTTTCATTGCTGGTGACAATGCAGTAAAGAAATTCCAGTCTGTGTTCATGAGCAACCTGGCAGTGAGAAAGGAGCACTGGAGTTTACCTCTTTTGTTCACAGTATGCATGGCATTCATGCACCAAGCCACCTTACCCATCAAGAGGCGACAGACAACAGTATCAGGAGACCATCCCATCAGCTTGGTCAATCCCCTGAGTGGATTGGCACGGATCCTCAAGGATGAGCTCATTCAATCAATTCTCATTTGAATTAAATATGTCGGCCAGAACACAAATGGCTTTTGTGGTTGGATTTCCCCCTCTTTGAAGGCTGGAAACTATTTCTGTGAAGTTCTTTCAGTAATGGTGTCTTTCCAGTACACAGCAAAAATGTCTCCAACGGCTCTGCATCAGCTCGGAGTCTTAATTGAATGCAAATAAAAGTAGATATTAAAAACACTCGTTTTTTTTTTTCTTTCTAATTAGCATTTCATCATCATATGATGGAATACCAATTAAGATGATGGAACTGGCATTCCCTCATCATCCGAAAAGAGATAGAATTTTGTTCAAACTTGGAAAATAATAAACGAAAATTGTACAGGAAGAAAAGAGCTACAAATAAACAAGAAAACATTATGATAAGAATATTTTTCATGTTAATTGAAAGGATACGGGAAAGAAAGGAACAAATTTATTCATCAGCTTAATAGTATAAGGAAATACTGTACTTTATTTGTTTCTTTTCCTTATTATTTAGGGCCACAATTGTTTATCAATGCAAACAATAAGAGATTTTTTAGTCTCCCACCCATCACAGTCACAAATATCAGAATGAAGTTCTTTCTCTCATGTAAGCTTACAGATGTGAATAGCT
>NC_043009.1:69296104-69366897 GCF_006345805.1 Octopus sinensis
TATATTATATTATATATATATATATAATATATATATATGATATATATATATATATAATAATATTATGATATATTAATATATTAATCTATATTATAATATATATATATAATTATAATATATATTATATATATTATATATAATATATATTATATATATAATATATATTATATATATATATATATAATATATATATATATTATTATATATTAATACATATATATATCATATATAAATATCTATTATATATATATATAATATATATTATATATAATATATATATATATAATATATATCTATGAATATATATTATCTATAATTATATATATATAATATATATATATATATATATATATATATATAAATATAATTATTAATAATATTATATATATAATATAATATATATATTATATATATATATATATTAATATATTATATATATATATATAATTATATATATTATATATATATATATAATATATATATATATATAATATATATTATATATATATAATAGACAAAATAGATGAACTCAATGGAATTTGTATCTTTGGGTACCAGTGCCTGTGCACACCAAGAAAAAATCCATCAGCTGCCCGTAGGTCAGTGCGGTGGGCACATGACAAACACCATACGATCGTGGCGTTCGCCAGCCTCATCTAGCACCTGTGTCGGTGGCACATAAAAACACCATCCGAAGACCCGGCAAGGACTAGTCAGGCCATACCCATGGCCCCTACCTGGGACGTAGTCAGTCCACCTGGCATACCTTCCTCTTGTGACACTTGTGAGACCTGTGTGAGGCAAGTGAAATCCAATCAAAATAGATGAACATCAATGGAATTTGTATCTTTGTGGTACCAGTGCCGGTGGCACGTGGCACATAAGAAAACCATCAGAACGTGGCCGTAGCCAGTACCGCATCGACTGGCCTCCGTGCTGTGGTACGTAACAAGCACCATCCGATCGTGGCCGTTTGCCAGCCTCATCTGGACCTGTGTCGGTGGCACATAAAAAACACCATCCGAGCGTGGCCGTCTGCCGGCCTCGTCTGGCACCTGTGTCGGTGGCACATAGAAACACCGTCCGAGCGTGGCCGTCTGCCAGCCTCGTCTGGCACCTGTGTCGGTGGCACATAAAAAACCATCCGAGCGTGGCCGTATGCCAGCCTCGTCTGGCACCTGTGTCGGTGGCACATAAAAAACACCATATCCGGCGTGGCCGTTTGTCAGCCTCGTCTGGCACCTGTGTCGGTGGCACATAAAATCACCCACTACACTCTCGAGTGGTGGTGGCGTTAGGAAGGGCATCCAGCTGTAGAAACACTGCCAGATCTGACTGGACTGGTGCCGCTTTCGGGCTCCCCAGACCCCAGTTGAACCGTCCAACCCATGCTAGCATGGAAAGCGGACGTTAAATGATGATGATGATGATGATGTGATATATATATATATTATATATATATATATAATATATATTATATATAATATATAATATATATATATATATATATAATATATTATATATAAATATATATATATATATATCAAAGGTGTCTCATTGTTTTCACCCACCATTTCTTGGGGTGTGGGTGCAAAAATATTCTTGACTTTGAATTTAAACGTCTTAATGGAAAAAATTCATGGTAAACCTCAATGAATCCTTGATTTTCTCTTCATTCGTGTAGTTTGGTTAGAAGACACATCGAATGTAGTGTGCAAGAGAGAAATATTTTATCAAGACTGGAATTTGAAATTTGAGGATAAAGGACGAGGGCGCCGTTAAGAAATTCGAAAACCATTGATAGAGCGGGTTGGGGTGGAGAGGGAATTTTAATGCAAATTACAAATCTACAAACAAGTGCTTCAGAATATGGAATATGATATGACGAAATATAGTAAAAGAAGAAGGGAAATATATCCATTAAAAGAGTGGAAGCTATTCAAAAGATGCGATTGAGGGGAGGGGCTACGATATTTTACAACATATTGGGGGGGGGGGGGGGGGTAACAAAAGCCGTTCTTCCGATTTTTGGTTTTAGGTAATAAAAATGCAACAGAGTAACTCCGAGAAGCTTCGGAATAAAATAATGATCAGATTGCAAAACTTCTATAAACACGTTACAAATTGGTTGTATTGTAAACAGTCTTAATTAGCATATATATATATATATATATATATATATATATATATATATATATATATATATATATCATATTAAATAGATCAATAGATTTACCGACCTCAAAAACAACAGCAATAATAATATTGTTTCAAATTTTGGTGCAAAGCCAGTAAATTTAGAAGAAGTGGAATTTAATTACATCGAACCCACGATTCTTTAAGCATTACTTTCGTTTCTGGACCGGAGAGGATGACAAGCAAAACCGACATCGGCGGAATTCGAACTCAGAACATAAAGAGCAAAAAAAGAAAACACTGCTAAGGGTCGCTTCCTGTCGAGAAACATTTTTAGAAATTTATTAAGAATGCATTTGTAAACATTTAACCGAAAAACATTAAATTAATATATTTCTAGTTAATTAGTAACTTTCAAGTATTTTTTTCTATTCGTTTCGCTGAATCAGAAAACCCAAGCCTATTTTTACATTATGGCTTAGTTTCAGTTTTAACCCTGAGAATTTATAGACGTAAAACCTGAAGATTATCGCGATTTACAGCTGTTTAGCACTGCAAGATTGTACAAAATGTTGAAAATAAAAGTAAAGAAGAATTCCATTTTATTAACGACGGTTATTCCGAAAGTCCTCGCCTCCCCATTTTTTTTTTTCTAGAATTACACTGTTTCATACAAATGAAATTACCATTCTTTTAGCAATTTTGGCGGACTGGCGTAGTAAACGAAAATTCTTTGCCCTTTTCCTTCTCTATGAGGAAATATCATTATTCCGAAACTTGGCCTTGAAACTATCTTATATCCATTTAAACACTATCGATACTCACTTCTTTTACTTTTGTAGTTTCTTTAAGAAATTCTTTTAACATGAGAGAAAGTTCTTCGCCGGAAATTGTTCTGGCAAATGCTGGGCGGAAGTCTAAAACTCTGGATAAACATTATCATATAAAAAGGAAACATGTAGACACTTTGAGATTTATTATTATACGTAGTTTCGTAGTTATTCTGTTAACAACTAGTATTATTTAGACTTTTTTATGACTTTTCTTGGAAGAAACAACTACGTAGGCGCAATGGAACATCTACGTACTTGTACGATCTGCTAGAAATAGCAGTCAAATTTCCCTAGATTATACCGTTCAGTCTTGAGATTTGTATTCCTTGATATACAATACCAGAAGAAATGAGTAAAGGGTCATTCTAGTGAAATTCAACAAGGACCCTTCGCGAAGGTTCTTAGATTTTCTTCGAATTTACACCATTTATATCTATGAAAGGAGTCATTCCTGCAAATTTTAGCCCCATTGTTGTTACCAGTTAGATTTTATGGTCATTTAAACTGTTAGGCAATTTCCAAAATTTTCCATATATTAGATTTCTTTTATGTTCAGGGGCCATCATTCCAAATAGGTATGATACCATACCTTTGAAAGCATGTTTCTATAATCCCCACTATCTCAAGTCCCTTAGATACTGTAGAAAAAACGCCAACCAAAATTTGCAAAAATCCACATCTTGGTGTCTATTTTAAAAGAAATTTTAAGTTTAGGCAGCTATTATTTAATAGCAACAATTGGTGATCATTCTATCTTCTCTAATCTTACAGTAAACTCTGAAATCTTAGCAGAACACATGAATTCAATTACTGAAATGCTTGTTTTCTTGTGCAATATCATCATCATCATCATCATCGTTTAACGTCCGCTTTCCATGCTAGCATGGGCTGGACGGTTCAACTGGGGTCTGGCAAGCCCGAAGGCTACACCAGGCCAGTCATATCTGGCAGTGTTTCTACAGCTGGATGCCCTTCCTAACGCCAACCACTCCGAGAGTGTAGTGGGTGATTTTATGTGACACTGACACAGGTGCCAGACGAGGCTGGCAGACGGCCACGCTCGGATGATGTTTTTTATGTGCCACCGACACAGGTGCCAGACGAGGCTGGCAGACGGCCACGCTCGGATATGGTGTTTTCGGTGTTTTTCTTATGTGCCACCGACACAGGTGCCAGACGAGGCTGGCGAACGGCTACGATCGGATGGTGTTTGTTACGTGCCCACGGCACGGAGGCCAGTCGATGCGGTACTGGCTACGGTCCCGTTCGGATGGTTTTCTTATGTGCCACCAGCACTGGTACCACAAGGATACAAATTCCATTGATGTTCATCTATTTTGATTTGGTTTGACTTGATTCGATTTGACTTTGATTTGACTTTGACTTGCCTCAACAGGTCTTCACAAGTGTCACAAGCAGGAAGGTATGCACAGGTGGACTGACTACGTCCCAGGTAGGGGCCACGGGTTATCGCTTCACTAGTCTTGCCGGGTCTTCTCACGCACAGCATACTTCCATAGGTCTCGGGCTAAAAATGGGATAGTGAAAAATTTAGAGTTTTTTTCCAATTTTTCAACCAGAATATCTTCTTATCACTAAGTTGAAACTATAAAGATTCGTATATATCCTGAAAATACACCCTATAGAGTGAGTTTAGAAATGTAAAATATTAATTTTCATCTCCAGAAAATGGCTCAAAAGAGAAATTCCCATTTTTGGGGTAGTTTAGAGCCACAGATATTAAAGTGCAACAATTAGAAAAACTTTCAAACCTGAAAATCCTTGGACATTAATCTCTTGTCCATACAACAACAACAACAACAACAAAGTGATTAGCAAATGGAGCTGCATACTTTTCATCATCATCATTTTCTAACATCTGCCTTCCATGCTAGCATGGGTGGGACGGTTTCACAAGAGCTGGCCAAGTAGAAGCATGCTCCAGACTTCTGTGACTGTTTTGCCAGGATTTTTACAGCTGGATGCCCTTCCTAACACCAACCACTCAGCAGAGTGGACTTAATGGACTTTTTATGTGGCACAAGCACAGGCGAGGTCAGTTTGGCAAGGTTTTTACAGCTGAATGCCCTTCCAAATGCCAACCACTTTACAGTGCGGACTGGGTGCTTTTAAGTGGCACCTGCACTGACAGGGTCACTAAGTACTTGCAAGACCAAAAAAATAATAACTTTCAAGAGGGGCGGGGGCATTCTAGGAGCTGATTTTGTGTCGCATGATGAAAGGTTATAGTGATACAGAGAGACAAAAAGAGGTGTCTTGCTGTAGAGGAAGTACAAGGTTACCTGTCTGGAGAGAGAGAGAGGTGGGGATGCTAGGAATGAAGACAGAAGCAGGTGCATTAATACCTTTATAGATTCAGGGGGTTGGAAAGAAGAGTAATTCTACTGGTCCCATATGGATAGTTGATGGGACAATCATGAACATTTTTTAGATGGTGTTTTCCTTCCAAAGCTGAAGAAAAATCAATAAAACTAGTAAAATGTCAGAAATAACATGAAACAGTGGAAAACAAAATGAATTAAAAGCCATCTGCTAGCCTAATATCTTGTACCTCATGCCACAAACTCTTAATGTGATATATATATATGATAAAATTTAAAATTATACACATGTGGGACTATATATGAAAGTATGTCCACAAGATCCAAAATAAACATAAGATATACCAGTTATTGCTGTACGATAAAGTATATTTTATAGCTTGCATATTTATTCATAACAAAATGACTGTACTGGTTTTTGTAGAATGCATTTCTTAGCTATTTTCTAACAGTCTCAAATAGATTAATAGTATCTTTTCTATAGTCTAGAAATATATTAAATGAATATGTATGAGTATTCTGAAAGAATAATAGAATTAAAAACATTGTAGTGGTACCTAGCATTTGAAACCCTGATATTTTGGTAATTAGAAAAAGGTCAAAACATATCGGATGATTCAGACCTGCATTTTGACCAATCAACAGAAAAAATTGTGTAGTAATTTCATAACACCATGCAAACATTTGAACATAATTTATTTTGCTGTATTAGTATGAAAAGATGTTCATGCATTACATAGAAGCAGTAAAATAGAAATAGCATTCATATGACATGCAAGGAAAACATGTTCAAAGTTTAACACTTGGACTGGATTTTAACACACTAAACAAATATACAGCTGTCATGTCTGCTTCTTTGATAGCTTTGATTAAATATGTAGCCATTAAAACAGCTACAGAAAATGTGCAATTCAAAGCTCTACACACGACACTCTGAACGTAGTGATTTATTAACTATGTTTATAGGCTTTTGCTCAGAGAAAGCGCTGGATGGGCCACAAAACAATCACGTGACCCACAGCCATTGATTGGGAAAAATCTTGGTTGCGCACATAACTAATCTTTGATTGAATTGTGGTTTTGTGTAGAGATGAGATGAGCTGGAAGGAAAGGGCTGTGACGCCAACGGTCAAGTAATTTGACCAGAACAGGAAGGAGGAGAGAGGCAGTGAGGGAAGCAAGACCAGGGTCATCTTCTTTCGGCCTGGTGCAGTCATCATGAACGGAGGTCAGTGGAGCAAGCTAGCAGGATCGCTAGTAACATTAGGTGAAACAAGTAGGGATGGATGCGAAATTTTTTTCCCATGAAAGTTCCGGACTTCAGTTATGAACTCATTTGCATACAGCCAATCAGAGCTCAATTATGAAACTAATTTATGAGCGCATAACAAGTGATGGGGGATAGGATAATGTCACTCGGGTAAGGAATGACCATACTTCTTTTCTCTTTTAATAATATTTGCTGTTCTTGTTTGTGTTTCATCCATGGCTGCCTCTGTGGAGTTATTTGTGTTGTTTACTTTGTAACACAATTAAGGGAGAGGGTTGTTAGCACATCACCCTCTACCCACATCTTTACCATATGGGGCCCTAACAAAATCTGATAACAGGTACAGATGCAAATCTAATTACTTGTCTCCTTCTAAAACCAGGCACAATTTGGCGATCGATCGACTTACAAGACCGTTCTTCGTCTTGAGTTTACTTGGTAGAATCTGTTTGTTTGTTAACTTGACAAGGTCAAGGTGAGCTCGGATTGGCTGTATGCAAATGAGCTCATTACTGGGGGCCAGAACTCCTGTGGGGAAAAAAGAAAAATTTCACAGGCTGGACGGCCAACAACGAGAGGTAGATGAACCATATCTTATTTCCTTACATTACAGTTCCCTCGTCTCACAAGCTATTTTGGCTCTCGTGTATAAATGTATTTTTCTATTGTTGTTATTCCCTCCCACGAGATGGCAGCAATGCTGTCAGACATTTCTATAGCGAAGGAGATGTAGTCACCTGGATCTGTACAAGGCATTGACAATGTAGCAGGTCTCATGGCCCTGTACTTGGAGGGAAGCGCATTGGCATTGTGGACGAGGAAGACCAATTGAGTGCAGCAAAGATCAAGCAGCACTTGGAAGAAACCTATATGGAGGGCACATACGCTGCGTTTGCTAAGCAGGAACGGTCAAGTGGACTGGGGAACAGGTCGATGAGTATGCCTCGGAGGCTCGGAGATTTGTCGTGCTATCCAGTTTTGCTGGAGTGGGTCTAGAGAAGGCGGCACAACCGGCCTTCATGGCGATTGATTGGTGTGCCTGCAACAACGAGAAAATGGTGATGAATGAGCTCATCGCTCAAGCCAATGTGTCGACACAAAATACCGCGATGTAGTGTAATGACCAGTGAAGAACAAGGAGAAAAAACTGCTGTGGAGCAACGGCAACCGTTCATAGGTCAGTGCTTCAAGTGCCTAGGACTGCGTGGAGACGAAGCCTGGACACATTTGCTATTGGTGCAGTCAGAGAAAAGGCCATGGGGAAGTTGCTGCCTGTCAAATCAGTGCCACTGATTTGAAATTCGTATATGACAAAATACATGTTCTAGTCGATGCTACAATGTTATTGACTAAGCCCTTCTCCTCAAATATTCCAAAACTCTGTTCAAATTAGAAATATTTACAAGTGGTTCCAAAGCCATTCTAGATCACTGATTTTGCCATACCAGTGATAGTCATTATGGTCGAGACAGTTCAAATGAAACATATTAAATTTATAAAACTAATGAAATACAGGTGTTTGTACGACAGCGTAAATTAGCGTAGATAATCAGGTGTCTCGGACCACCAGTGTCCGAAAAGCAAGTATTTATCAGCCCCGCGTTAGCCCGACATAGCGGACATATGATAGAATATATTCCAACCAAGACAATTCGGTTCTTTCTGTAGGATTATATCCAGCTACACATAATCAACTAATAACGCCTCTATTACAAGACTGGACGGTGTGGTTTGAGGGTCACAATTTATTGGAAGTTGTCTAAGCACATAGGACCGTTTCTTTACTCTTTCATTGCTGTTTAACCCAAGAACACATCTTGGTCATACTGCATTAAAATTTTATTAATTCATTTTACTTTTTATCTGTTGTACGGTGCTCGCCAAACTCAGCTGAACGATTACGAAACTTTGGTTACCAATAAATCTCTATATTTTCCCATCTTCTTGTTTATAAATGTCTTTCTTAATTTTCTTTCTTCCGTTCACCAATTCCTCTGCAACTATTTCCGGCCAAGTTTTTCCTCTCATGTTAATCGACTTTATCAACGATATATAAATGAAAAAGAAGTAAGTATTTATAGTGTTTAAATTTCCATTTTCTTTTATATTTTTCTTCCACTGCGGGTGGCAATGGACAAAATTCCTTCCCACCCTTTTTATACATAACCAAGCACGACCATTTCCTTAATGTGAGCAATCTTTCCTATTTGCTAATACTTTAACCGTTGATAAATTCACTTGGACGTCTCTCGATTCGGGGCTTTGTTTCCTTGCTGGGAATTTCTTTTCTAATTCTAGTATAGTTTCACTTATGAAAAGTAAACGAACAATGTAAGTTCCCATGAGCATCCAACCTTAAAAGTCCTCTGCTATGGCTTGATGGTCCATAATGAACAACAGGAGTCTGATTCCCGGTGCACTGCCACCTTCTCGCTGTATTTACAGCTATATTCTTTACTAACTGCACCTCTGTATATGGTTTGTGCAGCTCTCGTGAGGCATCCTTCATCTACTCCAAACTTCGTCAGTGACCACCAAATCACAACCGTGAAACGTCGTCTAAGTTGTTCTCTAGGTCAACAATGGCTTTGTATAGGGGCTTATTTCTAGTTGATGTTACAACAGCAGTGTCACTAGGAGATAGAAGTACTTCGTTCATGCGCAAAAGTAAACTGTATCTCGTTTATGTTGTCCCAGGCTACAACTCCTCCGATCTCCATAACATAATTGTTTGATGTGTGTCTAATGTATTCTCTTGCGTGCATCGTTTTTGCTCTTGTAGGATTTGTGAAATGTTCCTATGCCTGTGATTTGTCCATTCCAAACTCTGCCACATATTTTAAGCATGTCAACATGTATTATTATTTTGTAACGATTAAAACCTTTATTACTTGAAAGAGTTCCTCGCAGTCATTTCCATTCTTTCAGAAACTAGACTTAGCTTAAATCGTTAGTAATTTTGTGAGGACAGATTTTTTAAATCCAATCTTCCATCTAGAACATCAACAATTTGTCCATTTCGTGGACAGTCCTTGATGCCCCTTTAATTACTGGTCGGTCATAGCTACTAGTGGTCATAAATGAAGGACAATCTGTATATGTTCATGTACGATATCATAAATATATTTATTTATGAACTATAATATAAATGCACACAGACAACTAAAAGGGGGGTTTTTTTTTTCAGGTAGAGCTTACAGCTATATGTTTTTCGTGTCAGTGATATGTGAAAGACACCCAGTACATTATGTAAAGTAGTTGGTGTTAGGAAGGGCACTTAGCTGTAGAAACCAAGCCAAAAGAGAAAACTGGAGCCTGGTGTCGCTCTCTGGCTTACCAGCTCTGGTCAAACCTAATCCATGCCAACTCAATATGTATTCTCTACTCTGTTATGTCTTCATGTATAAATGTAGTGATGTGCAGAACCTCAGTTGTTTAGATAAATGTTTACTTCTTCAGTTTATAGAAATTAAATAAAATTTCTGCTGTAGAATCTCTACTATTTCAGTATTCTCCACACCTTATACAGTTTCTCTTATCTTTTCAGGGTACCACCTCTCACTGACATTAAAAGTTACTTACATCATCGATGCTTATCTTTTTGAGACAGTGGAAAATGTTATACAGAACAAATGTAACCAGGTTTCATATAAACCCGGTGAATTAAGGTGAAATGTTTCCTCTGGATGAGATTATTAGCAACATTTGTGTATGTCGCTGTCTAGAATGAGCAGGAGATAATTTTGTGTTTTAAGTAGACTTAAATATATTTACAAAGGACTTTGCTGCATTGATCACAGTTGATGGACATATAGCATATTTGTTAGAAATAAATTATAAAAAAGAAAATATGAAACATGTATTGTAGAGAGAAGAAAAATGATGATGAAATGAGTTAAAAAATGGATTTTTTTTTAATCCTTAAGAGATGGCAAAAAATTTAAGAAAGTCTTTATATATATGTGATATCTGTAACAAGTCATTCACTAAACAATATCATCTAACTACTCATATACGTATTCATACAGGAGAGAGACCTTATCACTGTGATATCTGTGGGAAATCATTCAGTCAAAGTGGTGAGTTAACTATTCACAAACGTGTCCATACAGGAGAGAAGCCATATCATTGTGATATCTGTGGTCAGTCGTTCATTCGTAAAGATATTTTAACTACACACAGACGTATTCACACAGGAGAGAAACCATATCAGTGTGATATGTGCAGTAAATCATTCGCTAAAAGTACTAACTTAACTGATCACAAACGCATTCATACTGGAGAAAAACCTTATCATTGTGATATCTGTGGTAAATCATTCAATCAAAATAACCAGTTAATTAAACACAAACGTATTCATACAGGAGAAAAGCCCTATCACTGTGATATCTGTGACAAATCATTCTCTCGAAATGATGAGTTAATTGCTCACAAACATGTTCATACAGGAGAGAGACCATATCAGTGTGATTTCTGTGGTAAGTCATTCCCTCGAAATGGTCAGTTAACTGCACACAAACGCATTCATACTGGAGAAAAACGATTTCATTGTGATATCTGTGGTAAAGCTTTCAATCAAAGTAATGTTTTAAAGGGACACAAACGAACTCATTCTGGGAAAAAAACATTGATAACAATTGATATAAGTGGTAAGTCCTTTTCTCAATAATAAGTCAACTAAGCACAAGAGTAATGGCATGAAGAAAACTATATAACTAGTATTTGTTTAAACCATTCTCTTAGTATTTAACTATTCACATCTGTATTGCATGAAAGAAACCAACTCAGTGACATTTGTGGTTTTTCTTTCTATATATATGCATGTTCATACCAAAGCATGACAACTAAACAATTCTTTCTGGTATAGGAATAAGCTCTGAAAGTTTTGTGGGGCGAGTTGATGATATAAACTTCAGTGTTCAACTGGTACTTATTTTATCAACCTCGAAAGGATGAGAAACAAAGTCACTCTTGGTGAATTTTGAACTCAGAACATGGACGAAATGACAACTAAATAATAATGAATCAATGAACCAAAATATTTCATCATACTGTAATCGTATCCATGATGTGGTGAATATATCGTCGGCTAAATTACACAAAAATGAACATAACACTGACATCTCATTTTAACAGATATATTTACCAAAATTACACAAAAATATCTTGAAATACTAAAGAGTAAATTTATTTAATAAAGTCGCCTTTGGCTTCAGCCATGGCCTCCGGACGACTTTGGAATCTCCTGCAACTCTTCTGGATGGTCTCCTTGTTTAAGTTGGTGATGCTGCCATAATCATTGCCTTCAGTTCATCTTTGGGGTTGCAAGGAGTTGTGTTGGTCTCTCATTCAACCATGCACCACACATAATCAAGGGGGTTGCAGTCTGACAGCCATGACTGGGTTTTCTGCTTGTGTAGCATGGTGTGGAGTGCTGTTGCCAGACATAAGGTTTTTCCAGCAGCTGACCTCTTGACCTAGAACAGCACTACCTCCTCCAGGCACTTAATGTAGGCTTCCATGTTGAATCTAAGGCTGTGTGGGAAGTTGAATGGAGGCATAACGTTGTCGTCACTAGTGATCACTCCAAATACCATCATGTTGACTGGATGTGATTTTATCATTCTCAGTACACGTCTTCAGATTGACACCCAAACACTCTGAAATGTTAGTATTGGAGCTTTTGGCACAAATGCCAAACAGTACAGCATGTCGTTTCGAAATTTCTAGCAGAATGAATTTCATCATGGCACTATTTTTCTCACAGGCTGTGCCCAACTGACCCTACTATACTGTATAATTGACAAAATCTCAAGAAAACAATGCATGAAATTAAAAATATAAAATGGCAACAACTTACCCATTCCACCCTGCACATTTTGATGGTAAATTCATATTTTATGTGTGTTATGTATTTTCTTGTTTTTTTATATATAATATTTATTTCATTAAGGGACTAGTTCTGTTAGTAACATTTTTAATTTTTTTCCTGGCATGGTTCCTTCATGACTTTAAAGTGAAACTTAATTTTCATTCTTGTCACCATGGTCTTTACATAAAAGCAAAAATTGCTGGAGTAATTTTTTTGATTATCATTGTCCATGTTTTTATGTTGGAATGTGTTGGAGCATATTTTCTCAAACATTTTGTCATTCCAAACTGTAAATCTCAGAATCCAGGGTTCTTAATGCACCAATCATCATCATCATCATCGTTTAACGTCCGCTTTCCATGCTAGCATGGGTTGGACAGTTCAACTGGGGTCTGGCAAGCCCGAAGGCTGCACCAGGCCAGTCAGATCTGGCAGTGTTTCTACAGCTGGATGCCCTTCCTAACACCAACCACTCCGAGAGTGTAGTGGGTGATTTTATGTGCCACCGACACAGGTGCCAGACGAGGCTGGCAGACGGCCAATCTTTGTAAATATTCATAACAATTTGAAATCTAAATAAAGTTGGTTTGCTCTTATATTCTTCTTTTCTTATTTTATATTTGGAACATCTAATTAAGTCTCTGCTATAAATTCTGCACAGAACTTGCTAACTTGATCAATGTATGATGAAAGCTGCACATTTTTCAAACTGATTTTCACCAACTGCTTACTTTTAACCCTCTATAATTTATTGGCATTATTTGATACAAGATTTGATCTGATATTATGAGGAAATGAATGAGATATAAGTAATAGGATGATATTGTAGATGAAATGGTGATGAGAGTGGCATCATAGTGGAGATGTAATGTAGTGAGTTGGTTGATGAGAGCCAAGTGAGAGGCTGTCTAAGGATAAGATATTTCCCATTTTCAAATGATGTTAAAATGTGATAATCACCATTTCACATACATTTCAAACACATATTGTTATATAGAAACCGATATGCTGTTTGTATCAAGAACAAACAACATAACACAGTAACTGTGTATATAAGATAGTGCATATAAGCCTTGCAGTTTTTAGAAACAGAATTACTGAATTACTGGAAACCTTATTTCTTTTGGCGAATGCTGTTAGCATCGTGTGAAAAATAATTTGGATAGACCGAGTGCACATCCTCACATTTACAGCTGTAAATAAAAAGGAGTTTGGATTTCACTATTTAACCATTTTTGAGTTGAGCATAGTTTATGTTTTGCTTCAAATTATTCAGCAAAGTTAAACCATTTCTTTAAACTTATACATTTTTAGGAGTAAAATTAGAGTCTGTGTAAAGCCATCTTTAATATTTTTCTTTGGGAAGGCATTGCTGTGCTGACCATATTTAAATGAGAATCAGTAGAAAATAGTAGCTGTAACATACTAAAATGGTTCCATTGCAGAATATTGCCAAGAGCAACAAATTCAAGACATAAAGTCATTTCTCTTTTAATTTGCTTTTAAGAACAATGGATAGGATTTACATTTTCGGTAATGTAAAATTACAAATTATTGTGAAATGAGGTGTTGAAGAGTGGCATATATTAACCCAAGTATATTATTATTATTACTTATTAATTAACTTCAGTTTAATGAAATCACTAGTTAAACTTAGTAAGAATCAAACTGGACAAAATACTGGATTTGAAACAGACTGTTAAGTAATTGTTTGTTATGTAAAGAAATGGTCTGTATTTTTACCAGTCCTGCTGCGTGGCACCTTGGGCGTCTTCTGCTATAGCCTCGGGTCGACCAAAGTCTTGTGGGTGGAATTGGTAGATGGAAACTGAAAGAAGTTCATCCTATATTTTTATATGTATGTATGTGTGTGTTTGTCCACCCCCAACATCACTTGACAACCGATGCTGGTGTGTTTATGTCCCCATAACTTAGCAGTTTGGCAAAAGAGAGCAATAGAATAAGTACTAGGCTTACAAAGAATAAGTCCTGGATTTGATTTGCTTGACTGAAGGCAGTGCTCCAACATGGCCGTATTCAAAATGACTGAAACAAAATGTAAATTATTGAGGACGAAATTTGTTAGCTCCAAAACCTTTATGGTAGTTTCATCAGGCTAAACCGTTTGTATCCAATTTAGCTCATTATTACTCTGTATAGCATTAATGAACAGAAAATTTCTTTTGCTCATCATTTTAAATTACACACGTGTATTCAAGCATTATTGTTTGGAAAATGGTGAATTATAGTTGATTGGATTAATTTATTTTTAATTTGTTCTGGCAGAAATTTGTCAGTCCAAGTTGTGCTTTGGGATCTGAGCAAACATTACAAGTCAATGCAGGGGTATGTTGTGCAAGGCATTTGGGTATCCTGACTTCTGGAGTTATCATTAGTAGTCTACATTTTGGCTTTCTTTAGTGTATATATGTATGTTAAACAAAACTGTGTTTGTAATTATTCTTCATAAATTTGATGTTGGAAATTCTCTTATCCAAATCAGTTTCTCATCTTAAAATTTGGGGTGGGTTGGTGATGGAGGGTGAAATTCCATTGATTTTGCTTTAAAAAATTGCTGACTCAGAATCATGATTTTCAAATTTTAAATTTAAGTCATCACAAACATTAGGTTATGTTTAAAAACTCCTTTTTTTTTTTTGTTAACGTAAGTTTATATTCTTGAATATGTTTAACAAATCTTCATCTGTTGTAAGCGTTAGAGTTTATCATTTTAGAGAAATCAGAAAAGGAGAAATGCGAACAACGCAAGTATAATTTGAAATTGGGTCCAGGCTAGCCTGGCGGTAATTTGAAATCGATTTTAGATGACCGGGTGGTAACTTGAAATGCAGGGAACGTTGAAGGCTTTACACCGGGCTATTATCATCGTCGTCGGAGGCGGAATGATTACGAAACTGCGGTTGACAATAAACCTCTGTCTCCTTTTATGTTAATTGCATTCGTTTCCCTGATTTTCGCCGATTCCGACCAAAGTCTGCTGCAACGATTGCCAAAGATGTCATAGTGTTAGCCAAGCGAATTACCATTATGTAAATTAAACGTGAGTATTTAAAGGAAATTCAAAACTACATAAATTATTTCCAAGCGGAGAGTTTCGGAATCCCACATCGACAAGTACCTGCTGCCCATCGAGTACCGTCAGCTATTCTGAAACTCCACCGTCCTCAATATTTCCGCCGTTTCTCCTTTGCAATTTTCACTTTCTGTAGATTTCTTTCCCACCCATAGCTACACCTCGGACTCCGCATAGAAATCCCACCCTACTCTACCAAAGTCAATTCCTTCTCGATGGGAACAGGGTCTTCTCTTCTTTCCTACTTACTAATACATTAATTTTCGCTGTCTGTCGATTGTTTCCATGCTTGAAAGGGAGTAGAGCATCAGAATAAGGGGCTACCCCTTAGCAGCCGGCCTTAAAGTCTTTTGTTGGGGCTTAGAGAACTATAACGAACAGAAACTGAAGGGAGAGAGAGAGAGGGTCCTGGTGCAATCCCCTCTTCCCGCTGAATTCGTAGCCATACTCTTTCTTAAGTCTCACTTTGCTCCCTATACATCGCTTGTGTGGCTCTCACAAGGCATTATTCAGCTATTCCAGATGTCTTCGGTTTTCACCAGACCACAGCTATGAACCCTATCATAGTTACTTGGGCAACAAATGCTAGGTGTAGGGGCCAAGTCATGGCTAGATACTTCTCGGTTTTGTCACTACAAGACAGTATTTGTACTTCGTTGATACAACTCCAAAGGGCATTGCGTTTATGTTTAGTTTCTTGCTAGAATTTTTTTCTGTAATCTTCATTACGTAATCCAACAGTTTATTACAAGAAAGATTCCCCTGTGGTCATCTCTTTTTTCTTATTTCAAAGTCACGAAATATTTCTAGTCATAGTTTGAATTAGTAGTAATAAGCTTTATGGGGTAAACGTTCTTTCTTTTTATCTGATCGTCCATCCAGAACTTAAGCTATTTTACTATTTCCTGGATAGTCCTTATTACTTTTTGCCTCTATGTCGGCCGTAGCATTCAGTGGGGCAACTGTGAATTATGTAATCCCATTTACAACTTTTACTTTGACTAATTTGTAATTAGCCAAAATGAACAAACATGTGAATGCTTGTAAATCAAGGACAATCTGTATATATTTATTTAGTATGTTGCATATATTTATGTAATATAGAAGATGTATGCAGTATCCCTGCATGTTGTAAGTGCTGACTAGAAGGGCTTTTATTGGAAAGAGCATAGTCATAAAACTGTAAAGGCACAGAGAAGCTGACGCATAAAATGAGGATGAGATCACCATCATTTAATGTTCACTTTTCATGCTGGCATGGGTGAGATGGTTTGACAAGAGCCGGCCAGGCAGAAGCCCGTACCAGACTTCTGTAACTGTTTTGGCAGGGTTTTAAAGCTGGATGCCCTTCCTATTAACCAACCACTCAACAGATGTAGTTATCTACTAGAGTATATCTTCATTTTAATGTTCACCTTTCCATGCTTAAGTAGACATTGTTCGTTGGTGCAGATTTTTCACTGAATCATTCTGTCAGCAATACTCATATGTTTCCCAGTAAGGTAATGATTAGCATTTCATGCCAGCATGGAAAGCAGATGTTGAACAATGATGATGATAATGACGATATGTATATCTTTACTCTATTATATATGAAATAATGTTGTGATACTCTGGATAGATTCAGTTATATTCTGCAATCTATCACCATAGAAATATAAATTTTTTGTTGTTCACACTGTACTGTTTAACTATTCTTCATATCTTTTACTGTTTCTCTATCATTTCAGGTCCTTGATGAAACTGGTATCGAAATATTATCTTTCATCAGAAGCATCATCAATATTTATCAGCTTTTAAAGATAAAGGAAGATTCTGTATAAGAAATATGATACTTGTATAAATCTGGGGAAGCATGGCAAAATGTTTCACTCTGGGTGAGATTATTAGCAACATTTTTGAAGGCCACCGTCTGGAATGAGAACAAAATTCTACATTCTAAATAAATATATTTATAAATTACTTTACATCATCTTCAGATATTGGTAAAGACTGCAGCTGATGGGAATATAACTGAAGGAATACTTGTTAAAAATAATTTATAAAAAGAAAAACAAGTGAAGTGTTCTTATATTGTGGAGAAATAAGAAAAACTTATGTTATGAGTTAAAAGGTTGCTTTAAATGTTTGTCCTTCAGAAATGGCCAAAAAATTAGGAAAGCCTTCATATGAATGTGATATCTGTAAAAAGTTATTCACTACAAAAGGTCATCTTACTACTCATATACGTATTCATACGGGAGAGAAACCATATCACTGTGATATCTGTGGTAGATCATTCTCTCGAACCGATGAATTAACCACTCACAAACGTGTCCATACAGGAGAGAAACCATATAAATGTGATATCTGTGGTCAGTCATTTACACGTAGAGATATTTTAACTACACATAGACGTATTCACACAGGAGAGAGACCGTATCAGTGTGATATGTGCAGTAAATCGTTCTCCAAACGTAATAATTTAGCTGATCACAAACGCATTCATACTGGAGAAAAACCATATCATTGTGACTTTTGTGGTAGATCATTCAATCAAAATAATCAGCTAATTAAACACAAACGTATTCATACAGGAGAAAAGCCCTATCACTGTGATATCTGTGATAAATCATTCTCTCGAAATGATAAGCTAACTGCTCACAAACACATCCATACAGGAGAGAAACCATATCAGTGTGATATCTGTGGTAAATCATTCCCTCGAAATAGTGCCTTGACTGATCATAAACGCATTCATACTGGAGAAAAGCGATTTCATTGTGATGTTTGTGGTAAAGCATTTGTTCAAAGTAATGTTTTAAAGGGACATATACGCATTCATACTGGGGAAAAACCATATCATTGTGATATCTGTGGTAAATCATTTGCTCAAAGTACTGATGTAACTGTACACAAACGTATTCACACTAAAGAAAAGCCATATCATTGCGATATCTGTGGTAAATCATTCTCTCGCAGAAATTATGTAACTAAGCATAAAAGTATTCATACAGCTTCAAGACTACATCACTGTAATATCTGTGATAAATCATTCTCTCAGCATGATGAATTAACTAATCACATATGTGTTCCTCCATCATGAGACGAAACACATCATTGATTGTTTCCAGTAATTGTTTTCACTAAAATCTTTCATATGAAAGCATGACACTCTCCTCATACTTGCATGCATGTTCTGTACATTCTTTGGGAATATTATGTATATCCTTATTCAACATTTACTGTATGTATTGTATCAGCACTTGGAGGCCCATGTCCTAGTGGCTAGAGTAGTGGACTTGCGGTCAAGAGATCGTGGGTTCAAATCTCAGACCAGGCAATGTGTGTGTTTATGAGCGAAACATCTTAGCTCCATGCAGCTCTGGCAGAAGGTAATGGCAAACTTCTGCTGACTCTTTTGCCACAACTTTCTCTCACTCTTTCCACCTGCGATGGACCAGCGTCCTGTCCAGGTGGGGAACCTACACGCCAAGGAAACCGGGAAACTGGCCTCTAGGAGCCAGGCATGGCTCGAGAAGGAACAAACATTGTATCAGCACTCAATTCTGATGATGATCTTGAGAGAAAAGTTGGGCATAAGAGGCATGAGATGTGGTGTGAAAGAGAGATGACTGTGGTGCGTATGGCCGAGGACAGCTGTGTAAAGAAGTGCCAATCTCTAACTGTGGAGGGTAGCTAGGGTAGAGGTAGACTCAGGAATACATGGTATGAGGCAATGACTAGTGACCGAGACCTTTGACAATATGCTGTGCTTGCGAAGACTTGTCAAGCAAGGTGAAGTCGTAGTTGTGGATAATGCTGGTTGCATGTAAAAAGCAGCTTTTGAGTGTTTGACCTCACGGAGGCAATCACAGAAACCTTTGGCATTGCGCCGTGCTAGAGAATAAAAACCATCAAACCAAGTAAAGTCACAGTTGTGGAAGATACCGGTGTCATGCAAATGGCACCCGTGCCAGTGTAACTTAATAGCACCCATTACACTCTCAGAGTGGTTGGCATTAGGAAGAGCCTTCAGCTATAGAAACCATGCCAAATCAGACTGGAGTCTGGCGCAGACTTCCCGCTTACCAGCTCTGGTCAAACTGTCCAACCCATACCAACATGGACAACAGACATTAAATGATATTGATGATGATGATGATATTACCAACAGTTTGGTTGTTGGTAATATCTTCAGTATTTCTTGTCCATGTTTAATGCTGGAATGGGTTGAATAGTCTGAGAGAAGATCTGATGGGACGAAGGGCTGCATGGTGCTTCAGTGTCTGCTTTGGCCTGGTTTCTATCTTTGGATGTCCTTCTTAATGCCAGCCACTTCACAGCATGTGCTGGGTACCTGTTCTCATGATACCAGTGCTCATGAGGCTGTCATGAAGTTTGTAAGGTTTCAAACCCAGGGAGGTGGGGGGGGAACTTTATGATAGGAGCTGAGGGGCATAAGATGGATAAGCATGAGGCGGATAAGAGGGACAGATGGAAAGTTGTGGCTGCTGACTTCAACGGGGAATGAGGCCGCATGCCATTCCATGACAAGGACCTTGTTGGCTAAGTCCTGATATTTCAATTCCTTTAGCTGGTGGTAAAGTCAATCCTCCCGGGGCAGTGTGAGTCTGACCATGATGATTGTTTTTGTATTCCTGGAGTGCAGGAATGCAAATTGTATTGGTGGGGGTGGAGTAGAGAAGAGTATTAATGGACGAAGAGTGGGAAACAAGGGAAATGGTGCTGGACAGTAAGAAAAGAAAGTGGTCACATGGAAGCAGTGCAGTTTGGGAGATAACTAAGGGTGTACCTTAGGGTGGAAGGAAATGGTGAAACTAAATAGGAACCTGCAAGTGTCGTTGTTATATTAATCTTTACATAAAAACAAAATGTGTGGAATTATCTTTGAATTATCATCATCAATATTCTTGTGTAAAAAGCACCTGTGCTGGTACCACATATAAGGCAGCCAGTACCCTGTAAAGTGGTTGGTGTTAGGAATAGCATCTAGCAATAGAAATCTTGCTAAAACAGGTAATTGGAGCCTGGGTGGCTCTCCAGCCTTGCCAACACCTGTCAGACCATCCAGCATTAAATGAAGATGAGGAGTTGAACTGGTTTTTTATAAGTTACTATGAAATATCCAGCAAGGAACTCATTTATTTTTAGCAGTAGAGTTGATGGAGACTGTGTAAAGCCATCTTTAATATTCTTCTTTAGGAAAACATTGCTGTGAGTTGAATTATTGCTGTGCTGACCATATTTAAAAAAAAATAAATGAATTTATTAATCCAATTTCCATGGAATATTTTTTTATTGATTACAATAAGGAGAGATTACAAAAAAATTTTTTTTAGAAATTGCATGAAAAAATTAGATCAATCCTTTTGGCAGCTTGGCTGATTTGGACAAGTTGGTAGGAGGTCAAAAAATAAAAAATAAATAGGTCAATAATTATTTTAAAAAAAACAAAAAAACAGCGTTCTTTGCATGTAAGCAAAGCAGTCAAAAATGTATATCAAAAGTAAATCTGGAAATATAAAGTATAAATATTATAAATACTATAGTTGTATAAAATAAAGTTTAGAAAAGAATTTGGTTCAGCAGTTTGTGGGTTATAATGATTTTTCAAAATTTGACAGCAAAAAAATGCTTTTTAGTTTTTGTGGTAAAATATTACTCCATATATTAATCTAGTACATATAAATTGTAGAATATGTATGTATATTGACTAACACACATTTCCACAATTTTCAACTGATTTTCACCAAACTTTACACACTCATTACTTATGTCTCAAAGATGGTCATGCACTATAACATTTTGCCTAGAGCTCCCACATAAATGGACAAACCAGCAAAAACTGGTTTACACAGGTTTTTTCTCTAATTTGTTGTATGTACATTGTTTTTTTTTGTTTGTAGGGTTTTCCATAGTTTTTTAATCTCTATGGTCATATATAAGCATTAGAGAATATTTTTGAGTGGTTTCCACATTTTTAAAAATTATTTATTTATATGTTGTAATTGTGTTTTATTACTTGATTAGAGAATATAATAAAAGTGAAAGGATTTTATCTCTTTCAACTGTCCACCTGTTAATATTTATTTGCTTGTTGTAAATGTGTATTATTACGTGGTTTGAGAATATTATAAAAGTGATATGATTTTGTCTATTTATTTATTACCCTAACCCTAACTTGCCACAGGGATTAAATTGACCAGGAACACTGAACACAGGGAATATCCAATACCAATCTTAATCTCCATAGTTAAACTGCATTACACCTTTGTCAAACTTACCTTTACCTATTCTGAGTTACCTGAAAGGTGATGTTCCCTTCCCTCTCTTCTATTTGTTGGTACCTTCGTTTACCTACCAAGGCGTTGTTTCACTTTAAGGATGCTTATTTACCCATCCGTCATGATATTTTGAATGCAACATCTTTTCACTGTGAACTGCTAGAGATTCAAAGCAATATTCGTGAACTGAAGCCAAACACTTCATATCTTCATCTTTTGTGACCTGAAGTCACATTCAGACTGGTCGTACTCTGTAAGCAGGTAACAAATACATTCTTTTAACTCTGCTTTTTCAAGTACGTTGTATATTGCCATTTTTGAACTTACCAATCATACTTCTCTCCCAAGAAATAGCTCCCTTTGCTGTTGAAAAAAATAAACTTGCAGAGGGGAAGTTTCAGCATCTTCCTTCAGTTTCCTTACACCATTTATGTGGTTGTTTCACACAAGGAACTTCGCTTTCATATAAAACAACTATATTTTGTAGTCATTATCTGTAATCTACTGCCAAAACACTTCATTAGCTCTACTTTGCATCGCCTGCAAACTTACATGTTCTGTGATCATTAAAGTGCAGCGACCTCCGCAATAACCAGTCTTCAATTTCGTTTTCCGTCCCTAGGTTAATCGCAAACATAGATTGCCATGCTATTCATAAACCTTCTCGGGAGTTCAAATATTTGGTGAAAGAAAACCACCAAAGCAACTTAAACCATCCAAAGGATGGGTGTGTTTGCTAGCCCTGTTACAAATAAAGCTCTTTTGACAAACCAATACTCAACAAAGGTGATGGTGGTGGTGGGGGGGGGGTCAAAATTCAAGCCAGTGATACTTTTTGTTAGTTATGAGGGAGAGAATGACGACAGATAATTTCATAGAAAGAAGTATGGCGGTTATGACGAAATATTTTGTGGAACTTGATGGCAGTGTCGTATGTATATGTATGTGTGTGTGTGTATACATATATATATATATATATAAAGTGAAAGTAGTTTTGATTGAGGATTGTTTATTTTGGGAGTCTTCCATGATTTATGAATGACATGTGGAGTAAGAGAACTTTGCAATTTCCTCTGGCAGCAACATAGTAAGAGAATTTTGAGTATATTAAAGAATAATAAAGAGTGATTCTAACATTTTCAGGAAGAAGGTAAGGAATTCTATTTAATATACCAAGAGCATGGGAATTTTGTTTGAATAAATTGCTTATCCATGTTTTGAAACTGAAAGAGTGATATGAATGCTGAGAAATTTTGTTGATGTTACATGTGAAATTGCTTTACCTGCGATGAGGACATTAGGAAGAAGCTGTTTGGGATTTGTGGAGAAAAACATGTAGCAGGGTTTTTTTCTATATTAAGGGTAAGCTGATTAGTGATAAGCCATTAATAAACCTTGTTCAGTTCTGAATTAATTGTATTGAATAGGGAGGGAAGGTCCCGGTGACTAATAAAAATAGTAGAGTCACCAGTGAAATGTAGAAAATTTAATAAATTAGTAGAATTGCACAAATCATTTATATAGATAAGGAACAGTAATGGGTCCACTATGGACCCCTAGGGGATTCCTAGCTTTATAGTGGATAATGGTGATTTTGATGTTTCAACAGTAACCTATTGTTAGGAACTCCATGTATTCCTGTATGCCTAAGTTTGGCCAACTATATCTCTGACTGTACTGAATTGAACGCTTTACTGATATCTAAGAAAAGTGCAAGGAAATATTTAGATATGTTTAGTGAGCAGTAGGCATGATCTAGAAATTCAAGGATTGCATCAGCAGTACTTGAGTTTTCTCTAAAGCCAATTTGGTGATTTGATAGTATTTTGTTAAGACTGAGAAATGACTGTAGTCTCTTGTACATTCACTTTTCAAAAAACTTTGAGAACGGATAGATATAGGCCTGTAGTTCCAAGGTTAGAGGCGTCTGTTTTATGGGGTGGAATGACATGTGCTGTTTTTAGACAGTCAGGGAATCCACCTTGTGCAATTGATTCAGGAAAGAGCATTGTAACAGGTAAGTTGATTATGTCAACAGACTTTGTAAATATATGAAGGGATATTTCCATTTGAGTCTGGTTTATTTTTAATGGAATTTATAACAGATCTTACTTCGTCTGGGGAAAAATGAAATGCAAAGAAAAAGTTTGGGTTTCTAGGGCCCATGTAGCGGGGATCCAATCGTTAAGGTTCGTAGCTATATTAGAGAAGTAATTATTGAAGGTGCAGGCTATATCTTGTGGGGTTAGGGATTTATTTTCCTGTAGAATTTTATGCATCATATGTTTCTTCTTTTGATTGTTTGCAAGAGTGCTTTTTGTTTTCTTCGTATCACCAAGGTTTGCATGAAAGTTATTTTGAAAATATTTATATTTAGCCCATTTTATAATGGTAGTGAGTAGTATTTCATATTTATTATAATTTTGAAAGGTTAGTTGGTCATTTTGTATATTGGCAAAAAAGCGCATACTTTTTATTGATGTGATTTCGAATCCCACTTGTCAACCATGGTTTGAGGTAAGAATTAGGAGAGATTTGTTTTGATCGAATCGAGCAATACATATATATTTCAGAGAAAGTTGTGGTAAAAGTTTCTGTTTTAAGATTAATGTCTGAAATCAGAAGATTTATAAAATTCGAAGTAAATGTCTGAAGAGACTTGTGCATTTTATCTAAGGAGGTCTGGCTATGATGATCACAGTGATATTTTATGATTGGATCATGTAAATATCCTTCAAGGTTGAATAGGGTGAATGTAGGAGATTGATCAGTTATTTCTATGTCAAAAACTCCAGAATGAGTATTGGAAAGTTGATTATACCATATTTGATCGAGACACGAACTGGAAGTTGCTGAAGATTGAGTAGATAATGTGATGAGGGGCAGAAAAGATGAAGACTAAAGCGTAATTATTAATTGATTTCCAGTGTTTGTAGGATTTAAGATATCAATGTTAAAATCATCAGATACAACTGCGGTGTGGTTCAGATTACAAGAAGACAAAATATTTGATAGACACATACTAAATTCCTGGATGCTGGCGTCAGGAGCTCAATAAACTCCTATTACATGTAGAGGAATTAACAGTTATTTTAACAGAACATGCTTCCATATTATTATTATTATTAATATATGACCAGTTATCTATTAAAGAAGAACTTAGTTTGGATTGTATATACACACTTATACAATCACCTTTTTTTATGCACATGAAAAATATTGTAGCCAGGTGTGTAGATGCACTATTGTTTATACTAAACCAGGTTTCAGAAAATACGAGAATTTCAAGTATTTTTACATAATTTGTTTAAGTATGATAAGAATTCATCATCGTTTAACGTCCATCTTCCATGTTAGCATGGGTTGGAAGGTTTGACCGGGGTCTGGGAAACCAGGACACTGCACCAGGCTCCAGTCTGATCTGGCAGTGTTCCTACAGCTGGATGCCCTTCCTAATGCCAACCACTCCGTGAATGTAGTGGGTGCTTTTTACATGCCAGGTGAGGCTGGCAATGGCCACGATCAGTTGGTGCTTTTTACGTGCCACCAGCATGGAAGCCAGTCAAGGCAGCCCTGGCATCAGCCACGTTCGGATGCTGCTTTTTATGTGCCACTGGCACAGGTACCACAGCTATAATTTCCATTTGTTTTTTATTTTGATGTTGCTGTACTTGACTCAATAGGTCTCCTCAAGCACAGCTCTACGACACAAGGTAAGCACAGCAGGTTGTCCTATGATCCAAGTTACTCTAGAACGGACCAGCATGGGTTATGCAAAACTGGTGTAGGATACAGCCATGAACTCACTTTATTTGCCGGGTTTTCTCAATCACAGCATATCTCCAGAGGTCTCAGTCTTTCGTCATTGCCTCTATGAGGTCCAACATTCGAAGGTCATGCTTGACCACCTCATCCCATGTCTTCCTGGGTCTGCCTCTACCCTGGATTCCTCCAGCTGTTTGGGAGTGGCACTTCTTCACACATGCATCGCACAATCTACTTTTCACTCTGAGCGAGAGACCCTTTGTCACCAGTAGGGGTAGGAGCTTTCTGAACTTTGCCCAGGCTATTCGTATTCTAGTGGTGACACTCTCTGAGCATCTACCTCCACTAATAACTTGGTCACCTAGGTAGCAGAAACTATCAACTACTTCTAGTTTCTTCCCCTGGAGTATGATGGAATCTGTTTTCTGAGTATCTGTGGTGTCTATGGTCCCTGTGCATCTGCCACACACGAAAGCTATCTTCTTGGTTAATCTTTCTTTCATGTTGCTGCACCTCTTATGTGTCCATAGCTTATACTGGGTACATCTTATGGGGTTTCGACCTACACCTTTTCTACAGATCAAGCAAAGCCACCTACCTGAAGGGGTGTGTGATGAGTTTGCCTTCTTACTAGAACTTTGGTCTTTGCTACATTGACTCTAAAGCCTTTTGATTCTAAACCTTGCTTCCACACCTGGAATTTCTTTTCTAGTTCCTGTAGTGATTCTTCTATGAGGGTCAGGTCATCAGTATAAAGGAGCTCCCCGGGGCAACCTGTCTTGAATTCCTCTGTTATTGCCTGGAGGACTATGATGAATAAAAGGGGACTGAGGGCTGAACCTTGGTGAACTCCTACTTCTACCCAGAATTCTTCCCTATACTCATTGCCAATCCTAACATTACTAACGGCCTCTCTGTATAGGGCCTGTACAGACCTTATTAACCATTTGTTAGTTTCCGCATCGCCCACCAGATAAGAGATCAGGGGATCCTGTCAAAGGCTTTCTCCAAGTCCACAGAAGCTAAGTATCTATGTTTTTATTAAACAAATCAATAGAAAATAGTAGCTGTAACATACTAAAATGGTTCCAATTGAAATAATTTGAGATTTTAAAGAATATTGTTAATTATTGAAGAAAAAAATTGTTAGCTTCAGACCCTTTCTGTTAGTTTCATCAGGTTAGATTGTTTTTTCGATTCCTGTTGGGGCAAACGAAATTGAACCAATCCTATGACTGGCACCCTGCAGTTGCCAGAGCCGCTGGACTGACTCCTGTGCAGGTGGCAAGTAAAGAAACAGTGTTTCGACCCTGTGCTTGAGGAGACCTATGGAGTCAAGTACACCAACATCAAAAATCAATGGAAACTGTACTTGTGATTCCTGTCCCGGTGGATCGTAAAAAGCACCATCCGAACATGGCCGATGCCAGCACCGCCTTGAATGGCTTCTGTGCCGGTGGTACGTAAAAAGCACCAATCCGATCGTGGCCGTTGACAGCCACGCCTAGCACCTGTGCCAGTGGCACGTAAAAAGCACCCACTACACTCACGGAGTGGTTGGCGTTAGGAAGGGCATCCAGCTGTAGAAACACTGCCAGATCAGACTGGAGCCTGGTGCAGCCTCCTGGCTTCCCAAGACCCCTGGTTGAACTGTCCAACCCATGCTAGAATGGAGAACGGACGTTAAACATGGATGATGGTGATGATGATAGCATTGTGATAATCAGAAAACCTCTTTTCTTCACCATTTTAAGTTACGCACGTGTATTAAAGTTTTATTGTTTGGAAAATGGTGAATTAAAGTTGATTGGATTAATTTATTTTTAATTTGTTCTGGCAGAAATTTGTCAGTCCAAGTTGTGCTTTGGGATCTGAGCAAACATTACAAGTCAATGCAGGGGTACATTGTGCAAGGCATTTGGGTATCCTGACTTCTGGGAGTTACCAGTGGTATATATTTTGTCTTTCTTTAGTGTATATATGTATGTTAAACAAAACTGTGTTTGTAATTATACTTCATAAATTTGATGTTGGAAATTCTCTTATCCAAATCAGTTTCTCATCTTAAAATTTGGGGTGGGTTGGTGATGGAGGGTGAAATTCCATTGTTTTTGCTTTAAAAAATTGCTGACTCAGAATCATGATTTTCAAATTTTAAATTTAAGTCATCACAAACATATTAGGTTATGTTTAAAAACTCCTTATTTTATTTTTTAATTTTTTTTTGTTAACGTAAGTTTATATTCTTGAATATGTTTAACAAATCTTCATCTGCCGTAAGCGTTAGAGTTTATCATTTTAGAGAAATCAGAAAAGGAGAAATGCGAACAACGCAAGAATAATTTGAAATTGGGTCCAGGCTAGCCCTGGCGGTAATTTGAAATCGATTTTAGATGACCGGGTGGTAACTTGAAATGCAGGGAACGTTGAAGGCTTTACACCGGGCTATTATCATCGTCGTCGGAGGCGGAATGATTACGAAACTGCGGTTGACAATAAACCTCTGTCTCCTTTTATGTTAATTGCATTCGTTTCCCTGATTTTCGCCGATTCCGACCAAAGTCTGCTGCAACGATTGCCAAAGATGTCATAGTGTTAGCCAAGCGAATTACCATTATGTAAATTAAACGTGAGTATTTAAAGGAAATTCAAAACTACATAAATTATTTCCAAGCGGAGAGTTTCGGAATCCCACATCGACAAGTACCTGCTGCCCATCGAGTACCGTCAGCTATTCTGAAACTCCACCGTCCTCAATATTTCCGCCGTTTCTCCTTTGCAATTTTCACTTTCTGTAGATTTCTTTCCCACCCATAGCTACACCTCGGACTCCGCATAGAAATCCCACCCTACTCTACCAAAGTCAATTCCTTCTCGATGGGAACAGGGTCTTCTCTTCTTTCCTACTTACTAATACATTAATTTTCGCTGTCTGTCGATTGTTTCCATGCTTGAAAGGGAGTAGAGCATCAGAATAAGGGGCTACCCCTTAGCAGCCGGCCTTAAAGTCTTTTGTTGGGGCTTAGAGAACTATAACGAACAGAAACTGAAGGGAGAGAGAGAGAGGGTCCTGGTGCAATCCCCTCTTCCCGCTGAATTCGTAGCCATACTCTTTCTTAAGTCTCACTTTGCTCCCTATACATCGCTTGTGTGGCTCTCACAAGGCATTATTCAGCTATTCCAGATGTCTTCGGTTTTCACCAGACCACAGCTATGAACCCTATCATAGTTACTTGGGCAACAAATGCTAGGTGTAGGGGCCAAGTCATGGCTAGATACTTCTCGGTTTTGACACTAAATAACATTGCTTTATATAAATATCAGTCACTTCTTGAAAAAGGATTTTCAATGTCAACTACCTAAACAACATCAATTCGTTGCAGGCGAAATTTTCCCTTTTCATTTGCAAAGTTTGTCACTGTCCATTAATGTTTTCATTCGCTATTTGCAAACAACTACGACAAATTACTAAAAGAAATATTTACTACAAATTTAAATCTTTGATATAAGATAGTTTTTACCAGTAAGGTAATATTGTTTGTTGGTCAGAGATGTGTTTATGCAAAACTAGAAACAAATGATGTTTTTCGCTTGGTAATGACCCTTGCTTCCAACAATCAAGACAAGTAGACATTTCTTTTCTGTGGTATGATATGTATCTCTATTAGATGTTTATTTCTGCTCTGTTATGTATGAAATAATGTTGTGATACGCTGGACAAGTTCAGTTGTATTCTAAAATTTATCACCATAAAAATGTGAATTTTTGGTGATTCTCTACAGTTTAATTATTCTTCATATCTTTTACTGTTTCTCTATCATTTCAGGTCCTTGATGAAACTGGTATCGAAATATTATCTTACATCAGAAGCATCATCAATATTTATCAGCTTTTAAAGATAAAGGAAGATTCTGTATAAGAAATATGATACTTGTATAAATCTGGGGAAGCATGGCAAAATGTTTCACTCTGGGTGAGATTATTAGCAACATTTTTGAAGGCCACCGTCTGGAATGAGAACAAAATTCTACATTCTAAATAAATATATTTATAAATTACTTTACATCATCTTCAGATATTGGTAAAGACTGCAGCTGATGGGAATATAACTGAAGGAATACTTGTTAAAAATAATTTATAAAAAGAAAAGCAAGTGAAGTGTTCTTATATTGTGGAGAAATAAGAAAAACTTATGTTATGAGTTAAAAGATTGCTTTAAATGTTTGTCCTTCAGAAATGGCCAAAAAATTAGGAAAGTCCTCACATGAGTGTGATATCTGTGGAAAGTTATTCACTACAAAAAGTCATCTTACTACTCACGTACGTATTCATACAGGAGTGAGACCTTATCACTGTGATATCTGTGGTAGATCATTCTCTCAATGTACTGAATTAAATAATCACAAACGTGTTCATACAGGAGAGAGACCTTATCACTGTGATATCTGTGGACAATCATTCACTTGTAGTAATGTTTTAACTACGCACAGACGTATTCACACAGGAGAGAAACCGTATCAGTGTGACATTTGTAGTAAATCATTCCGCAATAGTACGAACCTGACTGCTCACAAACGTATTCATACTGGAGAAAAACCATATCATTGTGATTTTTGTGGTAAAGCATTCTCTCGGTCTACTGAATTAACTACTCACAAACGTGTTCATACAGGAGAGAAGCCATATAAATGTGATATCTGTGGTCAGTCATTTACACGTAGAGATGTTTTAACCAGACACAGACGTATTCACACAGGAGAGAGACCTTATCAGTGTGACACGTGTAGTAAATCATTCCCCAATAGTACAAACCTGACTGCTCACAAACGTATTCATACTGGAGAAAAACCATATCATTGTGACTTTTGTGGTAGATCATTCGTTCAAAATATCCAGCTAATTAATCACAAACGTATTCATACAGGAGAAAAGCCCTATCAATGCGATTTGTGTGATAAATCATTCTCTCGAATTGATACTCTAACAGTTCACAGACACATTCATACAGCAGAGAAACCATATTGGTGTGATATCTGTGGTAAATCATTCCCTCGAAATCGTGCCTTGATTGATCACAAATGCATTCATACTGGGGAAAAGCGATTCCATTGTGATGTTTGTGGTAAAGCATTCGTTCAAAGTAATGTTTTAAAGGGACATATACTCATTCATACTGGGGAAAAACCATATCACTGTGATATCTGTGGTAAATCATTTGCTAAAAGTACTGCTGTAACTCTACACAAACATATTCACACTAAAGAAAAGCCATATCATTGCGATATCTGTGGTAAATCATTCTCTCGCAGAAATTATCTGGCTAAGCACAAGAGTATTCATACAGCTTCAAGACTACATCACTGTAATATCTGTGATAAATCATTCTCTCAGCATGATGAATTAACTAATCACATATGTATTCCTACATCATCAGACAAAACACATCATTGATACAAACATTGTATCAGCACTCTGATGCTGATGATCTTGATAGACAAGTTGAGCATAAGAGGCATGAGATGTGGTGTGAAAGAGAGATGACTGTGATGCGTATGGACGAGGACAGGAAGCAGTGCAGTTTGGGAGATAACTAAGGGTGTACCTTAGGGTGGAAGGAAATGTGAAACTAAATAGGAACCTGCAAGTGTCGTTGTTATATTAATCTTTACATAAAAACAAAATGTGTGGAATTATCTTTGAATTATCATCATCAACATTTCTCTAACATTTTGTCATTTCATTAGTTTGAAATTTAAAACTCCAGAGTTCTGGCTGCACCAATCCTTGTGAATATTCTTGATTTGAAATCGAAATAAAACTGGTTTACTCTTAAAGTGTTCTTGTTTTTTATCAAATTAATGAAAGTTTTTACTGATTTCAACATCATTTTACAGGCATTTTAAATACATATATGTAAAAAGCACCCACTACACTCTCGGAGTGGTTGGCATTAGGAAGAGCATCCAGCTGTAGAAACTCTGCCAGATCAAGATTGGAGCCTGGTGCAGCCATCTGGCTCGCCAGCCCTCAGTCAAAATCGTCCAACCCATGCCTGCAATGGAAAGCGGACGTTAAACGATGATGATGATATGTGTGATTACTTTTATATCAAGAGCAATCGACATTACAACATGAAAATTACTTATAAGATATGGTAATAATTTGAAGAAGAATAACAGAATTGCTGGAAACTTTATTTGTTTTTTATGGAGTGCTATTAACATTATTATCATCATTTAATGTCCTTTTTCCATACTAGCATGGGTTGGATGGTTCGACTGGGGTCTCGGAAGCCAGATGCTGCACCAGGCTCCAGTCTGATCTGGCAGTATTCCTATTGCCAACCACTCCGTGAGTGTAGTAGGTGCCTTTTATGTGCCACCAGCACAGGGGCTAGAGGAGGCTGGCAACAGCCATGATCAGTTGGTGCTTTTTATGTGCCACTGGCACAGGTATCACAACTACAATTTCCATTTGATTTTCATTTTTATGTTGATGTACTTGACTCAATAGGTCTCCTCAAGTACAGCAGGTCACCCTATGATCCAAGGTACTTTTGAATGGGCTGGGGCTGGTTATGTGAAACTGGTGTAGGATATAACCATGAACTCACTTTATTTGCCGGGACTTCACAGACACAGCATATCTCCAGAGGTCTCGGTCTTTCATTATTGCCTCTGTGAGGCCCAACGTTCAAAGGTCATGCTTGACCACCTCACCCCATGTCTTCCTGGGTCTGCCTCTACCCTGGATTCCTTCAACTGTTTGGGAGTGGCACTTCTTCACACATCTTTCCTCATCCATCTGTAGTACATGACCGTACAAACATCCTCTCTAGCACACCACATCTGATGCTTCTTATGTCTAACATTTCTCTCAGGGCACTTACACTCTGTTGTGTGTGCACACTGACATTACACATCCAGCGGATCGTGCTAGCTTCATTTCTTTCAAGCCTACGCATGCCCTCTGCAGTCACAGCCCATGTTTCACTACCGTGAAGCATGGCAGTTTACACACATGCATCGTACAATCTGCCTTTCACTCTGAGCGGGAGACCCTTTGTCACCAGTAGGGGTAGGAGCTTTCTGAACTTTGCCCAGGCTATTCGTATTCTAGTGGTGACACTCTCTGAGCATCTACCTCCACTAATAACTTGGTCACCTAGGTAGCAGAAACTATCAACTACTTCTAGTTTCTTCCCCTGGAGTATGATGGAATCTGTTTTCTGAGTATCTGTGGTGTCTATGGTCCCTGTGCATCTGCCGCACATGAAAGCTATCTTCTTGGTTAATCTTTCTTTCATGTTGCTGCACCTCTTATGTGTCCATAGCTTATACTGGGTACATCTTATGGGGTTTCGACCTACACCTTTTCTACAGATCAAGCAAAGCCACCTACCTGAAGGGGTGTGTGATGAGTTTGCCTTCTTACTAGAAATTTGGTCTTTGCTACATTGACTCTAAGGCCTTTTGATTCTAAACCTTGCTTCCACACCTGGAATTTCTTTTCTAGTTCCAGTAGTGATTCTGCTGAGGGTCAGGTCATCAGTATAGAGGAGCTCCCCGGGGCAACCTGTCTTCAATTTGTAAGAATTAGCACTTCCTTCTCTAAGCCTAGATTCGAAATCAAATCCAAGAATCCTTGGTTGTCCAAACCAATGCAATTAAAGGCGCAAAAGCAAGAACCCCTTTGTTCTGTCAAAAAGTGATTGATCATCTCCCTTTGACCTGCGACCTCAGCCATGTCAGGCTAAGTTCAACTGGACAAGTGCTGACCTAAATAACCACTGTTTCTGTTGTGATATGTCTGTTTTTCTAGCTGTCACAAATATTATAAATACAAGGGAAAAACAGAGAAGGGACAAACGGGAGACGAGATAGATCTATCTACGCCCCAAGTTTATGGCAGACGACAGACAGAGAGAAATGCTCACAGTGTCTATCGACTACTGTTTCGAATGAAACATGCACACAAACATATTCATTTTTAATATGTGCTCTATACAAGCAATTCGTAGCATTTGCTTACATTTGTATGTAGTGTACTTATAACCCTATAAATAAATTCCTTTTAATCATGAAGCAGTTTATGTATTTGTTTACGTACACACATATCCACTACAAATTCCTCTGTTATTGGCTGGAGGTCTATGATGAATAAAAGGGGACTGAGGGCTGAACATTGGTGGACCCCTACTTCTACCCAGAATTCTTCACTATACTCATTGCCAATCCTAACCTTACTATCGGCCTCTCTGTATAGGGCCTGTACAGCCCTTATTAAACATTTGTTAGTTTCCACATCGCCCACCAGATAAGAGATCAGGGGATCCTGTCAAAGGCTTTCTCCAAGTCCACAGAAGCTAAGTATCTATGTTTTTATTAAACAAATCAATAGAAAATAGTAGCTGTAACATACTAAAATGGTTCCATTGCAGAATATTGCCAAGAGCAACAAATTCATAAAGTCATTTCAACTTTAATGTATATTATGAAAAATGGATAGGATTTGCATTTTTCAGTAGAGTAAAATTGCAAATATTTGGGAAATGAAGTGTTGGAGTGTGGCATATATTAACCACAGTATATTATCATTAATTATTAATTAACCCTAGTCAAATGAAATCAGTAGTTGAACTTGGTAAAAAAAAAACTGGACAAAACACAGGATTTGAAGAGCAAACTTAATTAGTGGTTTGTTATGTAAAGAAATGGTCTGTATCTTTACCATGTGTTTCCTTAGAAAGCTAAAGTAACCAGCAATCATTCATCAGTTGAATAATTGAAATAAGTTGAGATTTTAAAGAATATTGTTAATTATTGAAGAAAAAAATTGTTAGCTTCAGACCCTTTCTGTTAGTTTCATCAGGTTAGATTGTTTTTTCGATTCCTGTTGGGGCAAGTGAAATCGGAAACGAAGTTGAACCAATCCTATGACTGGCACCCTGCAGTTGCCAGAGCCGCTGGACTGACTCCTGTGCAGGTGGCAAAAAAGAAACAGTGTTTCGACCCTGTGCTTGAGGAGACCTATGGAGTCAAGTACACCAACATCAAAAATCAATGGAAACTGTACTTGTGATTCCTGTCCCGGTGACACGTAAAAAGCATCATCCGAACATGGCCGATGCCAGCACCGCCTTGAATGGCTTCTGTGCCGGTGGTACGTAAAAAGCACCAATCCGATCGTGGCCGTTGACAGCCACGCCTAGCACCTGTGCCAGTGGCACGTAAAAAGCACCCACTACACTCACGGAGTGGTTGGCATTAGGAAGGGCATCCATCTGTAGAAACACTGCCAGATCAGACTGGAGCCTGGTGCAGCCTCCTGGCTTCCCAGATTCTCGGTCGAACTGTCCAACCCATGCTAGCATGGAGAACGGACGTTAAACGATGATGATGGTGATGATGATAGCATTGTGATAATCAGAAAACCTCTTTTCTTCACCATTTTAAGTTACGCACGTGTATTAAAGTTTTATTGTTTGGAAAATGGTGAATTAAAGTTGATTGGATTAATTTATTTTTAATTTGTTCTGGCAGAAATTTGTCAGTCCAAGTTGTGCTTTGGGATCTGAGCAAACATTACAAGTCAAGGCAGGGGTATGTTGTGCAAGGCATTTGGGTATCCTGACTTCTGGAGTTACCAGTGGTATATATTTGTCTTTCTTTAGTGTATATATGTATGTTAAACAAACTGTGTTTGTAATTATACTTCATAAATTTGATGTTGGAAATTCTCTTATCCAAATCAGTTTCTCATCTTAAAATTTGGGGTGGGTTGGTGATGGAGGGTGAAATTCCATTGTTTTTGCTTTAAAAAATTGCTGACTCAGAATCATGATTTTCAAATTTTAAATTTAAGTCATCACAAACATATTAGGTTATGTTTAAAAACTCCTTATTTTATTTTTTAATTTTTTTTTGTTAACGTAAGTTTATATTCTTGAATATGTTTAACAAATCTTCATCTGCCGTAAGCGTTAGAGTTTATCATTTTAGAGAAATCAGAAAAGGAGAAATGCGAACAACGCAAGAATAATTTGAAATTGGGTCCAGGCTAGCCCTGGCGGTAATTTGAAATCGATTTTAGATGACCGGGTGGTAACTTGAAATGCAGGGAACGTTGAAGGCTTTACACCGGGCTATTATCATCGTCGTCGGAGGCGGAATGATTACGAAACTGCGGTTGACAATAAACCTCTGTCTCCTTTTATGTTAATTGCATTCGTTTCCCTGATTTTCGCCGATTCCGACCAAAGTCTGCTGCAACGATTGCCAAAGATGTCATAGTGTTAGCCAAGCGAATTACCATTATGTAAATTAAACGTGAGTATTTAAAGGAAATTCAAAACTACATAAATTATTTCCAAGCGGAGAGTTTCGGAATCCCACATCGACAAGTACCTGCTGCCCATCGAGTACCGTCAGCTATTCTGAAACTCCACCGTCCTCAATATTTCCGCCGTTTCTCCTTTGCAATTTTCACTTTCTGTAGATTTCTTTCCCACCCATAGCTACACCTCGGACTCCGCATAGAAATCCCACCCTACTCTACCAAAGTCAATTCCTTCTCGATGGGAACAGGGTCTTCTCTTCTTTCCTACTTACTAATACATTAATTTTCGCTGTCTCTCGATTGTTTCCATGCTTGAAAGGGAGTAGAGCATCAGAATAAGGGGCTACCCCTTAGCAGCCGGCCTTAAAGTCTTTTGTTGGGGCTTAGAGAACTATAACGAACAGAAACTGAAGGGAGAGAGAGAGAGGGTCCTGGTGCAATCCCCTCTTCCCGCTGAATTCGTAGCCATACTCTTTCTTAAGTCTCACTTTGCTCCCTATACATCGCTTGTGTGGCTCTCACAAGGCATTATTCAGCTATTCCAGATGTCTTCGGTTTTCACCAGACCACAGCTATGAACCCTATCATAGTTACTTGGGCAACAAATGCTAGGTGTAGGGGCCAAGTCATGGCTAGATACTTCTCGGTTTTGACACTAAATAACATTGCTTTATATAAATATCAGTCACTTCTTGAAAAAGGATTTTCAATGTCAACTACCTAAACAACATCAATTCGTTGCAGGCGAAATTTTCCCTTTTCATTTGCAAAGTTTGTCACTGTCCATTAATGTTTTCATTCGCTATTTGCAAACAACTACGACAAATTACTAAAAGAAATATTTACTACAAATTTAAATCTTTGATATAAGATAGTTTTTACCAGTAAGGTAATATTGTTTGTTGGTCAGAGATGTGTTTATGCAAAACTAGAAACAAATGATGTTTTTCGCTTGGTAATGACCCTTGCTTCCAACAATCAAGACAAGTAGACATTTCTTTTCTGTGGTATGATATGTATCTCTATTAGATGTTTATTTCTGCTCTGTTATGTATGAAATAATGTTGTGATACGCTGGACAAGTTCAGTTGTATTCTAAAATTTATCACCATAAAAATGTGAATTTTTGGTGATTCTCTACAGTTTAATTATTCTTCATATCTTTTACTGTTTCTCTATCATTTCAGGTCCTTGATGAAACTGGTATCGAAATATTATCTTACATCAGAAGCATCATCAATATTTATCAGCTTTTAAAGATAAAGGAAGATTCTGTATAAGAAATATGATACTTGTATAAATCTGGGGAAGCATGGCAAAATGTTTCACTCTGGGTGAGATTATTAGCAACATTTTTGAAGGTCACCGTCTGGAATGAGAACAAAATTCTGCATTCTAAATAAATATATTTATAAATTACTTTACATCATCTTCAGATATTGGTAAAGACTGCAGCTGATGGGAATATAACTGAAGGAATACTTGTTAAAAATAATTTATAAAAAGAAAAGCAAGTGAAGTGTTCTTATATTGTGGAGAAATAAGAAAAACTTATGTTATGAGTTAAAAGATTGCTTTAAATGTTTGTCCTTCAGAAATGGCCAAAAAATTAGGAAAGTCCTCACCTGAGTGTGATATCTGTGGAAAGTTATTCACTACAAAGGATCATCTTACTACTCATATACGTATTCATACAGGAGTGAAACCATATCAATGCGATATCTGTGGTAGATCATTCTCTCGGTCTACAGAATTAACTACTCACAAACGTGTTCATACAGGAGAGAAGCCATATAAATGTGATATCTGTGGACAATCATTTACACGTAGAGATGTTTTAACCAGACACAGACGTATTCACACAGGAGAGAGACCTTATCAGTGTGATACGTGTAGTAAATCATTCCCCAATAGTACAAACCTGACTGCTCACAAACGTATTCATACTGGAGAAAAACCATATCATTGTGATTTTTGTGGTAGATCATTCACTCAAAATAACCAGCTAACTAAACACAAACGCATTCATACAGGAGAAAAGCCCTATCAATGCGATTTGTGTGATAAATCATTCTCTCGAAATGATAATCTAACAGCTCACAGACACATCCATACAGGAGAGAAACCATATTGGTGTGATATCTGTGGTAAATCATTCCCTCGAAATAGTGCCTTGATTGATCACAAATGCATTCATACAGGAGAAAAGCGATTTCATTGTGATGTTTGTGGTAAAGCATTCGTTCAAAGTAATCTTTTAAAGGGACATATACGCATTCATACTGGGGAAAAACCATATCAGTGTGATATTTGTGGTAAATCATTTGCTAAAAGTACTGCTGTAACTCTACACAAACATATTCACACTAAAGAAAAGCCATATCATTGCGATATCTGTGGTAAATCATTCTCTCGCAGAAATTATCTGGCTAAGCACAAGAGTATTCATACAGCTTCAAGACTACATCACTGTAATATCTGTGATAAATCATTCTCTCAGCATGATGAATTAACCAATCACATATGTATTCCTACATCATGAGACAAAACACATCATTGATACAAACATTGTATCAGCACTCTGATGCTGATGATCTTGAGAGACAAGTTGAGCATAAGAGGCATGAGATGTGGTGTGAAAGAGAGATGACTGTGATGCGTATGGACGAGGACAACTGCATAAAGAAGTGCCAATCTCTAACTGTGGATGGTAGCTAGGGTAGAGGTAGACTCAGGAATACATGGTATGAGGCAATGACTAGTGACCGAGACCTTTGACAATATGCTGTGCTTGAGAGGACTTGTCAAGCAAGGTGAAGTCGTAGTTGTGGATAATGCTGGTTGCGTGTAAAAAGCAGCTTTTGAGTGTTTGACCTCACGGAGGCAATCACAGAAACCTTTGGCATTGCGCTGTGCTAGAGAATAAAAACCATCAAGCCAAGTAAAGTCACAGTTGTGGAAGATACCGGTGTCATGCAAATGGCACCCGTGCCAGTGTAACTTAATAGCACCCATTACACTCTCAGAGTGGTTGGCATTAGGAAGAGCCTTCAGCTATAGAAACCATGCCAAATCAGACTGGAGTCTGGCGCAGACTTCCCGCTTACCAGCTCTGGTCAAACTGTCCAACCCATACCAACATGGACAACAGACATTAAATGATATTGATGATGATGATGATATTACCAACAGTTTGGTTGTTGGTAATATCTTCAGTATTTCTTGTCCATGTTTAATGCTGGAATGGGTTGAATAGTCTGAGAGAGGATCTGATGGGACGAAGGGCTGCATGGTGCTTCAGTGTCTGCTTTGGCCTGGTTTCTATCTTTGGATGTCCTTCTTAATGCCAGCCACTTCACAGCATGTGCTGGGTACCTGTTCTCATGATACCAGTGCTCATGAGGCTGTCATGAAGTTTGTAAGGTTTCAAACCCAGGGAGGTGGGGGGGGAACTTTATGATAGGAGCTGAGGGGCATAAGATGGATAAGCATGAGGCGGATAAGAGAGACAGATGGAAAGCTGTGGCTGCTGACTTCAACGGGGAATGAGGCCGCATGCCATTCCATGACAAGGACCTTGTTGGCTAAGTCCTGATATTTCAATTCCTTTAGCTGGTGGTAAAGTCAATCCTCCCGGGGCAGTGTGAGTCTGACCATGATGATTGTTTTTGTATTCCTGGAGTGCAGGAATGAAAATTGTATTGGTGGGGGTGGAGTAGAGAAGAGTATTAATGGACGAAGAGTGGGTAACAAGGGAAATGGTGCTGGACAGTAAGAAAAGAAAGTGGTCACATGGAAGCAGTGCAGTTTGGGAGATAACTAAGGGTGTACCTTAGGGTGGAAGGAAATTGTGAAACTAAATAGGAACCTGCAAGAGTCGTTGTATCAATCTTTACATAAAAACAAAATGTGTGGAATTATCTTTGAATTATCATCATCAACATTTCTCTAACATTTTGTCATTTCATTAGTTTGAAATTTAAAATTCCAGAGTTCTGGCTGCACTAATCCTTGTGAATATTCTTGATTTGAAATCGAAATAAAACTGGTTTACTCTTAAAATGTTCTCGTTTTTTATCAAATTAATGAAAGTTTTTACTGATTTCAACATCATTTTACAGGCATTTTAAATACATATATGTAAAAAGCACCCACTACACTCTCGGAGTGGTTGGCATTAGGAAGAGCTGTTAATAAAACAATTTGGATTTTATTATATAAACATGTTAGGGTGAAATAAATATATGTAAAAAGCCCCTGTTCTGATACCACAAATAAGTGCCCTGTAAAGTGGTTGGTGTTAGCAATAGAAATCTTGCTAAAACAGGTAATTGGAGCCTGGGCGGCTCTCCAGCCTTGCCAACACCTGTCAGACTATCCAGCATTAAATGAAGATGAGGAGTTGAACTGGTTTTTTATAAGTTACTATGAAATATCCAGCAAGGAACTCATTTATTTTTAGCAGTAGAGTTGATGGAGACTGTGTAAAGCCATCTTTAATATTCTTCTTTAGGAAGAATATTACAGCATTGAGCCTCATGGAGGCAAAGTTCCTTTCAAGTGTTGGGCATCACGGAGGTAAAGTGGCTGAGTTCCTTGTGAGTGTGGGTCCTCACAGAGGCAATGGCCAAGACCTTTGGCATTACTGTGTGCTTGAGAAGAAGACCCACCAAGCTGAGCAAAATCGCTGTCACGGCAGATACCAGTGTCATGCAAATGGCACATAAAAGCACCGATTACACTTTCAGAACGGTTGGCGTTAGGAAGTGTATCAGTCGGTAGAAAGCCAAGTGAAATCAGACTGGAGTCTGGTACAGGCTTCCAGCTTGCCAGCCCATACCAACATGGATAAAGGATGGTAAATGATGAAGGCATTGCTGTGAGTGGAATTCTTACTGTGCTGACCATATTTAAATGACCAATCAATAGAAAATAGTAGCTGTAACATACTAAAATGGTTTCGTTGCAGAATACAATGCCAAAAGCATCAAATTCATTACATAAAGTCATTTCAGTTGTAACAGACATGAGTTGAAATAAGAACAGCAATAAACATGGGAAGAACAAATATACATAAAGTACCTGAGTTTATTTGGGAAATAAAAAATCACTATCCCGAAGTATAACAATATTTGTTTCGACACATGATTTCACATCAGGAATTTTGCAAAACAAATTGATAAATGTGCTGCTTGTGAAGAACTGTTGAGGCAAGTGAAATCGAAATCAAATCAAATTCAATGACTGGCACCCAAGCCAGTGAAGTACTAATTGCACCATCCGAGCGTGATCATTGCCAGAGCAGCTGACTGGCTTCCGTGCCAGTGGCATGTAAAAATGCCAATGGCAGATGAAAAAGCATTCGAGCAAGGTCATTGCCAGTGCCGCCTGACTGGCTCCTGGGCAGGTGGCATGTAAAAAGCACCATTTGAGTGTGGCCGTTGCCAGTACGGCCTGACTGGACTTCATACCGGTGGCACATAAAATCACCCACCACACTCAGCTGTAGAAACTCTGCCAGATCAAGATTGGAGCCTGGTGCAGCCATCTGGTTCACCAGTCCACAGTTAAATCATCCAACCCATGCTAGCATGGAAAGCAGACGTTAAACGATGATGATGAAAGTTTTAATATATTTTAAGAACAATGGATAGAATTTACATTTTCAGTAGTGTAAAATTACAAATATTTGTGAAGAGTGGTATCTATTAACCACAGCATACTACTTTTAATTATTAATTAACCCCAATTAAATGAAATCACTAGTTGAACTTGGTAAGAGAGATATGACAAAGAAGTTCTACTGGAAAGAATATTAGCTTTGGATGGTTTTTAAAGTACCAATCCTTGAAGTACCTTAGAATTTAAGTACTGAAGCGGATATATATATACCCAACTTTTCAATGTGTACATTTGTATTAATTTTTTCATGCACATCCACTTTGCTTTGTGTCTTTCCAGCCTTCTCAAATTCTCTGCATTTGAGGCCCATGTCTCACTACCATACAGCATTGCAGTTCTAATACAAGCATCATAGAATCAGCCATTCTCCATTAGGGAAAAGACCTTTGCTGTTAACAGTGTTAATAGCTCTGAACTTTCTCCAGCAGCTATACTTTCAGAACAACTACCTCTTTTGCTAATTACATCTCCAAAGTAACAAAAGCTATCAACTACTTTTAATGAGCCATCAAGACATTTAAGGGACTCAATTTTGGGTGTACTCACACATACTGCCCCGGTGCAGCTACATTTTCAGATTTTGTAAACTTACATAATAAGCTGTCTGGAAATATCATTTATTATTATTTATTAGTTCCATTGGAATATGCAGTGTTGGAGCACTGGGGCTGGAGTCAGCATTTGTGTCTAAGACCCCTGCCCTTCTAAAATGCTGTCTTAAGTGAAAAATTGTTATTCATTAGCCCCAGGTGAGCCCTGTTGAGCAGACATAGGATTAAAGATATTCCAGTATGACCAATTTATGAGGGTGGGCTGAAAAGTTCATATTCTGATTATGAAGTGGTGATGCTAGAGCTGTGAAATCTTGCATATATTAATTTCAATGCTTCTTATTGATAGCTGCATTGTTTCCTTCCAGGTAAACTGACATCTGACTGTTCAAAGAAAACTTCAAAAGTAACAAACACAGTCTCACTAAATATGTTTGTTATATGTAATCATAAACACATTGCATGTATTATTAACAAACACGTGCCCAGCATGATGGCGTTTTATAGCGAGAAATGCATTAATGAATATAGTCCTCCCTTTCAAGATTGAATGAGATAACTTGAGGGAAATTTGACTGCTATTTTTAGGAGACGATGCAAGTAGAAGTGGTACTATTGCTGCTACATAAATGTTTAGCCTCCTGCATAGCCATAGCTACCCTAGTAAGCAGACATTGGATCAAAAACCATTTTGTCCTTTCCTCTGGTATTTTATATTACAACCTTAAACTATGGGGTAAAGAAAAAGACTCCTCTAGCAAGCAATGTGGAACAACTCTTTGCACCCTGAGTCACATTTTGACAGGATGCCCTTGGACACTAAGTGAAGGTTGATACAAGCGGGGACAGAACAAGGTTCTTGCAAATATTACAAAGTGGACTGCTCTGCAAAGGATGAAGACAAATAGACACCAGCCAGCCCAACCAAAGGGCATCATATTCCCAAAGGAAAGGGACAAAACAACCAATATGAAAATAATGGGAGGAGATACGTTTTCTATTTTGTGTTCAGCCTCAGAATGGGTGATGCAAGTTCACCTGAGGGGCTGACTTGTCTTCCCAGAGGAAATAATGGTAATATCACTCTGACTAGGCATGATCTTGCTCTCCAGGAATACAAAACAATCCTCATTGTCAAACTCACAATGCCTCGGAGAGACAGACACGATATTTCCCAGGTAAAGAAATCGAAATATCAGGACTTAACCGACGAGACTCTTGTCAAGGGTTGGCATGCAGCCTCATTCCCCGCTGAAGTCAGCTGCTGCGACTTTCCGTCTAGGTGGGTGTGCACTTTCTAGCACAAGTTAGGTCTGGAACCCAGATAATTGAAGAGAGCCATTAAAGAGATAGGTGAGTCAGCTGAAACTAAGTTAAGTTGGCTATGGTTGATAACAGACCCCAAATGGAACACTGCTACAGATGAAGACTAGCTCAATCGTCTCCGCCCGCTCGGGTGAAGCGCACGGACGAAATGCTTGTGACCGTGAGATACCTGCTGACGATACGGAAAGGTTTACAGCATTGAAATCGATTTAGAAAAGCTTGCAAAACCTCTGAGTATCTCCTTCAGTTCTTGTGTGCGGGGAGTAAAGCCTCTCAGATGTTTATTTTTACCTGCAGGAGTACATAAATAAATGTCAAGACTGTACGGTATAATCTGAGGGAAATGAGGCTGCTGTTTCTAGCAGATTGTGCAAGTACGTAGTGGTTCCATTGATAATGTGAAGTTGTTTAGTACCAGAAAAGCGACGACTGAGCAGACTTGGCTACTACACGCTGCTGGTTAATCCATTGTCGTTGTGAACGGAATAACTACGAAACTACGTGTAATTAGGAATCACAATTAGTGTCGACATATTTCTTCTTTTCTCTCCTCAGAACCGTTTCCGCCCAGAATCTACCAAAATCATTTCCGGCGGAGAACAACATTTTCTCGTCTTGTGAAAAGAATTTAGCAAAGAAAACACAAAGAGAAAAAGAAGAAGTGAGTATTTATAGTGTTTCAATTTACATAAAACATTTTAAAAGGCGGAGTTTCGGAATAATTGTCCTTTCCTCACGAGGAAAGGCTGAAGAATTTAATATTCTGCCAAAGTCCGCCAAAATTTGTATCCGAATCGTTATTTCCTTTGCATCAAATTGTAATTTTAGAAGAAAAAAATGAGGACATCTGTCACTAAGAAAATACTTTTTCTTCGTGGGGGTTTTATCGGCATTTTTTCAGTATTTTCAATATTTTATGGAATCCCGCTTTGCTAAACAGTTGTGAATCGCTACAGTCTTTTGGTTTTAGGTCTATAAACTCGTCGGACAAAAACCAAAGCTGGACAATATGAGGGAGAATACAAAAATAAATCTGGGGTCTCCCGACAAAGCGAAACAAAAATACTTGACTAACAGAAATACATTAATTTAATGTTCTTTCGACCAAATCTTTACAAATATATTTTTCTAACTTCCTAGAAGTGTTTCCAGATTGGCAACGGGCTTGCAGAATCGTCACCACACTTCGTTCTGTTTTATTCTGTCTCTTTATGTACTGAGTTCGAATTCCGCTGAGGTCAGTTTTCCCTGTCATCCTCTCGGGTCGATTAAGTATTAGCACAGTACTGGATTCGATGTCATTCACTTGCGCCCTCCTCGAAATTTGCTGCCTCGGCACCAAAACTTGAATGAATTAATATTATTGTTGCTGTTGTTCTTTTTTGAGGTCGGTTTATTGTCGGAAGTAAAAGACAGGGACTTCACCGCAGGATGTGGCAGGGAGCAAAAAAATCACAGACTTTTCAAAGTTACTTTGTTGCATTTTTAGCCTTGCAGATACCGAAAGCCGAAGGTCGGATGAATCGCTTTTGCTAATTACTTTTTTCCTTTTTCAATATTTTGTGGTCCTAGCAGCCACCTCCCTCTCAGTCGCACCTTCTGCAATGGCTTCCATTATTATAATGGTTATATTTATTTTCTTTGCTATATTTCATCATATGATAATACTCCATATTCTGAAGCACTTGTTATAGACTTGTAATTAGCATTAAAACACCTTCTTCCCCCCAACCCCAATCAATGTCTTTTCTAACTCCTTAACATCCTTCCCACCACCCTTCATCCTCAAGTGCCATTCTTGAAAACAAATTTTGTTGCCACTAGTACCAACCACCTTTTTTCTTTTCTTTTTTTCTTCACTCTTTTGCCGTTCTTTAAAATCTTTTTCCTTTCTATATGCCACAAAGAGTAAATGAATTTAAGCTGTGCAACTTTGCCCCACATGTTCATTAATTCACCACTTGTTCATTAATTATCTTTTTACCTGTGAAATTACATATCTTTCTCACTTGCCATTCTGCAAGAATTTTTTCATCATCATCAGACGTCCATTTTCCATGCTGTCATGGGTTGGACAGTTTGACAGGAGCTGGCAGCTCAGCTGTAGAGTCTGCTTCTGCATGGCTTCTATGGCTAGATGCCTTTCTAACGACAACTACAGTATGTACTGGGTGCTTTTTACATAGCTCCTGCAGTAGTGAGGTCACTTGCAATACGAAACCCTTTAACTTAGGGGTGAGTAGTATTGAGGGAGGTGGCTTTGTGCCAGGAGATGAGAGGGAAAAGAAATGGGTATCTTGCAATAAGTGAGATACGTGGCTACCTGTGTTGGAGGGAGATGAGAAGGTGAAGATGTCTCAGGTGGGGTACGCTCAAATTACTAGCAGACATATATAAGTGAAGCGGAAGCAAGGATTGGATGGGGTGAGTGAAGTTCACAAGAATGTGGAAGGTGAAGGAGAGCGAATGTAGTGAGTGGACACAAATAGATGGAAGGGGTGTTGGAAGAAGGGGTTCAACAGAGAGACATTAAGTGCAAGTAGGCTTGCAAGGATGTGAAGGGTGAGTGAGAGAGGGGGAGGGAAATACAACTGAACTTGAGTGGGGGGGGACGTTTAGGAAGATGGGTAGTTGGGGAGGGGTTTGTCAAGGACAGTATGCAGCAGAATGGACATAAATAACATACCTGTGTGGTCTTGTTTTACTTAACTGGATAGGTCTTCTCAAGCACACCAAATCGCCAATCAACTTGACCCTTTGTCAAGCTCCTCTGTGACACTCAACATCTGAGGATCAGTTTTTACCACTTCATTCAATGTTTCCCTGGGTCTTCCTCTTCCCACCACATTTTGAGATCTGCACTTCTTTATGCAGCTGTCTTCATATGCATCACATGACCGCATCAGTGCACTCTTCTCTCTTGCACACTACATTCGATGTGTCTTCTAACCAAATTACAGGAATGAAGAGAAAACCAAGAATTTATTAAGGTTTACTTCATTTCACCAGTTTAAGTTTGCCATGAATTTTGTCCACTAAAGCCAAGAATAATAAAGAGACACATTTTATGATATGTTTCTCTACTCTGGCATATAAGAGCATAGGGATACACTGGAAGAGTTCACTTGTTAGGGGTCAAGGTTCACTTCTACAGTTTATCTTTATAGAAATGAAGTGAATTTCCACAATTTAATTATCCTCTAAGTCTTGTACTGTTTTTCTTATTTCAGGATCCTTACTGAAGCTGGCATAAAAAAAAAAAGCGTTTTGATATCAGAAGCATCATCACTATTCACTATCTTTTCAAAACTCAAGGACGATGTTATGCAGAACAAATATAACCATGTTTATATAAGTCTTTGGAATTACGGTGAAAGGTTTCTACTGGCTGAGATTATTTGCAACATCTCTGTAATTCACTGTCTGGAATGAGTACAAAATACTTTTGCATTGTGAAAAGATAAATCTATAAAGGATTTTGTAGAATAGAGTAGAGTTGATGGACCTACAGCAGAAGGGATATTTGTTAGAAATAAATTGCAGAAAAGGAAAGCAAGAAGCCTATTCATATGTTGTGGTGAAAGAAGGAAAATTGTTGTTCAGTTGTTTAAAATATTAATTCTTTATCCTGAAGAGATGGCAAAAGATGTAACAAAATTCTCATATGAGTGTGATATCTGTAACAAGTCATTCAGTAAACAATGTCAGCTCACCACTCATATACGTATTCATACAGGAGAGAAACTGCATTACTGTGAATTCTGTGGTAAAGCGTACATTCGAAATGATGAGTTGACTATTCACAAGCGTATCCATACAGGAGAGAGACCATATCACTGTGATGTCTGTGGCAAGACTTTCTATCGAAGTGGTGAGTTAACTATTCATGTACGTGTTCATACAGGAGAGAAGCCATATCAGTGTGATATCTGTGGCAAATCCTTCACTCGTACAGATATTTTAACCACACACAAACGTATTCACACAGGAGAGAAACCGTATCAGTGTGATATGTGCAGTAAATCATTCCCCAATAGTACAAACCTAACTGATCACAAACGCATTCATACTGGAGAAAGACCATACCATTGTGATATCTGCGGTAAATCATTCAATCAAAGTAATCAGTTAATTAAACACAAACGTATTCATACAGGAGAAAAGCCTTATCAATGTGATATCTGTGACAAATCATTCTCTCGAAATGATGAGTTAACTGCTCACAAATATATTCATACAGGAGAAAAACCTTATCAGTGTGATATCTGTGGTAGATCATTCCTTCAAAATAGTGCCTTGACTGGACACAAGCGTATTCATACAGGAGAAAAGCGATTTATTTGTGATGTTTGTGGTAAAGCATTTCCTCGAAGTAATAACTTAACTGCTCACAAACGTATTCATACCAAAGAAAAACCATTTCATTGTGATGTGTGTGGTAAATCCTTTTCACACAGTAATTCCTTAACTGATCACACTCGTATTCATACTGGAGAGAGACCATATCACTGTGATGTCTGTGGTAAATCATTCCCTCGGAGTAATTCTTTGAGTGATCATAAGCGCATTCATACTGGAGAAAAACCGTATCATTGTGATATTTGTGGTAAAGCATTTATTCGGAGTAATGAGTTAAAGGTCCATAAACGTATTCATACAGGAGAAACGCCATATCATTGTGATGTCTGTGGTAAATCATTCTCTCAAAATAATTCCTTGACTAATCACAAACGCATTCATACTGGAGAGAAACCATATGATTGTGATATCTGTGGTAAATCCTTCTCTAGAAATAATTCCTTGGCTGATCACAAACGCATTCACACTGGGGAAAAACCATATCAGTGTAATGTCTGTGGTAAATCTTTCTCTCAGCATGCTGCTGTAGCTGTACATAAACGTGTTCATGCCAGAGAAAAGCCACAGCATTGATGTATCTGTAGTAAATTATTTCCTTACTGTATAATCTGTTAACTAAACACAAAGGTATTCACATGGGTGGAGAAAAATGATCTTACTGTAATGTCTGGTAAATTTTTCTGTCAAACTGATTTAGCTATTCACATCTGTAAGCTCACATGAGAGAAAGAACTTCATTCTGATATTTGTGACTGTGATGGGTGGGAGACTAAAAAATCTCTTAATTGTTTGCATTGATAAACAATTGTGGCCCTAAATAATAAGGAAAAGAAACAAATAAAGTACAGTATTTCCTTATACTATTAAGCTGATGAATAAATTTGTTCCTTTCTTTCCCGTATCCTTTCAATTAACATGAAAAATATTCTTATCATAATGTTTTCTTGTTTATTTGTAGCTCTTTTCTTCCTGTACAATTTTCGTTTATTATTTTCCAAGTTTGAACAAAATTCTATCTCATTTCAGATGATGAGGGAATGCCAGTTCCATCATCTTAATTGGTATTCCATCATATGATGAGGAAATGCTAATTAGAAAGAAAAAACCCCAAATGTTTTTAATATCTACTTTTATTTGCATTCAATTAAGACTCCGAAGCTGATGCAGAGCCGTTTGAGACATTTGTGCTGTGTACTGGAAAGACACCATTACTGAAAGAACTTCACAGAAATAGTTTCCAGCCTTCAAAGAGGGGGAAATCCAACCACAAAAGCCATTTGTGTTCTGGCCGACATATTTAATTCAAATGAGAATTGATTGAATGAGTTCATCCTTGAGGATCCGTGCCAATCCACGAGGGGATTGACCAAGCTGATGGGATGGTCTCCTGATACTGTTGTCTGTCACCTCTTGATGGGTAAGGTGGCTTGGTGCATGAATGCCATGCGTACTGTGAACAAAAGAGGCAAACTCCAGTGCTCCTTTCTCACTGCCAGGTTGCTCATGAACACAGACTGGAATTTCTTTACTGCATTGTCACCAGCAATGAAAAGGGGTGTGTTTACATCGATATGATGCAGAGGAAAAACAATGACTGAATCCTGACACGGTCTGGGTCAGCAAGGCAATCCAGCTAAAACGACCTGACTGGCATCATGGCATATTTCTCCAACACAACATTGCTTACTCCCAAATATCTAATTTGCTGAAAAATGCTATTCAGGTCCTTGGATGCGAAATCCTGCACTCACCATATTCTGATATAGCTCTTTTAGATTAACATCCTTATCGGTAGTTCAGCAGACTGCATGGCATTTGTGGGAATTAGCTCAGATGGTAGAGCACTCACTCAGCATGCAAGAAGTACCAGGTTCAATGCTCAGGTTCTCTATGTGTTTTTGATATTTGATTTTTGGTAATGTCAACGTGCATATATGACAAATGTAAGTGATTTGGGAGAAAAACTGGTTATACAAGGCATCGGATGTTGTGTGCAAGAGAAGAATGCACTGGTATGGTCATGTAATGCGTACGAATGAAGACAGTTGCATCAAGAGGTACCGATCTCTAATTGTAGAAGAAACATGTGAAAGGAGTAGATCTAGGAAGATGTGGGACTAAGTGGTGAGAAAGGACCTACGGACATTGGGACTCACTCTGTAAAGTGGTTGATGTTAGGAAGGGTATCCAACCATAGAAACCAAACCAAAACAGACATGGAGCCTGCACCCACCATATTCTGACATAGCTCTCTTAGATTAACATCCTTTTTGGTACTCCTCCAACAGACCACAAGGTGTTTTGTTCAACAACATGATGATGAAACCCTAGCCTGATTGAATTCTTTGAGTCAACAGCCTGTCATTTCTGCCATCAAGGCATTGACAAGTCAGTGGAACATTGGTAAGAAGTCATTAGCAATAAAACAGAACATACTGAATTGCTAAACTTATCGGTGAAAAAGTAGGATCAAAAGAGACGGAAAAAAGCAAACGAAGCTGGCCACCCTATGTTGTAGGATATACTTATATCTCACAGATCATCATCATCATCTGTTTTCCTGGGTTGGATGGTTCGACTGGGGCCAGGGAAGCCAGAGGCTGCACCAGGCTCCAGTCTGATCTGGCAGTGTTTCTACAGCTGGATGCCCTTCTTGCTCATACCAACCACTCCGAGAGTGTAGTGGGTGCTTTTTACGTGCCACCGGCACAGGTGCCAGGCGAGGTGGCAACAACCACGATTGGTTGGAAATTTGACAATATTATTATTATTATTACTATTATTATATAAAAGTGAGCTGGTAGAATCGTTAGTTCGCCAAGCGAAATGCTTAGCGGTATTTCATCTATCTTCATGTGCTTAGTTCAAATGCTGCCAGGGTTGATAAATTAAGTACCAGTTATGCACTAGAGTCGATATAATTGACTTAATCCCTCCCCCAAATTTGAGGCCTTGTGCTTCCAGTAGAAAGGATTCTTATTATTCTATATATATCCAACCCATGCTAGCATGGAAAACGGACGCTAAACGATGATGATGATGATGAGAACCAGTGGCTTGAGGGAGGTTTTTTTGGTTTGGGAGACAATCTGTCATGGAAAATTGTGATGTAGGAAAGAAGTGCATTGGCATGGAGGATGGTTCATTTGTTGGTGAATCCGCAAAGAAAGGCTTGGAAGTGCCTCTATTAAAGGCTGCTAAATGTAGAGAATGGATGGGTGAAGAAGAGTCTGCTTAGTGTGGATCCAACAGAGGGAGTAGCTTGGGAGATAGAAGATAGGAAGAGCCATAGACCCATCAGGAATCACTGCTGAGGTGCTTAAAATATCTGGTGGATTGGAGTACGGTCTGGTCACCTGTATAGTTAATCGGGTCCTCCATAAGGGAGTTATAGCCAATGACTGGTGTAGCAGCATTATAGTCAGCTATAATGTTAAAAGTGACGCCTTAACCGGATATAATTATAGAGGTATCAAATTGCTGAACCAGGTGATGAAAGTAAGAAAGCAGGTCGTCGCTCAGCTAATTAGGAAGAGGGTCTTGATGAGAGACGGTTTGGTTTTCTGCCAGGGAGAAGCACTGCTGATGCTGCATTCCTGGAAAGGCAGCTACAGAAGTACTTAGCCAAGAATAAACCTTTATATTTGATTTTTGTTGACCTGAAGAAAACCTTTGACAGGACCCCACTTCCTTATATATGGAGACATACAGAGTGTCCATAAATCATGAGTACACTTTGAATGACATGAAGTAAATGATAAGTAATGATAACAACTGGATAACTCAGCAGAGTTAATTAGAAATATCCAAACATTTCCATGTAGCCCCCTTTGGTTGCATGCAAAACATCTAGACGATTCCTGCTTTCTGACCATGTGCACCGGAGCATCGCTCCATCAATGATGCATGTAGCTTGGTGTGTTTGTTTTCTTTTGAGGTCTTCAACATTATTTATGATAGACTCTGTATTTATAATGGCCCCATAAGAAAATGTCTTGAAGGATTATATCTGGTGACCTATGTGGCCAGTGTCCTGGACTGCGTCTGGGACACTCAACCGACAGTGGGGCAGTGCACCATGTTTTTGGAAAGTAACTGTTGGTTGCATTTGGTGCAACTGTAGCTCAATGAATTCTTGTAAAAGATCAAAGTAAGTGTTGGAATTAATTGTTTCTTCTACAAAGAAGAATGGGCCAATTTCTCAATGAAACACGAGGCTGCATCAGGCATTGATTTTTGGATTGTTTCTCTCCAGTTCTCTTCAGATCCTGCTGTTGGTCGCTTTTGTCATTCCTGGCACAACAAGTTGTTTCATCACCGAAACAAAATCTTTTCAAAGAAGCTTTCCTCTTCATGATATAGAACTGAACATGTCCACCACAAATTGTTTTCTTTGGTCTGATATGCTTGCAAAAGTTGCATTTTATAAGCATAGAATCACGGTTTACTGTGCAAAACTTCATGAATTGTTGACTGTGGTAGACTTCACTGTTTACTTGCAGTATGGATAATCTATGGATACCAAGCATATCTGGATTGTATGTACAGTTTTTATGTTTTGTGCATTCTTTCCACAAATTCTTTGAAACATATCCACTTGTGCAGACTTGCTTTGTTTCTTTCCAGCCTTACCAAATTCTCTACATTCGAGGCCCATACCTCACTACCATGCAGGATTGCACTTCCAACACAAGCATCATAAGACCAACCATTCACCATTAGTAAAAAAGATCTCTGTAGTTAATAGTGGCAATAGCTCTGAACTTTCCCCAACTAGTACTTACCCTAGCACCTCTCTTGCTAGTTACATCTCCAAGGTAACAAAAACTATCGACTACTTTTAATGAGCCATAAAGACATTTGAGAGACTCAGCTTCCGATGTGCTCCTCACATGTACTGCTCCACTGCAGCCACTTTCAATTGGGTTGGCTTGCATTTAGGAAATTACAGAACAGCGGACAATAGCATAGTAATCTCTTTGGAACTCTCATTTACCGTTATTTGTTTGCTGCATTGGATCTGGCGGTGTCAGAGCAGTAGACTCTCATCTCTCTGGAGCTTATGAAATAAAGTACCAGTGAAGTGCTAGAATCAGCACTTGTGTCTAAATCTCTCCTCCCAGATTGCTGCCCTTACGTTTAACTTAGAAACAGTTAGTCACTAGCCCCAGCTCAGTCCAGCTGAGCAGACATAGGTTCAAGATATTCTGTTGTGAGCAATTTAGTCGTTACCTCTGGGGAACTTGTTAAATTTTCTCCAATCAGTTGATGTTTTTCACATTTTTATAAAATTCTTTTTTTAAAAAAATCAATCTAGTCTTCGCATTCTGGTGATGGAAATCGTATTCATCTTTTCCTTCTCGAACTTAATAAAGAAGTCACAAACATATACAGTTCTGTAATGTAGGCCAATCAAAGACATTTATTGCCAACGTACTTTAGGTGAGACCTGTCTGTTGTCATGGAAATCGGCAAAGACAAGAAAGATGAAACCTTTACGTGGTCTCTAAGCCTGCTAGAAATAGCAGTCAAATCTCCCTTAAACTACACCGGGTTGAAGTGGGGGCATTGTTATTCTTTTTCTCGTTCATAATGAGAGTGCAAATTCGTACACATTGAATGCACAGTGACACTAAATATGTTTATTATATGTAATAAACATTAAAGGGTAGGGTAAAGACCCCCTTCAGTCATGAATGATCTTGGGCTTGCTCTTAGAAAGATCGCATCCAAGACAAGTATGGGCAGCGAAATTTTTTTTTCCCTACGAGAGTTCCAGAGCCCTGTAATGAATTCATTTGCATGCAGTCAATCAGAGCTCGTCTTGACCTCGTCAAATTAACAAACACATTTTACCAAGTAAACTCAAGACAAAGAACAGTGTTGTAAGTCGACCAAGGATCTAGTCTTTTTCACTCATAAAATCAGCCCCCTTTAATTTGGCTCAGATTGCTTTCAATTTTGGTCTATCGATGCAACTCTGAATTTTGATTACGATTAACCAGTTACTTTATCTATTAGAATTTGATGTTATTTGGAATTAAAGTTGGGAAATTTGGGTGATTTTAGCCCCAATCAACAGATAGGTGGCATCAGTAGCTTGTTACCATGACAACACATTAACCACCCCAGTGTTTAAAAGACCTAAAACGTTACGGGTCCAAAGTTAGCTTTTTTGTTGTTGATGTGTATGTAGTTTCAAAAAACCCCTTATTTTGCAATTGTGAGATTTATTGCTAATTGTCATGATTTTTATCTTACTGTAATCAACAACAAACACATTTTGTCAATATAAAAGTCTTTATTAGATAAAAAAAAATACTATTAGGTGTCCACCAAGGTTCACTCCTCAGCCCCTTCCTATGTTAAATATAAAAGAATTCTAGCTATTACTCTATTATCAATTCACATACGGTTAGGATTGGTTTTTCCAACACAAGAAATCTCTTACAAATTATCTCTTCACATAATAACAAACTGTTAAATATTAATACATTTACTAAAACTAACATTAATTTAGCTAATACCATCAATCCCTCTAGAAATACTTATTAGGGAGAGAGTCAGTTTGGATGAGATGCAGTTTGGTTTCATGCCAGGGAAAAGCACCACTGATGCTATATTCCTGGTAAGACAGCTGCAGGAGAAATACCTAGCCAAAGATAAGCCCCTGTACCTGGCTTTCGTTGACATGGAGAAAGCCTTCGACAGGGTCCCCCGATCCCTTATCTGGTGGTCAATGAGGAAACTAGGGATAGATGAATGGTTAGTGAGAGCCGTGCAAGCCATGTACAGGGACGCTGCTAGTAAGGTGAGAGTTGGCAACGAGTACAGTGAAGAATTCTGGGTAGAGGTAGGGGTCCACCGAGGTGCAGTCCTCAGCCCCCTCCTATTTATCATAGTTCTCCAGACAATAACAGAGGAATTCAAGACAGGATGCCCCTGGGAGCTCCTCTATGCTGACGACCTTGCTCTAATTGCTGAGTCACTCTCAGAACTAGAGAAGTTTCAAGTATGGAAACAAGGATTAGAATCGAAGGGCCTTAGAGTCAACCTAGCGAAAACCAATGTCCTAATAAGTAGGAAGGCAGGCAAACCACAAATCCCTTCAGGTAGATGGCCCTGCACAATCTGTAGAAAAGGCGGAGGTAGAAACTCTATAAGATGTACCCAGTGTAAGCTATGGACACATAAGAGTTGCAGCAACGTCAAAGAAAGGCTAACTAGGAAGATAGTTTTTGTATGTGGCAGATCCTCGGGAGCAATAAACACTGAAAATGTGCAGAGAACAACTTCCACCACATTCCAGGGAGAAAAACTAGAAATAGTTAATAGCTTCTGTTACCTAGGTGACCAAGTCAGTAGCAGGGGAGGGTGCACTGAAAGTGTAGCTGGTAGAATAAGAATAGCCTGGGCTAAGTTCAGAGAGTTCTTACCTCTGCTGGAGACAAAGGGCCTTCACTCAGAGTAAAAGGTAGACTGTATGACGCATGTGTACAAACAGCCATGCTACATGGCAGTGAAACATGGGCCGTGACTGCTGAGGACATGCGTAAGCTTGCAAGGAATGAGCCAGCATGCTCCGATGGATGTGTAATGGATTGGACCTAAGAAGCATCAGTTGTGGTGTGCAAGAGAGACGACTGTGCTGGTATGGTCATGTGGTGAGAATGGATGTGGATAGCTGTGTGAAAAAGTGCCACACACTAGCAGTTGAGGGAACCTGTGGAAGAGGTGGTGAAGCATGACCTTCAAACATTGGGCCTCACTGAGGCAATGACTAGTGACTGGGACCTCTGGAAATATGCTGTGCTTGAGAAGACTTGGCAAGCGCAAGTGAGATCATAACCTTGTGGCCTATGCTAGGGGTGTAACCAGTCCACTTATGCATGCCTTTCCTTTATTGGACACTAAACTCTGCTTGCAAAGACCTGTTGAGGCAAGTGAAATCGAAATCAAACTCGGTGACTGGCATCCATTGGTAGTGGAGCGCTAAGAGTACCATACGAGTGTGATCGTTGCCAAAGCAACAAGCTGGCCTTTGTGCCGATGGCATGTTAAAAACACCATGATCGTTACCTTTGTCACCTTACTAGCACATGTGCTGGTGGCACATGAAAAAACATTCGAGCGAGGTTGTTGCCAGTGCCACTGGTATCAACCATTTGAGCATAGTTGATACCAGTGCTGGTCCCATGCCGATGGCACATAAAAAGCACCATTTAAGCGTGGGCGTTGCCAGTACCGCCTGACTGTCCCTCGTGCCGGTGGCACGTAAAAGCACCTACTATACTCTCAGAGTGGTTGGCATTAGGAAGGGCATCCAGCTGTAGAAACTCTGCCAGATCAGACTGGAGTTTGGTGCAGCCATCTGGTTCGCCAGACCTCAGTCAAAATCGTCCAACCCATGCTAGCATGGAAAGCGGACGTTAAACGATGATGATGATGATATATATATATACACACATATATTTAATCTCTCTCTAGTTTCAAATAAAATAGAATAGACCCTTAAATTATAACTAATAATTTAGGTTGAATATTGATTTCAAATTTTGCCTCAAGGCCAGCAATTTGGAGACAGGGAGTGCAAGTCGATTACATCGACCCCAGAGTTCAACGAGTACTTATTTTATCAACCCCGAAAGGAAGTAAAGCAAAACTGACCACAGTGGAATTTGAACTCAGAATATAAAGACAGAGGAAACACTGCCAAGCATTTTGCCCAGCGTGCTAATGATTCTGCCAACTCCCTACTTTATTTAGATAAATATTACAAATAATTTTCATCTTATAGGATCATGTATAGTTGTGAGGGTGAGGGTTTAGCTTTGCCACTACACGGTTGCAGCCACGGGTTCCTTTCTCCTACCAGAATTGGAGACCCAGAAAAAATTGATAAGTGCCGCCCCTTTTTCTTCTAACAAACAAAATTTAAAACTTCAGACTTACTTTGTTCAAATCTTCTTGTAAGACACATTTGTCGAGAGCCAAATCTTTCAATTTGTCACTGGGTATTCCAATAGTTGTCTGGTCAACTGCTTGACCAGCATATTGTCATATTTATATGAGGAAAATATTTTGTGATTTTAATTGCATTACTGAAATTAGAGAAGAAAAAAAAACAAAAATTAAATGAAATTCGAAAAATTAACACTGATTTCTTACAAAGGTACAAAGTTACAAATTTGGTGGGAAAAGAACAATCAAGTACATGACCTCCCCACCCCCTACCCTCATTTGGCTGGTATTTTATTAACTTTGGAAGGATGAAAGGTAACTTTAATTGCAGAGGAATTGGGAAGACCTGTTGAGTCAAGTGAAATCATTGTTGTGGCTGATGCCAGTGCCACCTGACTGGCTCCCCTGCTGGTGACACATGAAAAAGCACCCACTACGCTCTTGGAGTGGTTGGCATTATGAAGGGCATCCAACTGTAGAAACCTTGCCAGATTAGATTGGGAGTCTGGTGCAGCCTCCTGGCTTGACAGTCCCCAGTCAAACCATCCAACCCATGCCAGCATGGAAAGCGGACATTAAACAATGATGATGATGATGATGATGAACAAGAAGAACCAGAACTAAAGCTTCAAAACATTTTGTCAAATGCTTTTGGGATTTTACCAACCATCATCATCATCATCATCATTGTTGTCATTTAACGTCTGCTTTCCATGCTGGCATGGGTTGGACGATTTGACTGAGGTCTGGAAAACCAGGCTCCAATCTTGATCTGGCATTGTTTCTACAGCTGGATGCCCTTCCTAATGCCAACCACTCCGCATTGACTATGCTTGAATGATGCATTTTACGTACCACTAGCACGGGAGCCATACAATGGGCTTCTTTTCAGTTTCCATCCACCAAATCCATTAACAAATCCCCAATATATCATCATAATTCCATTCTGTGGATGCAACATAGCCTAATGATAGAGTGTTGCAATTGTGATTGGGACATCGAGAGTTCAATTCCCAGACCGGGTGGTGGGTTGCATTCTTGAACAAAATACTTCATTTCATGATGAAGCAGTCCACTCGGCTGTAAATGGGTAACTCTACGACTGAGTAGCCTTCTGACCAGGGAGAATGCTGACCTGTTCGCCCCACCCAGTTGGGTTGGCATCATTCAAAAGCTAAAAAACAATGCAAAGCACATTGTGACCAGTGAGGTATAACAACATCAGAGAGTCTGGTTGATCAAGTGAATACCATTCTATTGGCTTTGAAAAATTAGCAATAAAAAGGAAAAGAAAATCCGTTTCCATTATCTTCAGCTTTTATAAGGCAGCAAACTGACAGAATCATTTGCATGCTGGACATAAAGCTTAGCGGCGTTTTGTCCATCTTTGTGTTCTGTGTTCAAATGCCACCAAGGTCAACTTTGCCTTTCGTCCTTCTGGGGTTTCATGAAATAAATAACTGGGATCGATTTACCCCCACTTCCCCAAAATTCCACGCCTTGTGCCTAGAGTAGAATGGATTAGCTTTAGCGTTTGTCAAATACGAATGTCCCCTTAATCCTCCGGCCAGTTCAAATATTCTGCCTGTTTTATGTTCAAACTGGCCAGATCTGACCGCTTGCACCTGTCCAACAATGTCATTCAGAAAAATAAACAATCACAGCATTGAAATCTGGAAGCTTTGAGATAATTCAAGACCAATTATAAAAAATCTGAATAAATAAGCAAAACATTTGGTAGAGAAATATGAATGCAAAAAGATTGCACAATAATTGATTCTGCCAAAGAAATAAAGTTCATTTTTTTCCTCCCCAAAAAGAGGTGGGGAGGATAAAAATCACCATCATCATTTAACATCTGTTTTCCACGCTGTCATGGGTTGAACAGTTTAGCAGGAGATGGCATGGCTGGAGAGCTGCACCAGTTTCCATTTGTCTGCTTTTGGTATAGTTTCCAGCATGGTCGATACCAGTGTCAACTGACTAGCTCTTGTGCCGGTGGCACATAAAAAGCACCCACTACATGCTCGGAGCGGTTGGCATTAGGAAGGGCATCCAGCTGTAGAAACACTGCCAGATTGGATTGAAGCCTTCTGGCTTGCCAGTCCCCAGTCAAACAGTCCAACCCATGCCAGAATGGGAAGTGGATGTTAAACGACGATGACAATGCCCTTCCTAATCCCAACCACTCTGGTGCTGGGTGCTTTTCACAAAGTGCCAGCACAGATGTTTTATTAAATGGCAAATGAAATAAAACTGTTAGTTCTAGTGCAGCAGTTCCACTTCAATGTGGAACCATATTCTAAATGGAAAAGAAATGGCTTTAGCAAACTTTCTCAAGGTACAATCCTTGCAGCCAAAGTTCTCAGAAATTTCAAATCTCAAATCACTTTGAATGGAACCATTCTGCTATTTCAACTCATAACAGTTCTATGTTCAGCACAAGGGCAGCAATTTTAAGGGGAAGGGAAAGTTGATACCATCGACACCCCAGTAAATGACTGGTACTTTATTTATTGACCCTGGAAGGATGAAAGCTGACTTTGGTGGGATTTGAACTCAGAACATAGCAAGCAGGAAGAAATGCTACAAGGCATTTCTTTTGATGCTCTACTGATTCTGACACGTGACAGGTGAAATCCAGACACCTCAAGGCAAAATAATAACTTCCTAAACAAAACCCAGCAAACAAAACAATCTTTCTTTCTTTCTTTCTTATCTTTCATTTCATTTTCTTTGTATTTTAGTTCCAAATTTCAAGTTGATAAAAGCAGTTTATTTATCATAAAAAAAAAACCTGAAGCAGGCAGCTTTTGTCATCATTGTTGGTGACCACCACAAAGAACACCGCCACCGCCACCACCACCACCACCAATATATATATTTATCTAAGGCAGGGGGAGCTGGCAGAATCATTTGCACACCGGGCAAAATACGTAGTGGTATTTTGTCCGTCTTTACTTTCTAAGTTCAAATTTCGCCAAAGTTAAGTTTACCTTTCATCTTTTGGGGTCGATAAATTAAGTACCAGCTGTATACTGCGGTTGATCTAATCGACTGCCCCACCACCCAAAATTTCAGGCCTTGTACCTAGAGTAGAAAAGATTATATATATATATCTCCAAAATATCCTCTACTATAAATTTGCTAAGGATCTCCCTTAATTCCTTCCTCTCTGAAGATGGAATCGTCCCTTAATATATGGAGAGCTTGTCTTCATCAGCTGAGAAATGCATCATATGTGCATCTATTTGCAAAACGGTAAGAGGCCATCAGCAAAACTTGCTCCCTTATTTTTACAATACACTTAATTCTGTTCTAACAACTCTGTTTGGGTAAATAAATTCCATGCTCTAAGCCAGGGATTGCCAAACATTTTAGACCATCGACCACTGAAGAAAGCTCGAGCAGATCCGGCTGCCGTAGGCATGGATGTCCTTTGCCGCCCACAGTCTTTTTCCGAACGGTGAATGGTTGGTCTTATGATGCTTGTGTTAGAACTGCAATGATGCAGGGCAATGAGACATGGGTCTCAAATGCAGAAAATTTGAGAAGGTTGGAAAGAAACGGAGCAAGTCTGCACAAGTGGATGTGTTTGAAAGAATTTGTGGAAAGGCACTGAGTGAAAAACTGGTTATAACAGGAATGAGATGTTGTGTTGAAGAAAGAAGCCTGGTATGGACAGGTGATGCATATGAAGACAACTGTGTAAAGTACCATTGATGTAACTGGAACCTGGAACCAGGGGAAAAGGAAGAGCTAGGAGCACATTGAATGAAATTTAATCCTTACGATCCTGTGCCTGAAAGGACTGGGGTCTCTGGCAATATGAGGTTCTCAATAAGAATCTCCCACTGACTCCTGGAAGTGATCTCTCTGCACCTCTCATGCATCATGCTTACCTCTTCCTCTTCCACTTCTCATGCTTGCCTCTTCCTCTTCCACCCATTTTCGATGCAGGAATGCATTGGGCAATGGACATAAAAAACATTAATGTTGGTAATTCATATATTACTCTCCACCAATTTTGTCTTGACATGAAGCCCACATGTTGAAAGTAATACTTAAGGTTCAGCATGAAGTCATGAAGGAACCATGCCATGCATGAAATGTCACCAACAAAAGAATTTGTCTCTCAACTGAACAAATAGGAAACAATATCAACAAAAATCTGCATAAGAATACCTCAAAGAATGCACAAAACATATTAAAAAAACTGTACGTTTCAATCCAGATATGCAATGGTAGCCATAGATTATCGTTACAACTTCCACAATTTATTGAATCTATTGAAGGTGAGATCCATCAAGCAACTTCTTTGCATGTTAAATATTATTCAAAGTTTTAATATATGTACATTGTTTTAGTATTTCCATCATTTGCTTTTGTTTTTTAAAGGTGTTTATTATTATCTCTGACTTGTAATGAAAGTGATACCACCACAAGACAAAGTGCAATCTTTATCCTGGTTCATAGAGAACGAATCAGGCACTCAGGTTTGGAGGAATTCTTCTATGAAGAATGGAAAAGAACCACCAACTCATGTAAGCATCAGTGCCTGGCATAAAAAGTTTATAGAAACCACAAGTCATCATCATTTAACAGGTGTCTCCCTTTTTGACATTGGTTGGATGGTTTGAGAGGAGCTGCATCAGGTATGATCCAGGTTTCAATAGCTGGATGCCCTTCTTAACATCAACCACTTTACAAAGCATACTGCATGCTTCTTATGTGGCACCAATACTAGTGGAGTTACCAAGTATATTGCAAAACAAAGACCTCTCAGATGGGTGAAGGAACAGAACCAAAGGAAGAAGCTGTGTGCTAGGTGAGAGCTTAGAGTATAACCGAGGGATAGTAGGAGACGTCTTACCGTACTTGGCTAATCTTACAGAAAACAAGGCCCGTGTGACCAAAAACCTCTATGGAATACTTTCAGCAAATTCATCATAGTACTACAAAGACCATTCGTATAGCAAGTACACAGTTAAGTGTACCACATTCAACAATTCATGAAGTTTTGCAAAGTAATCTGTGATTCTATGCTTATAAAATGCAACTTTTGCAAGCACTTCAGTTCCAAGTAAACCATTTCTGGTGGACATGTTAGTTCTATATAATGAAGATGAGAGCTTCTTTCAAAAGATTTTGTTTCAGTGGTGAAGCAACATGTATCAAAACTAACAAGAAACACCAGCAACAGGATCTGGGGTTCAGAAAACATTTTAATATTATCTGACAATATTTGAAGGCTGTGACCTGGCAGAATGATAAGTACATCAGATGAAATGCTCAGCAACATTTCATCTGCCTTTATGTTCAGGGTTCAATCTCCACCAAAGTCAACTTTGCTCTCATCATTTCAGGTCAATAAGAAAAGTACCAGTTGAACTCTGGCCTCAACGTAATCTAACTTACCCCACTCCCCTGGATTTGCTGGCATTGTGCCAAAATTTGAAACCAATATTATCTGAGAATGGGGAAATATCTTGTCCTTACACAGCCTCTCACTTGGCTCTCATCAACCAACTCACTGCATCACCACTACAAAGCCACCGTCATCACCATTTCATCTACAATATCATCCAATTATTTACATCTCATTCACTTCCTTGTAACATCAGATCACATCTTGTATCAAACAGTGTCAATAAATTAAATGGCTTTAAAGTAAACAGTCGGTGAAAACCAGTTTAGAAAACGTGCAAACAAGACTTGCTTTTTGAAAAATAAAAAGAGAATAATTTCAGAGTAAACCATTTTTATTTAGAGTTCAAATTAATATGAAAATACAAAGAGACTGTTGCAGTGAGAACTCTGGAATTCACACTTGAAATGAGAAAATGCTTGAGATAAAAATCATCATCCAGAAATGACGATGACGATGATGTGGTCCAACACATTCCAGCATCGTCAATGGACATAGAAAAATCACTGATGATGATAATTCAAAAAAATTGCTCCACCAATTTCGTTTTTATGCAAAGTTTAAAACGACAATGACAAATTAACATTAGTTTTCACCATAAACACCTGAAGGAACCATGCCATAGTTTAAATTACAGACATTACCAACAACAGAATTGGTCTCTTGATAAAATACAATAAGGATAAACCAATAATCAAGATAGTACACCTGAAAGAATATACACAACATACAGAGAAAGTGTACCCACAATCCAGATGAGCACATGATATACTTGTCTTATAGTATAGATTAATGAAATACTATATTTTATGAATTGTTTGTTCCTTCTTACTTAGTATCAGACATAGGTATGAATGCTTACAGTTGAGAGATTTCTCAGTCTTTCTCTCATGGAATAACACAGACATGATTGGCTAAATCCTCCTGTTGAAAGTATATATACATATAACATACACAATCCAGATAGACAAGCACATGATACACTTCTGTCTTAGAGTATACTGTGATGAAATGCTATATTTTATGATTTGCTTATGACAGTTGAGAGATGTCTCTTACCCGCCACAAGGAAATTCTTTCTCTCATGGAATAACACAGACATGATTGGCTAAATCATCCTGTTGAGAGAAGGACTCACCACAGACATTACACCGATATGAATTTTCTGCCATATGAATACATTTGTGCTTAGTTAATAGGTTACTGTAAGAGAATGATTTACCACAGATATCACAATGATATGGTGTTTCTCTGGTATGAACACGTTTATGTACAGTTACAGCAGTACTTTGAGAGAAAGATTTACCACAGATATCACACTGATATGGTTTTTCTCCAGTATGAATACGTATATGTCCCTTTAAATCGTTACTCTGAATAAATGATTTACCACAGATATCACAGTGATATGGCTTTTCTCCAGTATGAACACGTTTATGGACAGTTACAGCAGTACGCTGAGAGAAGGATGTACCACAGATATCACAATGATACGGTTTTTCTCTTGTATGAATGCGTTTATGTACATTTACAGCAGGCCTATGTGTAAATGCTTTACCACAAATATCACAACGATATAGTTTTCCTCCAGTATGAATGCTTTTATGATCCTCTAAATCACGACTTTTAAGAAAAGCTTTACCACAAATATCACAAATAAATCGTTTTTCTCCGGTATGAATACGTTTGTGTACAGTCAAGGCATTATTTACAGGGAATGATTTACCACAGATATCACACCTGTAAGGTTTCTCACCTGTATGACTAAGTTTGTGTGTAGTTAACTCATCATTTCGAGAGAAAGATTTGTCACAGATATCACAGTGATAGGGTTTTTCTCCTGTATGAATTCGTATGTGTTTAATTAACTGATTATTTTGATTGAATGATTTACCGCAGATATCACAATGATATGGTTTTTCTCCAGTATGAATGCGTTTGTGATCAGTTAAGTTGGTACTTTTAGCGAATGATTTACTACACATATCACACTGATATGGTTTCTCTCCTGTGTGAATACGTCTGTGTGTAGTTAAAATATCTTTACGAGTGAATGATTGTCCACAGATATCACACTGATATGGTTTCTCTCCCGTATGAACCCGTACATGAACAGGCAACTCACCTTTTCTAGTAAACCTTTTTCCGCAGAAATCACAGTGAAATGGTTTCTCTCCTGTATGAATACGGATATGAGCAGTTAAATTACTTCTTGAAGTTAATGACTTTTTACAGACATCACATTCGTAAGAAGACTTTGCTAAGCTTTTTGCCATCTTTTTAGAACCAAAAAATAACAGTTAACTCATTGAATAATAATTCTTCCTTCTCTCACCACAATATATTATGTTTGCTGTTTTCCTTTCTATAATTTATTTCTAACAAACATTCCTTCTGCTACAAGTCCATCATCTGGATGCAAAGTGCTTCATAAATCGATCTTCATATATTTTCAATGCAGAATTGTATTGTACTCATTCCAGGGAATGACACACACAACTGTTGCTAATAATCTTACCCAGGGGAAATCTTTCAACCATAATTCATTAAATTTATGTGAAAATGGTCAGATTTGTTCAGTATAACATTTTTTGTCTTTAAAAGATGTTAAATATTGTTGATGCTTCTGTTGTATGATAAACAAAAATGTTGATGCCAGTTTCAGCTTTGATTCTGAAATAAGAAGGAAAACAGTATAAGCTTTCAAGGATACATAAACAGCATCAATGTTATTGCTATACTTATAAATTGTACAAGTGAAACCTTGACTAGAACGAATGAACTCCTCCAGCGTATCTCTATCAGTTTACAAATATAACAGAGCAGAGAAATAAATATATTTTAACAATACATCATATCCTAAAAAGATAACTGCCTGCTTGGCTTCGTGTTGCCTGATGGTTGGAAGCAAGAGTCACAGGATCATGCAACAAGTGTCGTTTGTTTCCAGTCTTCTGCGAACATGACCAGTGAAGGGACAGCTTTACCTTACTTGGAAACAAGTGAAGGTTGCAGACAATAGAAAATCTGCCTCAATCCTTGGACATGAAGATGAACAAAAAAAAAAAAAGGTTATAATATTCTAGACATGTTGATATATCACTTTCATGTCAGTTTTTCTCTACTGTCAAAATGTTTTGGCTCTAGGAGTTTTGTGATACAAACCCTTTTAATTGTCTATTATGGCATGCAGGTCTATACTTTGTACATCCATAATATATTATGGCACATATATATATATATCATTCAACTACAGTAGTAATTGAATAATATTGGGAAGGCCACAGTTTGCTCCCATGCAGCATTTTTCAGAGCTTGTCACTAATTCGGTTCTTAACTGAGATTTGATCCAGTAGAAAAAAGTTTACATCAAAACTTATAGCAACACTATAGTATAATTAACTATTAAATTTTATAAACAGACTATATTTTAATTAGGCTTAATTGATAGAGATCGATTCAAGGAGCTTCAAGGTATCAATCTCATGCAATGAAGTTTTAAAATAAAAAGGTAATGAGTGTTTGTTTCTGAAATTTGAGGGTGATAGTATAGTTCTATACTTTCTATGAATATAGTCCTATAAGGGGACTTTTAATATACGTCACCGATGTTATTGGGGTAAGGAAAAATTATCAACGACACCACTAATTGACACGTTATTAATTAGCATAACAGCACAGCATGGAAAAAACGTGGATTACATGGGAAAATTTGAGCAAGAGAAATAATATTCTTACGATTATAAACCTGGAAAATTGCAGGACAAGTTATTACACTTGGAAAAGTTCAGAACAGGTTATTACATCTGGTAAAATACAGAGCAAGAAAATGTTTACTTAAAATATTGCAGCTAAGGATAAAATTTGAAAATTTAAAATTATTTGATTTTAATTTACATTATAATTAAAAGAGGTATCATCATTTTGTTAAAATACTGACACACTAGAATATTTTTAAAATGAGAGCCAGAAGTATCAATATAGCTAAAGTTTTATGCAAAATAGAATAGTATATATGGTAGGCAAATTTCGAATTCTAAATATTTTATTTGAAATTTTATCCTTGGCTGCAATATTTTAAGTAAAAATTTTCCTGTTCTGTAATAAGCTGTCCTCAACTATTTTTAGGGGTAATAACTTGTCCTGTAATCTTCCAGGTTTATAACCTTAAGGATATTATTTCTCTTGTTTGCAGTTTTCCTTCACTTATGTGTAGTGTACTCTATTAAATGGTGCACTGAACATTCCATTATAAGCACCAAGCATTCCACCTAAAAGCAGGATACATAGTTTTCTAAGTTATTTCTACGTACAAGGCGGCCAGCTGGCAGAAACGTTAGCACTAAATGCTTAGCCCTATTTCGTCTGCCGCCACGTTCTGAGTTCAAATTCCGCCGAGGTCCACTTTGCCTCTCATCCTTTCAGGGTCGATTAAATATGTACAGTTACGCACTGGAGTCGATATACTCGACTTAATCCGTTCGTCTGTCCTTGTTTGTCCCCTCTGTGTTTAGCCCCTTGTGGATAGGAAAGAAATAGGCATTTCATCTGTCTTTATGTCCTACGTTCAAATTCCGCCGAGGTCCACTTTGCCTCTCATCCTTTCGGGGTCGATAAATTAAATACCAGTTGCGTATTTGTTCGATCTAATCGACTGACACCCACCCAAAAAATTCCGGGCCCTGTGCCTACAGTAGAAATGAAACAAAAAGTTACTTCTACGTACAGGATTATACTGCATCTGGACCCACAAATGTTACTCGTCAAATACTAGGGTCAACTTTTATACAGGATCCATGGAAAATTACCAAGTTTTTGCCCAAAATAGGGGATCGGCTTCTACTCGAGTATAGACGACAGATGGTGAAAGGTGCGATGAAGTGTGAGGTGCATTTGGTAGTTTTTGTTATTTTGTATTATTTCTAATGTGAATTGTAAGTATTTCAGAAGAGACGGGAAATTGGGAAGGAAATTAATTCCTGTGAATCGTGGCAGTTATTCGGAAGGCGTAACTGAGAGGGACAGAGAGACTGAGACATTTCCAAAGAAGCAAAGATACTCAATTTCTTTTCTTTTTTCGTTTTTTAAGAAGGCGATTAATATCTTGTTTTGCCAAGTGAGATTCTATAAAATGGTGAAAAATGCTAAAAAAAAGAATATTTTATATCCATTTAAACACTATAAATACTTACTTTTCCTTGTAGCTTTATAATTTCTTGGATAAATTCGATTCAGACGAGAGAAAGTTCTTGGCTGGAAATGATTTTGGTAGATTCTGGGCGGAAGTAACAGAATCCGAAGAAATATTTTCGTAAATAGAAAAACAAAATTTGCCGTAAATCGTTCAATATGGTAATATTAAAAAGTAATTAAAAATTAAGTTGCGAGATAATTAGTGAAACAAGTAACTTTTTACACAGCATTAAACAATGGACATGGCCATTGCACACACACACACACACACACACTCTTTCACCCCTTCCTTTGTCATTCAGCTGTCACCCTTTCCTTTCTCATTCCTATGTTGTGACGGAGAAAATAGTGTGTGAGAGAAAATAGTGATGTTACAGGAGAGAAATGTGTCCGCATGGATGACGGGGCACTTGCTTTTAATGTTGGTGAAAAGAAAGAGGCTTAGAGAAGCCATTATGAAAGACTGCTGAATGTGGAGAATGAATGGGAGGAGGAGAGCCTGCCAAATGTTGACCCAGTAGAGGGACCAGCTATCCGAATAGACAGCTCCCTTGTAGTTAAGGCAATTAAGGGTATGAAACCAGGTAAAGCCCCTGGCCCATCAGGAATCACCGCTGAGATGCTTAAAACAGTTGGTTATGTGGGCTATGGCCTAGTCACCCACATTGTAAACCAGGTAGTTCATATTGGAATCATACCCAATGACTGGCGTAGCAGCACCATAGTCAACTGCTACAAGGGTAAGGGTGATGCTCTAGATAGAAATAACTACAGGGGTATTAAACTGTTGGATCAGGTGATGAAGGTCACAGAGAGGGTCATAACCCATCTCATTAGGGAGAGAATTTGCTTAGATGAGATGCAGTTCGGGTTTGTGCCAGGTAGAAGCACCACCGATTCTATATTCTTGGTCCGACAACTGCAGGAGAAGTACCTAGCTAAAGATAAACCCCTCTACATAGCTTTTGTGGACTTGGAGAAAGCCTTTGACAGGGTCCACCGATCCCTTATCTGGTGGTTGATGCGGAAACTGGAGATTGACAAATGGCTAATAAGGGCTGTACAGGCCTTATACAGAGAGGCTGTCAGCAAGGTTAGAATTGGCAACGAATATAGTGAAAAATTCCGGGTAGAAGTAGGTGTACACCAAGGCTCAGCCCTCAGTCCCCTTTTATTCATCATAGTCCTCCAGGCAATAACAGAGGAATTCAAAACAGGTTGCCCCTGGGAGCTCCTCTATGCTGATGACCTGGCTCTCATAGCAGAATCACTACCGGAACTAGAAAAGAAATTTCGGGTGTGGAAGCAAGGGTTAGAATCAAAGGGCCTTACAGTAAATGTAGCAAAGACCAAAGTATTAGTAAGCAGCAAGAGGTACTCAGCACACACCCCCTCGGGTAGGTGGCCCTGCTCGATCTGTAGAAAAGGTGTAGGTAGAAACTCCATAAGATGCACCCAATGTAAGCTATGGATGCATAAGAGGTGCAGCAACATCAAAGGGAAATTAACTGATAAGATAGCTTTCATGTGCGGCAGATGCACAGGGACAATAGACACCACAGGTACTCAGAAAACAGATTCCATCACACTCCAGGGGGAGAAACTAGAAGTAGTTGATAGTTTCCGCTACCTGGGTGACCAAGTTAGTAGTGGAGGTGGATGCTCAGAGAGTGTCACCACTAGAATACGAATAGCCTGGGCAAAGTTTAGAAAGCTCCTACCCCTACTGGCGACAAAGGGTCTCTCGCTCAGAGTGAAAGGCAGATTGTACGATGCATGTGTGGAAACTGCCATGCTTCACGGTAGTGAAACATGGGCTGTGACTGCAGAGGACATGCGTAGACTTGAAAGGAATGAAGGTGGCATGATCCGCTGGATGTGTAATGTCAGTGTGCGCGCACGACCGAGTGTAAGCACCCTGAGAGAAATGCTGGACATAAGAAGCATCAGATGTGGTGTGCAAGAGCGACGCTTGCGATGGTATGGTCATGTACTGCGGATGGATGAGGAGAGATGTGTAAAGAAGTGCCGCTGCCAAACAGTTGAAGGTATCAGGGAGAGAGGTAGACCCAGGAAGACATGGGATGAGGTAGTCAAGCATGACCTCAGAGCGTTCGGCCTCACACAGGCAATGACGAAGGACCGAGATCGCTGCAAAGGCCCGGGCTGCTTCCTGCACCAGTCCCGCATAGCCCCTGCCCATTCAAAGTACCTTGGATACCAGAACATCCCGCTGTGCTTGAGGAATCCTATTGAGTCAAGTACATGCACATCGAAATAAATATCAATAGAAATAGTAGTTGTGATACTTGGGCCGGTGGCATATAAAAAGCACCATCCAAACGAGGCCGATGACAGTGCCGCATCGACTGGCTTCCGTGCCGGTGGCACGTTAAAAGCACCAACCAAACGGGGCCGGTGGCACGTAAAAAGCACCCACTACACTCGCGGAGTGGTTGGCGTTAGGAAGGGCATCCAGCTGTAGAAACATTGCCAGATCAGACTGGGCCTGATGCAGCCTTCTGGCTTCCCAGACCCCGGTTGAACTGTCCAACCCGTGCTAGTGCGAAAACAGACGTTAAACGATGATGATGATGATGGTGATATATATATATATATATACATACATTCATACATACATATATGTATATATATATATATATATATATATATATAAAATTAATCAAAGGACATACTAAGTATGTCTACCTGCTTGAAATAAGAGTCAAAACTCTTATTAAATCGCCAAAAATACTTTGATGAAAACTACAGAAATCAAAACGAAGGCAAAATCAGGTTAAGACTATCTATTTAAGTAGCTGGACTCATGTGGACACGTGTCTGCACTGCCAAAAGAAGCCTTAACTTCTTCAGCACGCGTTACCATAATTAGAGATTCCCAACCCATTGTTCCGAAGTCTGTGCTGCAACTGATTCGTTTCGCGCCGAAATCACAGCAGCCACCAGTGTAAAAGAATCTCGATACAATTTACGAGAAAAATAATTCACCAAAGATTAATCTATGACACCTTCGTAAATTAAATATATATATATATATATATATATATATGTATATAGGGAGAGTTTACGAAAAAAAAAACAAAAGACGAAGACAGGTGGTGTACTAAACAAACAGATGTATTAGTATAATGCTCAGGAATAGAAAAAGACTTTTACGTTTCGAGCCTATGCTCTTCTACAGAAAGGGACACAGAAAAAAACGAGAGAAACAAGGAGAAAAAAAATGGAGACAGAAAAACGGACAAAGATATATAAAAGTACTAGGCTCATTATTATACTGGGAGATAGTTTCATAGTTATTCTCTTAACAACTATGGATTGACTAGCACTGAATA
>NC_043009.1:69366997-69464497 GCF_006345805.1 Octopus sinensis
TATGGCGTTTCTCCGGTATGAATACGTTTATGCACAATTACCGCAGTACGACCAGAGAATGATTTACCACAGATATCACAATGAAATGGCTTTTTTTTGGGATGAACACGTTTATGTACAGTTACATCATGTCTATGTGTAAATGCTTTACCACAGATATCACAATGATATTGTTTTTCTGCAGCATGAATTCTTTTATGTGCTTCTAAAGAATAATTTCGAATGAATGCTTTGCCACAAATATCACAAATAAATCGTTTTTCTCCGGTATGAATACGTTTGTGTACAGTCAAGGCATTATTTAGAGTGTATGATTTACCACAGATATCACACCTGTAAGGTTTCTCACCTGTATGAATGTGTTTGTGAGCAATTAACTCATCATTTCGAGAGAATGATTTGTCACAGATATCACAGTGATAGGGCTTTTCTCCTGTATGAATGCGTCTGTGTTTAATTAACTGATTATTTTGATTAAATGATTTACTACAAAAATCACAATGGTATGGTTTTTCTCCAGTATGAATGCGTTTGTGATCAGTTAAGTTAGTACTTTTAGCAAATGATTTACTACACATATCACATTGATACGGTTTCTCTCCTGTGTGAATACGTCTGTGTGTAGTTAAAATATCTTTACGAGTGAATGAGTGACCACAGATATCACACTGATATGGTTTCTCTCCTGTATGAGCACGTACATGAACAGTCAAGTCATCTGTTCTAGTGAATCTTTTACCACAGATATCACAGTGATATGGTTTCTCTCCTGTATGAATACGTACATGAGCAGTTAGTGTACCTCTTGAACTTAATGACTTTTTACAGACATCACATTCATATGAAGACTTTGCTAAGCTTTTTGCCATCTTTTTAGAACCAAAAAATAACAGTTAACTCATTGAATAATAATTCTTCCTTCTCTCACCACAATATATTATGTTTGCTGTTTTCCTTTCTATAATTTATTTCTAACAAACATTCCTTCTGCTACAAGTCCATCATCTGGATGCAAAGTGCTTCATAAATCGATCTTCATATATTTTCAATGCAGAATTGTATTGTACTCATTCCAGGGAATGACACACACAACTGTTGCTAATAATCTTACCCAGGGGAAATCTTTCAACCATAATTCATTAAATTTATACGAAAATGGTCAGATTTGTTCAGTATAACATTTTTTGTCTTTAAAAGATGTTAAATATTGTTGATGCTTCTGTTGTATGATAAACAAAAACGTTGATGCCAGTTTCAGCTTTGATTCTGAAATAAGAAGGAAAACAGTATAAGCTTTCAAGGATACATAAACAGCATCAATGTTATTGCTATACTTATAAATTGTACAAGTGAAACCTTGACTAGAACGAATGAACTCCTCCAGCGTATCTCTATCAGTTTACAATATAACAGAGCAGAGAAATAAATATATTTTAACAATACATCATATCCTAAAAAGATAACTGCCTGCTTGGCTTCGTGTTGCCTGATGGTTGGAAGCAAGAGTCACAGGATCATGCAACAAGTGTCGTTTGTTTCCAGTCTTCTGTGAACATGACCAGTGAAGGGACAGCTTTACCTTACTTGGAAACAAGTGAAGGTTGCAGACAATAGAAAATCTGCCTCAATCCTTGGACATTAAGACAAGCAAAAAAAAAAAGCACAAAGTTATTATATACTAGACAAGTTTATAAGTCATCATGTTGATGTCAGCTTTTCCATGCTGTCCAAATCATTTGTCTCTAGGAGTTTCCTGATACAAACCCTTTCGTCTCTTATGGCATGCAGGAATATACTGTGTACATCCACATTATATTATGGCACATATAATACTGTGCATATATATAAGATTATCTTTGACTTATGACTACTAGAAGCTAGGACTACCCGTAAGAAACCAATAAGAGGGAACTGTCCATGCTATCACATGCAATCTGTAGTTGTCTCATTCCACAATCTCAACAATTCTTCAGGACAAGGAACAACCTTTGGGTTCTGAAAGTGATTCAACAACCACGTGGACAGCAACGATATTATACTTTTCTTCAGTTACAAATATTCTCTTCTACTTTTTAAACAACTGAAATTATCATTTTATAGATACTACTTTCAGAATTCCAATCATATTCTTCACACATCCACTTGTGGAAGTCTTGGATAAAATATCTTGCAAATAGCACTCTCTGACAAAACCTGTTGCAGTGCAGCAGAATTTTTCCTCTCACTCAAACTTCACATTTTCTGGAGGATGCTTAATGGGGAAAATAGTCATAAAAAGTTCATCAGTTGATGTCGAAAATTGAACTGATGTATTAAGTTGGCTTAGTAAATTCCTGTTTCTCATTTTTTTCTCTTTCTTTTTATCATGTCATACAAGCAAAATTTTATTTAGAGGGCAAAAGTGTGAAAAAAGTGTAATTTTGGGATGAAAAATAATCAATAAATATGTGGTAGGCATGGTTTCTTTGTGATATTTACTGGCAACTTGGGAAAGAAAAGGGGAAAAGATTCTACGAAATGGCATAAGGGTGGGAAAAAAAAGGTGAAGACGAAATGTTAAAAAAAATGGAATTTTAAACAATTGTTTTCTCAGGAATGGAATGGCAATTTCAGGATGAAGGATGGTGAAGAATTTCTAAAAAATATGTATGTTTTGAAAAAAAAAAAAATGAAAACAAAAATCTAAAGTATATTACAAGTCTTTCAAAATGAGAAATACAGAAGAATGATGGAAAAAAAAATAGATAGGTGCAGGTGTGGCTGTGAGGTAAGAAGTTTGCTTCCTGATCGCATGCTTCTGGGTTCAGTCCAGCTGCATGGCACCTTGGACAGGTGTGTTCTACTATGATCCAGAGCTTTATGAAAGGATTCGTTAGGCGGAAACTGAAAGAAGCCGGTTGTGTATATGTATGGATGGATGTGTTTCACCACCGCTTCACAACTGAAGACGATCTGTTTACGTCATCGTAACTTAACGGTTGGAGAAATAGTAACCGATATAATAAGTACCAGGCATTAAAAAATAAGTACTGGCATTGATTTGTTCGACAGAACCTTTGAAGTCGATGCCCCAGCTTGGCCGCAGTCTAATGACTGAAACAAGTATAAGATACAGATGGTGAAAGGTGCGATGAAGTGTGAGGTGCATTTGGTAGTTTTTGTTATTTTGTATTATTTCTAATGTGAATTGTAAGTATTTCAGAAGAGACGGGAAATTGGGAAGGAAATTAATTCCTGTGAATCGTGGCAGTTATTCGGAAGGCGTAACTGAGAGGGACAGAGAGACTGAGACATTTCCAAAGAAGCAAAGATACTCAATTTCTTTTCTTTTTTCGTTTTTTAAGAAGGCGATTAATATCTTGTTTTGCCAAGTGAGATTCTATAAAATGGTGAAAAATGCTAAAAAAAAGAAATCTCTGAGCAATTCCCTTTTATTTGCGACAGCTATCTCGAAAGCCAGCGCACTTTTTCCTAGTATTTCTGTGTTTGATAGAAAGGAAATTCTGATTCTGATCGAAATTTTGGCGGAGAATCGTAAAATATTGAAATGACGAAGAAAAAAACCTTCCCGATTCTTTGCTCTTTTCATTGCCCCAAAGAGTTATTCCGAAGATCCGTCCTCAAAATATTTTATATCCATTTAAACACTATAAATACTTACTTTTCCTCGTAGCTTTATAAATTCGATTAAGACGAGAGAAAGTTCTTCGCCGGAAATGATTTTGGTAGATTCTGGGCGGAAGTAACAGAATCCGGATAAAACAATCATTACTATTATTATTATTATAATGAGAAAACCAAATTATGGATACAATTAGTGATTTATTATTACACACAGTTTCGTAGTTATTCTGTTAACAAGTATGGATCGACCAGCACTGAATATATTTCTTTAATACCCACAAGGGGCTAAACACAGAGGGGGACAAACAAGGACAGACAAACGGATTAAGTCGATTACAACTACCCTAGTGCGAAACTGGTACTTATTTAATCGACCCCGAAAGGATGAAAGGCAAAGTCGACCTCGGCGGAATTCGAACTCAGAACGTTACTGCAGACGAAATATCGCTAAGCATTTCGTCCGACGTGCTAACGGTTCTGCCAGTTCCTCGCCGCCTATTAACCAGCACTGAATTGGCAGAGCTGCTCAGTCGGGGTTTTTCTTAGACTAAACAACTACGTAGGTGGAATGGAACCTCTACGTACTTGGACGATCTGCCAGAAATAACTATGAGATTTTCCCTCAGGTTATACCATTCAATCTTGATTGGAATTCATTAATGTATTTCACGCTACACAATACTAAAATGCTGTGTACATGTTTGTAATTAAAACCACGTTAATGCATTTCACTGAGCTGTAGAAATGAGTTGCTCAAGGTGGCGAGCTGGCAGAGTCGTTAGCACGCCGGGAGAAATGCTTAGCGGTATTTCGTCTGCTATTACGTTCTGAGTTCAAATTCCGCCGAGGTAGACTTTGCCTTTCATCCTTTCGGAGTAGATAAATTAAGTACCAGTTACGCACTGGAGTCGATATAATCGACTTAATCCCTTTGTCTGTCCTTGTTTGTCCCCTCTGTGTTTAGCCCCTTGTGAGTAATAAAGAAATAGGTATTTCGTCTGCTGTTACGTTCTGAGTTCAAATTCCGCCGAAGTAGACTTTGCCTTTCGGGGTCGGTTAAATAAGTACCAGTTACGCACTGGGGTCGATGTAATCGACTTATTCCGTTTGCCTGTCCTCGTTTGTCCCCTCTATGTTTAGCCCCTCGTGGGTAATAAAGAAATAGGTATTTCATCCGAGGTTGACTTTGCCTTTTATCCTTTTGGGGTCGATTAAATAAGTACCAGTTTTGCACTAAGGTCGATGTAATCGACTTATTCCGTTTGTCTGTCCCCTCTATGTTTAGTCCCTTGTGGGTAGTAAAGAAATAAGAAATGAGTTGCAATGTCACTGGTGCCCAGCTGTATCGGATTTAGACATTCCCTTTGGATAAGCAAGGTGAGCGGAGGCTGATATGCTAGGGCGACTGCTGGTCGTCCATAAACAACCTTGCCCGGATCTTGTGCCTCGGAGGGAAACTTTCTAGGAGCAACCCCCATGATCATTCATAACCCAAGTGGGTCTTTACCTTACCCTTTCATATTTACTGCATATAATAAACGGGATCCGGACAAAAGCGCGAAAGTGGACAAGGGCCCTAAGGTTATACTTGCCTTTTTAAAAACTTTTATTTGTTGTAATCACTAGACTTTGGCCATACTGGGGCACCACCTTGAATTTTTAGTCGAATGTATCGACCCCAGAATCATTTTTAGGTGATTTTCAACCAGCACATGAAGTTAAGCCTTTGTATCCTCACATGCTAGAAATAACAGCCAAACATTAAAAAATAATTTTTAAAAAAAAATTTCTCTTAAACAAAATCGGAAATCGCGTTTATAAAAACATTTTGTTTTCCTAAATTCCAGTTTTGAAGTAAACAAATCTATTCAATCGAAAATAAATAAGTAGAATAGAATAACAGAACAGAAGACTCTTTAATACTCAATCTAGATATTGTCTGAATTCTAACAAGAAAGAAAACATTTTCTTCAAGAAGTGAGTTTCAATGATTCGCCTTCGACGCCAGAATTCTGTTGGAGAAAACAAAAATCTTTTGATTTAGATTTTAAAATGCTGATTTTTCTGCAGCAAAAAATTCTTCAGTGTGGTGCCCCAGCATGGCCGCAGTCTAATAACTGCAACAAGTGAAAAACAAATTCTGGCGTCGATACATTGAGAACTGTGAGCTCGGTGCGCGCACTCGCGCTAGCTAGTCATGACTAGTCGATCCTTTGTGTTTTTGCGTGTTATTTTCTTTGTTTATAAAATTTATTTACTTTGTGTTTTTGTGTCTCATTTTCTTTGCTAGGTAGTCGTTGTAGGATCGACTAGTCACGACTAGCTAGCGCGGATGCGCGACTATGCGAGTGCGCGCACCCGGACCACTGTTCGCTAGTATTACCTATAAAAGCGGATGTGAATAGATAAAAGTTGTTGAAATGTGGTTACATTGTATGTGATTGAGGCTGAAACAGAAGAAGAGAGTAAGAAATGCGCCCGCGATATAATGGGGAAGCAGTAATGGGGCCAAGTGAAAAGGGAGCTGGGCTGTCGTCGGTTGACGAGGGGGAGCAGCGGGAAGAGAGAAAGATCCGTCGTCGCTCGAACGTTTTTACGCCTCGCTAGCGGTGGTGCCTACCGACGACAGAATGAGGGAGCATGATTCTGCCCTGTTCCTTTTAGCACTTATGGCCCTTGCTACACTACTCCGCCCCCACCCCACCAAAGCTGTAAGTCGAAAAGGAGGTTTGTCGTAGCAAAGGGCCAACCTGGGGAACAGAAGTGAAAATATCAGGAAAGGCATGTACATAGTGGAAGGAAAAGAGATAAAAACAGCCCCAACAAGGAAAAAAGAAAATAAAACCTGCAAAAATTAACAGAGGTTCCAAAAGTTTGAAGACAAGGCGTGGGCCACATGAAAAAATGACAAAATGTGGAAAAAGTCAAAGCATACTAAAATGTTCAAATAAAATGCATAGAAGTATGCCAAGATGCATAAAAGTCAGGGTACAGCATATGGAGTCATCATCATCATCATCATCGTCGTCGTCGTCGTTTAACGTCCGCTTTCCATGCTAGCATGGGTTGGACGATCTGACTGAGGGTTGGCGAACCAGATGGCTGCACCAGGCTTCAATCTTGATCTGGCAGAGTTTCTACAGCTGGATGCCCTTCCTAACGCCAACCACTCCGAGAGTGTAGTGGGTGCTTTTTACGTGCCACCGACACGGGGGCCAGTCAGGTGGTACTGGCAACGACCACGTTCGAATCTTTTACACATGCCACCGGCACAGGTGCCAGTAAGGCGATGCTGGTATTGCTAGAAAACTGTGATATATAATCAAGATGTTGGATCTTTCTCAGCGAATTGGTAAACAGAGCAAAAGTAAGGGGTTGGTAGTCCGTGAATATTGTAAACGCCTTTCCTCCTGACTAAAATGCTTCACTGCAAGATAAATGGTGAGAAACAGCTCCCATGACTTCAGGAAACATTTTTTCACGCTGAGAGTTGCTGAAGCATGAAACAAACTGCCGGCATCGGTTGTTAGTTGTCGGAGCACTGCATCCTTCAAGACTTCCATGCTTCCTGAGAATCGCCAACACTACACTTGATTTTCTCCCCTCCATACACACACAAGCATGTTCACTTTCCAGACATTTCTACATTACTGCATGTACTTTATATGCACTGTCTGACAAGTTGTGGTGCACCTGAGCACTGTATACAATAATTTCATTATTATTATTATTATTTAAACATGCTATGGTGCTTCTCTGCAGGCTTGAACTGGTGGGAATAAAATGCCAGCAGTTAGAGAATTTCTGGGTCAGCTTGCTGTAATACTGCACCGTAGCTGCATCCAATGCATCGACCACAAGTGAAAGCTTTCCATCAGATTCGGAGTGTACTAGCATTGAAATGTTAGAGAAGGTCTGTTTGAAAGTCTGAAAACTTGTAACAAGTGGTAGTGGAAGGGAGGTAACTTCGTTCTTCTTTTTACGATTCTTCAGTAATGGTGTTAAGAGAACTGAATTTTTCTGCACAATTTGGGATGAATCAACGATAAAAATTGACCAAACCGAGGAAATGATGAAGCTGCTTAACAGAAGATAGAAGAGGAAGCTGCCTGTACCTTCTCTGGGAGAGGAAAAATTCCATCACGGTCGACGATGTGGCCCCAAAATACGGGCGACACAAAACCAATGACACACTTCACTGGTTTGATTTTAGCTCAATAATCGTGTGGGCAGTGAAAAAGCATTCGGTGGGGAAGATGCCCTTCCTCCTTAGGACTGGTGATGAGTAAGGGATCACTGAGGCAGAGATGATGTCGAGACTGCAAATGAGCTCATCTATAAACCTTTGAAAGGTGCTAGTTGCATTAACCAACCCAAAAGGCATTGAAAGGATTTCGAATGAACCAAAAGGGGGTAGTAATGGCAGCCTTTGACATACCATGTAGATCTAAAGGAATCTGGAGATACGCCCGGAAGACATCGATCTTAGAAAAGACGGTACTACTGTGCAAAGTAGAAGAAAAGTTCTGCAGTAGTGAAACAGGGTATCTACCCGGGTTCGAAATAACATTTAATCTTTGAAAATCCCCAAATGGGCGGAAATCAGAATTTGCCCCAAAGAACAAATAAGATTTGCAGCAAATTCCGTTGTTCTGCTTCTGAATATTGCAATGACTCATAAAGCAGAGGTTTTGCATTCTCCTGTTCTTTGTTCTTGATACAATTTGCAATCTTATATGATTCTATACCACAATATTTTTAAATAAATGTAAAACATCAGGCTCCTCCTATAACTGAGAAGATGGCTGATGGTGTTATTAGAGAGGATGAGGATGTACCTTTATAAATTCGATTAAGACGAGAGAAAGTTCTTGGCTGGAAATGATTTTGGTAGATTCTGGGCGGAAGTAACAGAATCCGAATAAAACAATTATTATTATTATTATAATGAGAAAACCAAATTTTGGATATACTTAGAGTCGCGTGCACTCCATCCATTTCCGATGTTTTTTATTTTATTTAATTATACCCAAGATTTTTTCCGGTTTTCTATGCTTTCAATGTAGGAGAATAAGATCTTACCCAAAATTTTACCCCCCATCATTTCTTAATTTTTTCCGAATTCTAAAAATACAGAAATTATGAATCTAGAAATTTCTGTTTTTAAATTTAATTTTTCTTAAAAGAAAGAGTCAAGGCCCCTCCCCCAAGGTCGCCCACTCACGACTTCCCCGCTTTCAAAAAGCTGAAAAACTCCAGCTGTTTCACTTTCGTCGGATGCTTTGCACACGTTTCACCTTCGCCCACTTCGACATTTATTACACGTAGTTTCATAGTTATTCTGTTAGCAACTATCGATTGACCTGCACTGAATAGGTAGAGCTGATCAGTTATGGTTTTTCTTGGACTAAACGACGACGTAGGAGCAATGGAACCTCTACGTACTTGCACAATCTGCTCGAAATAACTGTCATATTTCCCTCAAGTGATACTGTTAATCTTGGATCGGAGGACTATGTTCATTAATGTATTCCTCGCTATACAATGGCATAATGCTGTGTACGTGTTTGTTATTAATACATACAATATATTTGTGAAAATATACTACAATCATGAGTTCGATTCCTGGACCAGGCTGTGTGTTGTGTTCTTGAAGAAGACACTTTATTTCATGTTGCTTCAGTTTACTCAGCTGTAGAAATGCGTTGCAATGTCACTGGTGCCAACCTGTATCGGATTTAGACATTCCCTTGGATAAGCAAGGTGAGCGGAGGCTGATATGCTAGGGCGACTGCTGGTCGTCCATAAACAACCTTGCCCGGAGTTGTGCCTCAGAGGGGATGTTTCTAGGAGCAACCTATGGTCATTCATGACGGAAGTGGGTCTTTACCTTACCCTTTACGCTTTAATGTTTATTACATATAATAAACATATTTAGGGTCACTGTGCATTCAAACGGATGATGAATTCGTACTCTCATTATGAACGAAAAAAATATGCCCCGACCCCCTCTCGGTGTAGTTTAAGGAAGATTTGACTGCTATTTCTAGTAGGTTTAGAGACCACGTAAAGTTTTCATCTTTCTTGTCTTTGCCGATTTCCATGACAACAGACAGGTCCCACCTAAAGTACGTTGGCAATAAATGTCTTTGATTGGCCTACATTACAGAACTGTATATGTTTGTGACTTCTTTATTAAGTTCGAGAAGGAAAATATGAATACGATTTCCATCACCAGAATGCGAAGACTAGATTGATTTTTTTAAAAAAAGAATTTTATAAAAATGTGAAAAACATCAACTGATTGGAGAAAATTTAACAAGTTCCCCAGAGGTAACGACTAAATTGCTCACACTAGAATATCTTGAACCTATGTCTGCTCAGCTGGACTGAGCTGGGGCTAGTGACTAACTGTTTCTAAGTTAAACGTAAGGGCAGCAATCTGGGAGGAGAGATTTAGACACAAGTGCTGATTCTAGCACTTCACTGGTACTTTATTTCATAAGCTCCAGAGAGATGAGAGTCTACTGCTCTGACACCGCCAGATCCAATGCAGCAAACAAATAACGGTAAATGAGAGTTCCAGAGATTACTATGCTATTGTCCGCTGTTCTGTAATTTCCTAAATGCAAGCCAACCCAATTGAAAGTGGCTGCAGTGGAGCAGTACATGTGAGGAGCACATCGGAAGCTGAGTCTCTCAAATGTCTTTATGGCTCATTAAAAGTAGTCGATAGTTTTTGTTACCTTGGAGATGTAACTAGCAAGAGAGGTGCTAGGGTAAGTACTAGTTGGGGAAAGTTCAGGGCTATTGCCACTGTTAACTACAGAGATCTTTTTTACTAATGGTGAATGGTTGGTCTTATGATGCTTGTGTTGGAAGTGCAATCCTGCATGGTAGTGAGGTATGGGCCTCGAATGTAGAGAATTTGGTAAGGCTGGAAAGAAACAAAGCAAGTCTGCACAAGTGGATGTGTTTCAAAGACTTAGTAGAAAGGTGCTGAGTGAAAAACTGGGTATAACAGGAATTAGATGTTGTGTTCAAGAAAGAAGGCTGCACTGGTATGGACAGGTGATGCGTATTCATGAAGACAGCTGTATAAGTACTGCTGACTTAATGTACTCCACCAACTTTGTCTTGACTACATTACATCACCACTACAAAGCCACCGTCATCACCATTTCATCTACAATATCATCCTTTTATTTACATCTCATTCACTTCCTCGTAACATCAGATCACATCTTGTATCAAACAGTGTCAATAAATTAAATGGCTTTAAAGTAAACAGTCGGTGAAAACCAGTTTAGAAAACGTGCAAACAAGACTTGCTTTTTGAAAAATAAAAAGAGAATAATTTCAGAGTAAACCATTTTTATTTAGAGTTCAAATTAATATGAAAATCATAAGATGATGATGATGATGATGATAACGTGGTCCAACAAATTCCAGCATTGACACTGGCCATGAAAAAAAAAACATTGATGATGATAATTCAGAAAATTGTTCCACCAGTTTGTTTTTATAGCCACAATCCAGATAGATAGGTACATGACATACTTCTATCCTATTATAACATGATGAAATACTATATGTTATCAATTGTTTATTCCTTATTATTTGGTTTCATACATAGGTATGAATGCTTACAATTAAGGGATTTTTCAGTCTTTTACTCACCGCAAAGAAATTCTTTCTCTCATGGACGAATACAGAAATGAATAGCTACATCCTGTTGAGAGAATGATTTACCACAGAAATTGCACTGATAGGATTTTTCTCCTGTATAAATACATTTGTGCGTAGTTAATACCTTTCTGTTAGAGAATGATTTACTACAGATGTCACAACGATAAGGCTTCTCGCCAGTATGAACACGTTTATGTACAGTTAAAGCAGTACTTTGAGAGAAAGATTTACCACAGACATGACAATGATACGGTTTTTCCCCAGTATGAATACGTGTATGTGCTTTTAAATCGCTACTCCGAATGAATGATTTGCCACAGATATCACAGTATGGCTTTTCTCCAGTGTGAATACGTTTGTGATAACGCAAAGAATAGTTTCGAAGGAATGATTTACCGCAGATATCACAACTATATCGGCTTTCTCCAATATGAATACGTTTGTGTACAGTCAAGGCATTATTGCCAGGGAATAATTTACGACAGATATTACATTTATAAGGTTTCTCTCCTGTATGAATGTATCTGTGTGTAGTTAACTCATCATTACGAGAGAAAGATTTGTCACAGATATCACATTGATAAGGCTTTTCTCCTGTATGAATACGTATGTGTTTAATTAACTGATTATTTTGATTGAATGATTTACCGCAGATATCACAATGGTATGGTTTTTCTCCTGTATGAATGCGTTTGTGATCAGTTAAGTTGGTACTTTTAGCAAATGATTTACTACACATATCACACTGATATGGTTTCTCTCCTGTGTGAATACGTTTGTGTGTACTTAAAATATCATTACGAGTGAATGAGTGACCACAGATATCACACTGATATGGTTTCTCTCCCGTATGAACCCGTACATGAACAGGTAATTCACCTTTTCTAGTAAACCTTTTACCACAGATATCACAGTGAAATGGTTTCTCTCCTGTATGAATACGGATATGAGCAGTTAAATTACTTCTTGAAGCTAGTGACTTTTTACAGACATCACATTCGTAAGAAGACTTTGCTAAGCTTTTTGCCATCTTTTTAGAACCAAAAAATAACAGTTAACTCATTGAATAATAATTCTTCCTTCTCTCACCACAATATATTATGTTTGCTGTTTTCCTTTCTATAATTTATTTCTAACAAACATTCCTTCTGCTACAAGTCCATCATCTGGATGCAAAGTGCTTCATAAATCGATCTTCATATATTTTCAATGCAGAATTGTATTGTACTCATTCCAGGGAATGACACACACAACTGTTGCTAATAATCTTACCCAGGGGAAATCTTTCAACCATAATTCATTAAATTTATTTGAAAATGGTCAGATTTGTTCAGTATAACATTTTTAGTCTTTAAAAGATGTTAAATATTGTTGATGCTTCTGTTGTATGATAAACAAAAATGTTGATGCCAGTTCCAGCTTTGATTCTGAAATAAGAAGGAAAACAGTATAAGCTTTCAAGGATACATAAACAGCATCAATGTTATTGCTATACTTATAAATTGTACAAGTGAAACCTTGACTAGAACGAATGAACTCCTCCAGCGTATCTCTATCAGTTTACAAATATAACAGAGCAGAGAAATAAATATATTTTAACAATACATCATATCCTAAAAAGATAACTGCCTGCTTGGCTTCGTGTTGCCTGATGGTTGGAAGCAAGAGTCACAGGATCATGCAACAAGTGTCGTTTGTTTCCAGTCTTCTGTGAACATGACCAGTGAAGGGACAGCTTTACCTTACTTGGAAACAAGTGAAGGTTGCAGACAATAGAAAATCTGCCTCAATCCTTGGACATTAAGACAAGCAAAAAAAAAAAGCACAAAGTTATTATATACTAGACAAGTTTATAAGTCATCATGTTGATGTCAGCTTTTCCATGCTGTCCAAATCATTTGTCTCTAGGAGTTTCCTGATACAAACCCTTTCGTCTCTTATGGCATGCAGGAATATACTGTGTACATCCACATTATATTATGGCACATATAATACTGTGCATATATATAAGATTATCTTTGACTTATGACTACTAGAAGCTAGGACTACCCGTAAGAAACCAATAAGAGGGAACTGTCCATGCTATCACATGCAATCTGCAGTTGTCTCATTCCACAATCTCAACAATTCTTCAGGACAAGGAACAACCTTTGGGTTCTGAAAGTGATTCAACAACCACGTGGACAGCAACGATATTATACTTTTCTTCAGTTACAAATATTCTCTTCTACTTTTTAAACAACTGAAATTATCATTTTATAGATACTACTTTCAGAATTCCAATCATATTCTTCACACATCCACTTGTGGAAGTCTTGGATAAAATATCTTGCAAATAGCACTCTCTGACAAAACCTGTTGCAGTGCAGCAGAATTTTTCCTCTCACTCAAACTTCACATTTTCTGGAGGATGCTTAATGGGGAAAATAGTCATAAAAAGTTCATCAGTTGATGTCGAAAATTGAACTGATGTTGGTTTAATAAATTCTTGTTTCTCTCTTTTTTCTTTGCCTTTACCATGTCATACAAGCAAAATTTTTTTTACAGAGAGGAAAAGTGTGCAAAGAAATGTCATTTTGAGATAAAAAAAATAAGCGATAAACATGTGGTAGGCATGGCAACGGCAACATAATTAAGTACCAGACTTTTAAGAATAGGGATTGATTTGTTTGACTAAACATTTAAAGGCGATGCCCCACCTTGGCCGCACTCTAATGTCTGGAACAAGTAAAAGATATACCATGTATACTCTTGTTAAAGTCGAAATTTTAACGACCATTTTCTAAGGTCAAATTTATGGGACCGACTATTCCAAGGATAATACTTTTGAGGGGCTGAAATTCAAGCTAGAATCCGAAGTACCATATCAGCAGCAGTAGCAGATCTCTAATCAAATAAAAAGAAAAACAATGAATTACAGTAATATTACGAATTCTGTGCATCAAAACACACGTCCTAATTAAATAGCAAAACCCATAAACGAGGCCGCGTAGCTCTCATAAATATTTACCTTATCTCTTTTATTTATATATCCATCAAACTTAGCAGACTAGCTGAGTGAAATTAATTTATATCTTATAATTATGTTATATCTCCACCGGTAACATATCTACCTGGTACCAGCATGTTACTACCTACTGCAATACGGTGCATACACTTGGTACCTCTACTGGGCGTGTTTCAAAAGAAATGGTGTGGAATTGTTAATTTGGAGCAGGGATTCCCAAAGTGTGTTCTGCAAAATCTCAGGGTTCCAGGTTTTTAAAAATAATGTCGAAGGATTCCACGACAAAACAAGTTTGGGTACTACTGGAGTACAGTGGTCCCGGTGCGCGCACTCACACCAGCTAGTCATGACTAGTCGATCCTTTGTTTAAAAAATTATTTACTTTGTGTCGAAAGTAGCTAGTTGTAAGTAGTCGATCCTACAACGACTACCTAGCAAAGTAAATAAAACACAAAATAAATAAGTTTTTACACAAAGTAAATAATTTTTGTTAAACAAAGTAAGGATAAGGAAAAATTATAAATTTTGGGCCGCAAAATAGGGTCATCGACTTTTACTCGAGTCTCTACGATCGATCGTGAAAGGTGCGACGAAGCGTGAGGTGCGACGAAGCGTGAGGTGCGACGTAGTGTGAGGTGCGCTATTCAGTCCCCGCGGAGAAACGACTGGGAATCCGAAAATCCGCCTTGAAAATATTTTCTATCAATTTAAACACTATAAATACTTACTTTTCTTTTTACTTTTATATTTTCTTGGATAAATTCGATTAAGACGAGAGAAAGTTCCGCGCAGGAAATGATTAAGAGAGAAGCTGGGCGGAAGTAACAGATTCCGGATAAAACAATTATTATCAAAAATATAATAACATGGATATTTATTCTTACACAGAGTTTCGTAGTTAATAACAATGGATTGATCAGCATTTGGTTGCTCAGTCTTGGTATTTCATCGACTAAACAACGACATAGGAGCAGGGGAACCTCGACGTACTTGTACGATCTGCTGGAAATAACTGTCAAATTTCCCTCAAGTTATACCTGAATTCATTAATGTATTCCACGCTATGCGATGCCATAATGCTGTGTATGTGTTTTGATCTCCATGTGTCTAACACACGTGGACATGCCCACAAAGTCAGAAAACAATACAGCTCCCATGACTTTCGGAAACATTTCTTCACACTCAGAGTTGCTGAAGCGTGGAATAAACTGCCTGCGTCAGTTGTTGACTGCCATGACACTGCATCCTTTAAGGCCCTCATGCTTTCCGAAATCCGTCGAAACTACACCTGATTATATATACACTTTCGATGAGTTGTAGTGCACCTGAGCACTGTACACAATGTTTATTATTATTAATATTATTATTATTATTATTATTATTATTATTAATACGTACAAGTCATGAACTCATACGTTTAGCTGCACACAGTTGGCTCATGCACATACAAGTCAGAAATCAGTTCTTTCTTGGTATTTTTACACATAAATATATACACATCAGTATGTGTGTGTGTGTTTCTGCATGTACACATGCATGTGTAAAGGATCAAAGTGTAGGAAGTCAGTAAGCTTCAAACAGTCGGTAGTAATTGTGGTGGTGGTGGTGGTAGATGTGGTTATAGTAGTAGCAGCAGCATCTTACAGAACAGAAGCTAACATTCTCCAGTTTCACTACTAAAATCTCATAATTCTACTTGTCATTGCATTTCTCAGCCTGTTGGTAACGCTTTCAGGGAGAAAGAAAAGAGGGAGAGAAAAAAGGGAGAAAGAAAACCGTTCATGGTGTGAGGTAGAGGCAATGTAATTGTAATGCTTTCATATGATTAGTTGAAGGGAAAGAGAGGAGAGAGAAAAAGAGGACAAGGCAAAGAGTGAAACAGAAAGGGGGAGAAAGAAAAAGAGGGAGGGAGAAGCGTCCATGATGTGAGGTAGGGGAAACTTGATATTCATTACATGGTTAAAAGAGCGAGTTGAAGGCAAAGGAGGAGAGTTTAAAATATAATTTTAGCCGAGGGGTGATGTTCTGATGGCGATGTTAAAGAAAGGCACTGAGACAGGGAAAGAGAGAGAGGGGGATTGGAGAGAGAGTGGGAAATTAGAGAGAGGGGAAGAGAGAGGTGGTGATGGTGCTGGTGGCGGCAGCGGTAGCAGCAGAGATAGAGGTGAGGAAGGTGACTGGATCATGAAAAGTGTTCTTTGTTTTAATTGAACTAAGTAAGTGCAATTCTGTGAAATATTCATGTTTACTTACATGGCAGATATATGCAATTTAACTAAAGGTTGTATCATATGTAAGGGATTTTTTTATTTATGGGAAGCATCACACCGATAACCAACTGGCAGAAGATCTGCCTGGGGTTAAACTAGAAGTAACATGGAATAGTCACTTTGATGTGGAGATTAACTTTACTCGTGTATACAAGTATAAACAAGACATCATAAAGAAGAATGGAGAATTAGGTATCTTCAAAACTTCTTTATTTCACGGTATTATTTACATTCACATTCGATGTCCCAACACATTTCTCTGCTGCATAAGTTTCTGATGTCCCTTCATGTAGCATTTATATATGTATTTAGTCAGTTCAGCTGTGGTCTTCTTCTTCTTCTCCTCCTACTACTCCCTTTTCTCCTTCTACTACTCCCTCTCCTTCTTCTTCTACTCCCTCTCCTTCTTCTACTCCCTCTCCTTCTTTTTCTTCTTCTTCTACTCCCTCTCCTTTTTCTTCTTCTACTCCCTCTCATTCATCTTCTTCTCCTCCTTCTTTTTCCTCTCCTTCTCCTTCATCCTCTCCTCCTTCTTGTTCTTCTTCTTCCAGACCAAAGTACTGTCTGTCTATGTGGAAGGGGTCACTTACAACATTCCACGTGTTTTCTCTGCTGCCATACCGTCTAGCAGGTCTCATATGCTGTCCACTGCCAACTAACAGCTCGCACCTCACCAACCCTGCATGCCCATCTTGGCCCTTCCAGTGGGACCCGCAGGCCCCACTTCTGACAGGACATGCATACTCCCTCACTTCCGGTCTTTTCTTCCAACACAGCCTGGCTCATGACACACCCCGCCCCACCTGATCTGAAGATCATTCAACCAGCCTGCCCACATCCTCTCCTCAACCCTGACTACACACCTTAATTTGTCTCATAATCAGCCAACCAGTGAGGAGAGCACTGCTCCCTCTGCGACTGCCGTGGGACTTCAGGACTGGCCTCAGTCCCTGGCATGTCACTGTTGGCTTCATCCTCTTGTCCATTACTGTTGGTTGCATCCTCCGATGCATTGATGATTCTGCGCACATCTAAAACATGACGTGGCATGCCATCTACAGAACACATTGTTCCTCAAATTTACAGAGGTTATTGTCCCCTTTCCTCGTTGTGATGTGCTCTGTGCATTTGAGGGTTTAACCCACACTTCTTCCCCAACCTGCACAAAGGCATTCTCTTTCTCTTCTGCGGGTTGCATTGATGCAGTACATGAATGTCTCCACTTGTACTTGAATATTACCCTGTGTGACACTGACTCCCCAGTCTGTCCTGACCTGGGCAACATATTATACCAAAAAATGGCATCGACTGGCGAGATGTAGCCTCTCTCTGCCATGGTATTGATGGTGTGATGCTGCCTCTCCACAACCCCGTTGCCACTTGGCTGGTATGCCACCCTGAAGAAATGACTAGCATGCTGCTTGTCGAGCATTTCCTCCAGCACCTCCAAATGAAGCAGCTTCTCTACGGGGCCTCGTTCTAGGAATATCTCATTTAGTATTCTTGTGATTTCCTACACGCACCCCGTCTTCGTTTCCCGCCCTATAGCCAACCGCTCCGGTCTGCAGTTGACCATTGAGAGGCATTCCCCTGCCGGTAATGCGTCCACTGCCAGTTATTTCCAGTTGTGATCTGCTGGAATGCTTCCTGCCTCGTGCACACCTGGAGCAGGGGTTGATGAACTGGCACCTGTCGCAGCTCCCAACTACTCTCTGCACACTCTGCCTGGTCGCGTCAGGGTCAACTTTCCTGGCTCAGAATATGGTCCTGTCCACCCCCATGTGATGCATGGTATGCAGTCTCTTCAGCTCCGAATCACGCTGTCGACACACTACAGCCACTCCTTGCTCCAGCACCTGCAACCAGGCTTCCTTTACTCTGGTTAGGATGTCTGCTCTATACTTCTCAGAGGGCACAAAAACCACACTCAGCCTCAGGTCAAATTCGACAGCTAGCTCACCCAGAATTCCCAAGCGGCATCTTATCAGCATATCTGTGCTCCCTTTGGTTTGTACCCTCTGCTCACAAGTGACCACTGATCCCACCCATCTAAGTACAGTGGCTGAATCGGTCCAGATCTCGATGGTACACTGCCCCTACCTCAGGGCCAGGTTCACCCCCTTCAGCACAGTATCGAGCTCTGCCACGTTGATGTTGTTGACAACGATCCGGAGATAGTGTATTCACCTCAATAGTCGTCATTGATTGGTTGAAATTGCCGAAATGCAAGAAATTAAACAACAAATAGCTTACAAACTACAGAATTTTCCCAAGAAAGCCAAGAGAAAAAGATGTTTTATAAACACATTCTACCAGTATACAAAGTTTAAAAGTTTTTAGTTACAAAGAAATTATTTAAAAAATCTGCCGGTCAAAGCGAAAAGATCCTACTCTTTTTTTTAACGAAAATGCCTCTCCCATCGTTTTTAATCACGCAGTGTCCACAAAATCAACCAAACTCTATCCGGGGTAAGGAAAGGAGGCGGAATGCTCCATCATTTTTCGAAATTTTACCTCTTTGTTTTTTGCGGAAACGTTGCGCCCCACCATTTCCAAAGGCACCGCGACCCCCCCCCCCCTTGGAAAATCCTCATCAAAACGTAGAAATTCCAACTCGTGTGTGCAATCTATCGCTGACTCTGCTCCGCTAAGTTCAACTTTACCTTTCATCTTTTTGGGGTCGATACAGTATCAGTCAAATACTGATGTAGAGGTATCGACTATCCGGTACTACTAGCGAACAGTGGTCCCGGTGTGCGCACACGCGCATCTGGGGTTGCTAGTCGTGACTAGTCGATCCTACGACTACCTAGCAAAGTAAATAAAACACAAAAACACAAAGTAAATAATTTTTTAAACAAAGTAAATAACACAAAAACACAAAGTAAAGATCGACTAGTCATGACTAGCTGGCGCGGATGCGCGAGTGTGCGCACCGGGACCACTGTTCTCGAGTAGTACCCAACTATTCTTTCCCCTCTATACTAATTGATCTTGTACCTAAATCAGTAACATTTATTAATAAATCCATTGGAACAATCAAAGACTTGGGCTTGGCCTGCATTTTATGTTACTTCCCTTTGAAGCCAACTTTCACTTGTAATTGAGTTCCAGGGACAAAACTTATTGTTTGTTTTTAATGTTCCAACAGGAGAAAGAAGGCTTTCAAACTTTATATGTCCACCTCATTATTATATCGAAATTAGATTACATGTGATAAATTTCTAAATTATCGTACATTGGACTTGAAATTTTTAATCCGCCAATTGGGCCTTCATTTATGAGAGTATTTATTTCCGTTGTCACCGCCTGTGTTTTGACAAACAACTTTCTTCTTCCCAGTTCGATTCTTGCTCTCATCTTTTCTCTTGTTTGTCAATCGATGGAGTTTTTGCCCGGTTCTTTTCTTTGACGATGGATTTGTTGCTAAGATGGAGACACTGGATTCGTCCGTTGGTAATGACTTTCTATGGCGTGTGCCTTTTGGTGGCCCTGCCCCTCTGCATCGTGGAACTGCACAAGGCTGGGGCTGAGACTCATGTGGAAGGTTGGTTCGTTGGAGGTCTGTTCGTCATGATGGCTCTACCGATATCTTTATGGGGAATCCTTCAACACCTTATCCATTATACTCAGGCTCACCTTCAGCGTCACATCATCAGGTAAGCATCAAAAAACCTCATCGCATTTCGCTTCTCCACAACTTTCTCCACACTGAACGTTTGCTTTTGTTTTAACCAAGAAGATTTATTGTCGGGTTGTGAAGGTTTCCATCTTCGTTCAGGTGCACCACGATTTCTTTTGCCCTCAACGCTAGATTTTTTGTGGCTCTTTTAATGAGTCTTAGGATTTTGCGCTTTAAAGCTCAACATGGCTCGAAGGTCATTAAGCTGCTCATCGGGCTCATAATATGGTTTTGAAAGGATTTCATATCATGAATGAATGTTTTGGTTCCTTACCGAGGAGTATATAAGTAATCTAGATATTTCCTTTGGGTTTAACTGGGTTTCACCGTTGATCTTAGGATGTTTTGTTTCTAGCTGACTCAGCCCATGCTTGGGCAATCATGTGGTTTACTACAATAGAATGGTCATTCGACTAATTATTCGAAATTATGCTCTGTTCGATGGTTCTACTTCCTGGAAGCTCGAAAGTCTGAGTATAGTTCATCTTTGATATAATCTGTCACAGCAGTTTGTAGATAAGACAAAAAGTTTATGGGGTCTTTTGCTAAAAGTGGTCTGCGATTTCTTTTCTCTTGCAGAACTACGGCAACGATTTCTATGAAAGAATGGGGAACACATCTCGCTGACACCCTCAAATGATTTTGCAGTTATTTCGCTCCTAGCTTTTAGAAATTCGGAATTGTTTCATAAATTGCTGCACGTTTACCTAATCAGGTTGATTTTAGTCCAGATTCTTCCAGAAGTAGGTGGATACTTTCGGGTAGACAAGGAAGCAAAACAACAAAAACCACTTGAACATCTTAACATTTAAAAATATCCTGAAAATTTAGTTATACATATTTCGTAAATTGATAGCTCTGTCCTGTTATTGTCATAAGAGGGCGTATATTAACACGTGATGACAACTCCATCGAGACCACTCTCCTTTACCTGTCTTTTTTGTTTCGTGTTTATTTTCAACTGTCACCTGAGCTACATTTTGTAATAGGAAGTGCAAAAAATATTTGGGAAAAGTATCTGATGTTTTTATAGGTGTGTTCTTTAAGTGATATTCATACTTTTAACCAGGCGCAAGGTTGTGTAATTTTAAAGGGGATAAGTCAAATAAAGTGTGGTAGTTAGGTCGTTTACTCATTTATGCATGAATATTCTTTTCTACTCTAGGCATAAGGCCCGAAATTTTTGGGGAAGGAGCCAGTCGATTTGATCGACTTCAGTACGCAACAGGTTTTTTATCGAACCCGAAGGGGAGAAAGGCAAAGTCGACATCGGCGGAATGTGAACTCAGAAATACCTATTTCTTTACTGCCCACAAGGGGCTAAACACAGAGGGGGCAAACAAGGACAGACACACGGATTAAGTCGATTATATCGACCCCAGTGCGTAACTGGTACTTAATTTATCGACCCCGAAAGGATGACAGGCAAAGTCGACCTCGGCGGAATTTGAACTCAGAATGTAAAGACAGACGAAATACCGTCAGGCATTTCGCCCGGCGTGCTAACGTCTCTGCTAGCTCGCCACCTTCCTTTATGCCTGAATAGATGAATCTATATAATTAGCGCTAGTTATATAATGCATTGGTCTGGGTCAGTGGTTTTCAACCAGGGTTCCGCGGAACCTTAGGGTTCCGCCAGTACAGTCCAGGGGTTCTGCAAGAAGTTACAAAACTGCTAAAATCGGCAGTAATTTTTAAGTCTCCTGTGCAGATATGTATGCATAAGACTATTAAATTATTGCACAGGGGCTCCCTTGGGGTTCCGCTCCAGCAAAAAGTTTGAAAAGCACTGGTCTGAGTGATATCTTTCTCTCTCTCCATTGGTCATGGACAATTTTGTGGCCCGCGGAACTTCCTGAATGGCAAAGAATTACTTTGAATATTCTTAGTAGGGTGTCCCACTTGATGATGTTCCTTGTCTCTTGTGATCCACTTCTTGAAAGAGGTTGCCCGTGCCAGCTCTACATAGTCACTCAACAGGCTAGAAATAAAAGCTAAATCACCATCAAATTATGCCTTACTGCTTAAAAAAGTACAATACATTATATAATGTTGTCATAGATACACTAAAAGAGGGGGAAATCATGGCCAGTATACTGTTTATGATGGATTGAAATACTAAAACAGAGGTGCGCAGATGTGTAGCATGGGCGACTGTCAGTCAGGCTCCTCAAAGATGAAGGACATAGATATAACATCTGGAAAGGTAGCAGTGTTAATGTGGGCATTCTTTTAGGACAGAACTGGATGGATAAAATGATCAAGGTAACCCGAGTTCCTGATAAAATACTCAAAGCCTCAGCCAGACTCCATAAAATCTTCTGGGAAAATAACAGTGATAGTGTGGGGCTGTGGGTATAGTTTTACCAGAGAAATAGGTGGATAAAGGGGTCCAGGCAGTGAAAGTGTGTGATCTAATAAATAAACTTAGACATGCCGGTGGCACGTAAAAAGCACCCACTACACTCATGGAGTGGTTGGCGTTAGGAAGGGCATCCAGCCGTAGAAACACTGCCAGATCAGACTGGAGCCTGGTGCAGCCTTCTGGCTTCCCAGACCCTGGTCAAACCGTCCAACCCATGCTAGCATGGAAAATGGATGTTAAGCGATGATGATGATGAGAGTTAGTTATCAACACTGACAAAGAAGGGAAGAGGAGAGAACTTACATGAAGAAAATTGTCTGCGATGAAGTATTAGATTGAAAGGTATGCGCAAATTGAAATGTTTATTGGCCCTGATCCATCACCTTGGCTTATTATTTACCAACAGTGTAGTTTTCAGAGTATGCCACGTTGCGTTAAATTTTTACCCTCATGAAATTGTAATCCCCATATTTTACACATGGATTAATTTTTTTTTATTATAAAATTTTTGTTTTCTAGTTATGAAATTGTGACCATGTAAATTTTAAAATGTAATTTTTTCAGTTTATGGGGAAAATGGAAAAAATAAGAGTGAATATTTATTAATCATGTTTCAATTTTGTTCATTTTTCAGCGACCAGCCATGAGAATCAAACTCATCTCCCTTTGATTTCCTGTCAAGTGCTTTACCATTAACCTAAACTGCTTTACTGGCAATTTGTTCTGCAATTTAGAACTTATAAAGTCATCCCAAAACACTAGATATTTTTCAATGCATAAATATATCTTTCTATTTGTACTTACAATACATTTCAGTGCTTCAAAAACAACTTATGTTTATTTACATATGATGTAAAAAAAAAATCAATATTCATATAGTTACCCAGTATCACCGTGACTGACTAGGCTATCAGATGTTGCTACACACACTGGTCACAATGCACTTCGCATTGTTTTAGCCTTCAAATGACGCCACCCCATTGGCTAAGCAAGGAAGGCCAACAGAAGAAAGAGTGAGAGAAAGTTGTGGCGAAAGAGTACAGCAGGGATCACCACCACCCCCTGCCGGAGCCTCGTGGAGCTTTTAGGTGTTTTCGCTCAATAAACACGTACAACGCCTGGTCTGGGAATCGAAACCGCGATCCTCCAACCATGAGTCTGCTGCCCTAACCACTGGGCCATTGCACCTCCCTTGTTGTTGCTGTTGATGATGATAATGATATAGTACAATAAAGTGGTACTGTCATAATATAATATTCTGTATACTAAAGCTGAGTTTTTCTTCTCTCTTCAGAATTCTATGGATGGTTCCAATCTATGCTCTAAATGCCGTAAGTTCTACCTATTGATTTATTCTTATTTTACTTTGAATTTGTTTCATTTGATAATTTTTTTTTTTGCAATAGTTCCCCAAGGTATTGCTTAATGGTTTGGCACCTGAAGCCATGTAACAACATGGTTTTGGTGTCCATCCGACTGTGGCACTTTTGGCATGTGTCTTCATCTTATAGCCTTGCACCGATCACTGTACTTTGAGTGAAATTAGTTGAGAAAATCTGGGTAGAAGCCTATCGTGTGTGTGTATGTATGTACATCATCATCATCATCATCATCATTTAACGTCCGTTTTCCATGCTAGCATGGGTTGGACGGTTCAACCGGGGTCTAGGAAGTCATGGAGGCTGCACCAGGCCCAGTCTGATCTGGCAGTGATTCTACAGTTTGATGCCCTTCCTAACGCCAACCACTCCATGAGTTAGTGGGTGTTTTTTACGTGCCACTGGCACAGGGGCCAGAGCAGGCTGGCAAATGGCCATGATCAGTTGGTGCTTTTACGTGTCACTGACACGGACGCCAGTCAGGCGGCGCTGGCATCTGCCACGTTCGGACAGTACATACATATGTATATGCACATGCACACACACATACATTCACAGACGCACACACACACACACACAGTCATTTAACATGTCTTTCATAGAAGGTGTTTTATGAAAAATAACTTAAATTTTAACATCATCTTCAAAATCCATCGGCCCCAGCATTCCTGCCACTTTTGAATTCTGACCTGGAAGTCGTTTCCCATAAGTGAGTCGAAGACCTTCTGTTATTCATTCTTGATTTTGACAATGGTGTTAGAACAGTGTCACTTAAGCTGCATCTTTCATCTTGGGGGAAGAGATGGAAGTCTGCAGGTGCCAAAAAGTCTGGGGAATAGGTCGGCTCAGAAACCTGGACATTATCAAAGAAGCTTAGAGGCGGTTGGATGGAACTTACACTCACCTCCTTATGAGAGCTCAAAATCTCTTGTGGAAGCGTCATCCAACCAAAGTACAAATATATGGGAAACTACCACCTGTGTCATCTCTTGTGAAAGGTAGAAGAGTCCAGTTTGCTGGACATTGTTGTAGAGCTGAAAACGAGGTAATTTCTACTCTTCTCCTCTGGAAGCCATCTGCTCGTGATACCAGAGGGCGCACACTCTCCTACCCTGATGTAATCTCCAGGGATACAGGCATCCAGCAACAGGACCTCCGTAATGCTATGATGGACCATGAAGTCTGGTGTAACATATTAAATTCCATTGTCTCAACCATGGTCGAACAATGATGATGATGATGTTTTTTTTTTGAGAAACTCACAAGTGAGGAGAGCATAGTGACAGGTTGCATTATCATCTCCATTGTTTTTTGCCCAGTCTCCTCTCACATAATCTCACATAATGCAGGGTAATCATGCATTTCTTTCTTAACAAGCAATCTGCGCCCGCTCCTCTATCGTACTTCAGCCTCTTAACGCCTGGCCTAAAGCCACCATGCCTTTTTTCATTGAAGGGCTATTTTCTTTTGCAATAGTGCTGGTGTCACAAGAAAATAGTTCTTTCTGTCTATAAAATGGTTGGTATTTGGAATTTGAAAGGGAATCTAGCTTTAGAAATCATGCTAAAACAGAATTGGAGCTTGATGCAGTATTTAGGTTTGTTGGCCCCTCTCAAATTGTCCATGCATAGAAGACACATGATGATGATGATGACACAGAGAATGAGGATTATATATACACACACACACATATATACACACACATATATATATATACATATATATAGAGGTTATGAGAGGTAATGGTGTTAATAAGACCCAAAGGTGTCAGGTAATGCTGAGTAAGTGCTATGGACAGACCCTAGTTAAGCTCCAGGTTCTGTGATTATGTGAATAAGTTGATGGTATTATGCCTTCCCCGCAAAACAGTTGGCCTTTTGCTGAAATCAGGAGCCATTATCATTACTATCAAAGGCAGTGAGCTGGCAGAATCAGTAGAGCATCAGAAAACATATCTTGTGGTATTATAATAATAATGAAATTATTGTATACAGTGCTCAGGTGCACCACAACTTGTCAGAGTACATGCAGTAATGTAAAAATGTCTGGAAAGCGAACAATGTATGAGTCAGATACATGCTTGTGTGTGTATGGAGGGGAGAAAACCAGGTGTAGTGTTGACGAATCTCAGGAAGCATGGAAGTTTTGAAGGATGCAGTGCTCCGACAACTAACAACTGATGCCGGCAGTCTGTTCCATGCTTCAGCAACTCTTAGCGTGAAAAAATGTTTCCGAAAGTCATGGGAGCTGTGCTGTTTTCTGACTTTGTAAACATGTCTACGGGTGTTAGACAGGTGGAGTTTGAAAAGTTGCTCAGAGTTATTGTTTGTACGATGGTTGATAATTTTATGGGTGTTTGCCAAGTCAGCTGCTAGACGTCGGAGTTTCAATGTGTCCATGCCCAGAGAAGTAAGGCGTTCAGAATATGGCAAATGCCTGATGGAGGGTATTCTTTTGGTTGCACGTCGCTGAACGGCTTCCAGACGATTGATATCCTGGGCAAGATAGGGGTTCCAGACAGGTGATGCAAATTCCAGGTGAGGTCGTACCATAGCTATATAAAGCTGCAGAGATAGTCAGAGAGCGGCTCACAAAGGATTTGGTGAGTGATGCCAAGACACCCTCAGCCTTCTTGACAATTTTAGCGATGTGTTTTGTCCAATGCAAATCACTATTGACAATAACACCCAGGTCACGTTCACATGAAGACTTTTTGAGACTAGTGTTGTGGAGGGAGTAGGTGGATGCTGGGTTTCTCCTCCCAAAATGCATGGTGGTATTGATTCTGGTTCTTCATGTTTTGACATCAAATTTTGTCGTAGTAGCTTGGCCTGTCATCCTCTCGGGGTTGAAAAAGTCAAGTATCAGTGAAGTACTGAGGTTGATGGCAACAACTAACCCCTGTCTCCCAAAATTGTAGTTTTAGGAGTGGAAGCGGGGTTTGCAGATCAAATATTTGTAGTAAGGCAGATGTGGGAGAAGCTTTTTGGCAAAAGAGAGAGAGAGAGAGAGGTGTATTGGGCCTTTATGGACCGAGAGAGGGCATGTGAGTGCATGGATAGGGGTGCAATGTGGCAAGTGTTGCTGTTGTATGGAGGAGATGGTAGGTTGTTGAGAGCTGTCCAGAGTTTTTATAGAGAAAGTAGGATGTGTGTTAGGGTGGGTGGTGAAGTGAGTGCTTTGATGTGGAGGTGGGGTTAAGACAGGGTTGTATGATATCTCTGTGGCTGTTTAATTTATATATGGATGGTGTGGTGAGAGGTGAATGCTGGAACCTTTGGTAGGGGAGCCCAAATGGTGGGAGAAAATGGAGAGAAATGGCAGGCGAGCTGATTGTTGTCTGTTGTTGATACAACAGTGGTGGTGGATTTGGAAGAGCAACTGAGGAGACTGGTGGGAGAGTATGGAAGAGTATTTGAGAGGAGGAAACTGAAAGTGAATGTGGCTAAGAGTAAGTTGATGAGATGCTCAAGAGATGGAATGGCTGGTAGGATGGATGTGAGTATGAATGGTGAGGTGTTAGGGGAGGTGGGTGTTTTTAAGCATCTGGAATCACATGTGACAGTGGATGGGGATTTGGTTGAGGAAGTGGGGTACTGAGTGAGGGAGGGGAGTAAGACACTTGGAGTTGTGAAGGGTTTGCTGAGGGATAAAAGGTTGAGTGAGAAGGCGAAAAGAGGTGTGTATAAGGACATGATTGTACTGACAGTGTTATATGGGGGGGCTGAGGGAGGCGGAAAGGAAGTGACTAGATGTGTTTGAGATGAGATGTCTGAGGGCTATGGTTGGTGTGACATGGATGGACAGGATGAGGAGGTACAAAGGCGAGCAGGAATGAGAGAAAACTAACAACCACAATGGATAGACGAATGTTGAGGTGGTTTGGCCACATGGAGAGGATGGATGATGAGCGGATGGTAAGGAGGGTGATGGAGGCAGAAGTGGTTGGCAGCAGAACCAGAGGCAGACCTCGGTTTGTGTAGATGGATGGAGTGAGGAAAGCTTTGGTGGTCAGAGGTGTTGGAGTGAGAGAGGCAAAAGAGTTTATAAATGATAGAAAAGCTTGGAGAGTGTTTGTGGATGGATGAGTGAATTCTGATGTTGCTCAAAGGGGTGCGGGACGAGCATGATGTGGCAGGGGTAGACCAGCATATGCTGTCGGGTCCTGCTGTTGATATTGGGGGTTGTGTTCTATGCTTTGACCTGAGCATAGAACAGGGCTTGGCTCTTTGAGCTGGTAAATGAATGGAATGCCTGGTGTGTGTCTTGTGGCTAAAAAAAGTGGGAAAAGGCCTGGGTATATAAAAAAAAAGAATTATTATTATTATTGGAAAAAATCATTAGAACATTGGACAGAATACTTGGCTGTATTCTTCTGCTTATTTATCAAATACTGTCATGGTCAATTTTGTCCTCCACCCTTTTGTGTTGATAAAATAAATATCAGTCAAGCCCCCCCCCCCCGTACCAAAATTGAGACTCTTATTTTCTCTAATCCTCTTCATCATTTCTCTTTCAGTGGTTTGCGTTGCGCTTTCCACAAGCTGCAATCTATTTGGATACCCTGAGAGAATGTTACGAAGCCTATGTCATCTACAATTTCATGAGTTACTTACTCAGCTACTTGCATAACGAATATTCTCTGGAAGTTGTTCTCTCACTCAAAAGCCAAGTTAATCATTTTTTCCCATTTTGCCTACATCCTCCTTGGCCCATGGGACGGTAAGTATTAAATTAGCTCTTTTGTATCTTCAGGACAGGCATTCACTTATCCAAATGCATTATTTTGTAGTCAGATGTATGTCTGTGTGAATATGTTGTGTACAAAGCCTCACTTCACTTTAAAAGGCATCATACACAGGTATCGCTTGAAGTACCATCATTGTTATCCTATACTCAGAAACGAGGAAGTGGCCATCGTACATGCGTGTATATGTGTGTGTGTGTGTGTGTGTGTGTATATATCATCATCATCATCATCATTGTTTAACGTCCGTTTTCCGTGCTAGCACAGGTTGGATGGTTCGACCAGGGTCTGGGAAGCCAGGAGGCTGTACCAGGCTCCAGTCTGATCTGGCAGTGTTTCTACAGCTGGATGCCCTTCCTAACGCCAACCACTCCGCAAGTGTAGTGGGTGCTTTTTACATGCCACCTGCACAGGTGCCAGGCAAGGCTGGCAACGGCCACGGTCGGATTGGTGCATTTTATAAACATGGTGGTTAGTGTTGTATGAGGAAATCCCCAAACTGCAGGCTAGGATAAGGTATTAGAGAATATTCTGGGATTTGAAAGGGTGTATGTATGTAGCTAGGGAGGAAGAGAGTTTAGAGGCCTCATTTGTGAATGAATTCAGTTGAGCCTGGTAGCAGCACTTGAAATCAACAGTGTTACCAATGTAAACCCTAGCCTGGTTGCAATGTGGGGGCATTTATATATGACATTATAGTGTAAACAAAAACCATCCAACAGACATAGTTGGGAGACCTGAGAATGACAGCTTTTTCCACTAGTTTAGGATCAATCCCTATTCTAAGCTGATTCATATGATCTGTTACCCTGGAAGTAGGACTAGAGGTGTTATCATTACTAGTATGGGGCTGGGAGAAGGGGTCACCGCTGTCACATGTATTATTTGTCTGTTGGTTCTGTCTATATCACTCATTGAGGTTGTCTCCAACTCAAAAGTACAGTATGTCTTTCATTGGAATTTTTTGTGGCTATGGTCTTGGACCAACTGCTCAGTTTGCCAGCCCACATGCAGAATGTTTTTACAGGATGCCACTCATGAATGGCTGTTGGCTCATAATGAGCTCATCCGTCCATTGACAGGTTTTGCTTTTACTCCTACAGAGTGTACGCAACCCCCACCTGCAAGCAAAGTTGGGGTAGAAAGGGCTCCTTAGCCGTAGTGAAGGCAACCTATCTAGGGAGATAACCTTACAATAAATCACTCAGCCCGTAGCTTAGAAGTACTGGGTTGACGTCCAGCGGGAACAGCTTTGTTTCACGAAGGAGGAAAGATCTTCTTTAGTACTTGGTTGTACAATGCTTTCCAATGTGTGTAGTAGTGGCGCGCACACACATTATTAGCCATTTGAAAAGACTATGGAATTTACAATTAACTGCACCAGGGTTCCTCTTCCCCAGGGAACCAGACCTAATGGTATACCTGCGGATGTAGGTCCAGCCCCTGCTTTGCCGGGTCCTGTTGCACCTCCAAGGGCATCCATTGACGGTGATGCCCTCAATCTTAACAGACAGGTATCACCTGATGGAGAAGAGTCAGCCCCCAACCAAACAACACCAAACAAACACCTCATCAGCTGTAAAAATCATACGATACTCAGCACCCTCAATGCCCGCACCCTCGGCTCTCTTGGCCGTCTAGAAGAACTTGGTGCAAATGCAGAATCACATGGCATTGATATAATAGCGGTCCAAGAACACCGATTTTACCACCCTGACAACATCCTCAAATACCATCAAGTCGGTTCTTATCAACTTGTAACCTCCTCAGCATCAAAGAATACTGTTAATTCAACAGTTGGAGGTATCGGATTTCTACTTTCATCAAAGGCTAGTGATACTCTCTTGAGTATAGAGTCAATCTCACCTAGAATTATGGTGCTTGAGATAGATGGAAACCCAAAAACAACATTGGTATGTGTGTATAGCCCACATAATTCGTCTGTGGCAGACGAAATTGAAAATTTCTATACAACCCTTCGTTCAACCATTGAGCAAGTACCTCTCCATAATTTTCTGGTTATAGCTGGTGATCTGAATGCTAGACTAGGACCCGATGAGACCAAGTTTACTTTCAACTCTAAAACCAATCGGAACGGAGAAATGCTCAAAGACTTCTTGGAGGAATTTAATCTCTACACCTCCAACAATTCTTTTATGAAACCAAAAGGTCAACTTTGGACATTTGAGTCCCCACTTGGTGATAGGGCACAAATTGACTACCTCATCTTTCGAAAGAAATGGCGCAATAGTGTTAAGGACTCGAGATCCTACTCTTCCTTTAGTTCTGTCGGCTCTGACCACAGAATTGTATCAGCTACCGTTAAGCTTAGTCTTCGCTCATCCAAAAAAACTAAGCCTCACCCGATCAAAATGATCGACTGGGAGGAAGTCTTATCTAACCCCGATATGTCCAAACAATTTACTATTGAGGTCTATAACAAATTTCAATCTCTGTCTACTTCTGAAATAGATGCTGAGAACATTGAGGAAGTATACAGCAGCCTCATCAAATCAACAGAGGAAGTTGCCCTGGCTACTCTTCTCAAAAGGAAGAGTAGGGGCCAGAGCAAACCTTCTAATTCCCCAAATGTCATCGAAGCCAGAAACCATCTAAAGTCTATATCACTAGCTAACCACCGTTCTCCATCCCAGTCACTGAAGATCCAACTCATAGCTGCCAGGAAGAATCTTGATGAGGCTTACTTGAACGCCGAGGTCGAATTTATCAATGGCAAAATTAGTAAACTATCGAAAGAGCACATTAGTAAAAAACACCATCTCGCCTGGAAATCCATCAAAGACCTATCAGGCAAAAATTCTAGGTCATCAATTAGAATTAAAGGGGGATCAGCTAAGAAGCGTTTAGAAAATTGGTCAACCCATTTTAAAAACCTCCTTGGGAAGAATGCCAAAATCCCTGATAACCCCACTCTCCCAAGTGTGCCTATATCAGACACGCTGGACATCAACACCTCCCCTTTTACCATATTTGAACTAACAGCAGCCACCAAGCAACTAAAAGCCTCGAAAGCATTTGGTCCCAACAACATTCCGGCTGTGATTTGGAAGGATGATAGATTTCACACACTTTTGCTTAACCTCTGCAACCACACACTTTCCACCTTTGTCGCTCCAAAGATTTGGCACCAATCTCAAATCATTCCAATACCCAAAAAAGGCGATTTGTCCCTCGTCACCAACTACAGGGGCATATCTCTAATGTCAATTGCTGCAAAACTGTACAACAAACTGATCCTAAATCGTCTTGTCCTTTTTGTTGAACCTTTGCTCCGAAAGAACCAAAATGGATTCAGACATGGGCGCTCAACGCTGAGCCAGATACTATGCCTGCGCAGACTTATTGAAGAATCAAAAGCATTTAATCGCGATCTTGCAATGGTATTTGTAGACTTTTCTAAAGCGTTCGATTCTGTAGATAGGTGCAAGATGTTTGAAATCCTTAAGCTCTATGGGATACCAGACAAAATTATTTCTGCCATCAAGGTCCTCTACACAGATACGTCTTCAACCATCTTAACCCCTGATGGAGAAACATCATCTTTCTCGATCGAGGCCGGAATACTGCAGGGAGACACACTCGCCCCATTTCTTTTCATCATTGTTGTTGATTATGTGCTACGTATGTCAGTTGATACCATCTCTGGCAAGGGCTTTGAAATAAAACCAAGAAGAAGTTCCAGACACCCAGCTGAGTACTTGACAGACACTGACTTTGCTGACGACATCGCTCTTATCAGTGATTCTCTCTCCAATGCCCAGTCTCTTTTACAATCTCTTGAACAAGCCTCAAATTGTGTAGGTCTTTACCTCAATGAGGCCAAAACTGAATACATAAACAAGTGCCTGTCCAACAGTGATTGCATCATCCACACTCTCAACAGTGCGCCTTTAAATATGGTTTCTGATTATAAATATCTTGGGTCATACATATCATCATCTGGAAAAGACTTTCTAACTAGAAAGGGTATGGCCTGGTCAGCCTGTAATGACATGCATAAGATCTGGTCATCAAATCTAAGTAGAGACTTCAAACTTGAAATATTCAAAGCCACAGTCGAACCAATCCTACTATATGGCTCAGAAACCTGGACGTTATCAAAGAAGCTTGAGAGGCGGTTGGATGGAACCTACACTCGCCTCCTTATGAGAGCTCAAAATCTCTCGTGGAGGCGCCATCCAACTAAAATGCAAATATATGGGAAATTACCACCTGTGTCATCTCTTGTGAAAGGTAGGAGAGTCCAGTTTGTTGGACATTGTTGTAGAGCTGAAAAAGAAGTAATTTCTACTCTTCTCCTCTGGAAGCCATCTACTCGCAACACCAGAGGGCGCACACTCTCCTACCCTGATGTAATCTCCAGGGATACAGGCATCCAGTAACAGGACCTCCGTAATGCTATGATGGACCGTGAAGTCTGGCGCAACATGGTAAATTCCATTGTCTCGACCACGGTTGAACAATGATGATGATGATGGGGGAGCTGGTTTAGTTACTGATCACCTGACCATTGTAAAGAGTTCTTGTAAAATACTTCTGTCTTAGAATTTGGCAGTATTATTGATCAAAGTGCAAATGCTCATTCTGATTGTACCATCACAACTTGGTGCCTGAAGAGCACTTTTGATCAATAATTATTACAGCTTCTCTGAGCATAATTAAACCTGTTATGAAGAACAAATTTAATGAACTCCGCTTTTGATAATTTTTACTGAAAAGTTTTGTGAAAGGAACATCTGCTTTACGCTTTAGCAGGAAATCCTTACCTGGTTTTCGTTGTTTTAGGTTATTTTCATCAGAAAACTTTAAATATTGAATTGAACAATCCTGACTTGTAGAATACATGCAAAGAATTTCAGCTTAATTAATTAAGGCTTTGTGTCTTGTATTAACAGTTTTGAGTGAAACTGTATCAGCCGTGCCTCCCTTTCTTCAATATTAGCAACATTTGTGTGTTCAGTGGACTTCATCTTTGTGTTTTAGCTTAATGCAAACCTTCAGACAACTGCTGTAACTGTGTATTGGGATTTACCAACATTATGCTTGTGTGTGTGTGTGTGTGTGTGCGTGTGTACACATGCATGCTGCTTAGATATTGTTGGGGAATATATGATGCATTCTATGAGCAACAGTGCAGATAATTATAGGTTTCCAACCAATCAGTTACTGGTTCCATCATTTGGTTATGTTTCTTTTTACCTGGTCAACATTGCCTTTTTCTCTTTATGAAGTTAATAAGTATCAGTCTAAGTACGGTGACTTATAATATAGTTGACTTTAAGATAGTAAAACCCTAACCCTAACTGCAATCCAGTGACTGAGACTAATAAAAGAACTGAAGACTAATAATTAGTAAACGTGAGCTCAGGTGAAGCCGACTGTGGCTGCAGATCTCGATGGTAGCAGCAAATATTTGTAAAGGAAAAAAAACAAAGAATCTTATTTTGTGATAACTTAACAAATAAATAACTTCATTTCAAACTTTTTTTTTGTAGTAAATTCATCAGAAATTGCAAGCATGGAGTATTACAGTATACAATCATACGACCAACTACGACAGTGTTAGCTTTGTAAGTATGATCAGAATGTGATTTCTTGTTTTGCATGTATTATATATCACCAGAGTTTATTTATTGAAAGTTGACAATATTTCTTTCAATCATCCCATCACCATTGCTTTTTATTAAATATCCCCATCACTAAGAGTAAATATCCCCTAATGCTTCTAGACCCTGCACCAAACACATTCCATTGGAATTATCTCTCTGCATACATTTTCCTTACAGGTATAAGGGCTGTGGATGGTTAACAGAATTTGATGAATAGTGTACTATGTCATATGAAGTAATGAATTACCTGAGCAATGAATTACCTTAGCTGTTACAGCATCTGACAAGATGCATTGGGTTATTTTTTTCATTCCATCACCTTGTATTCTGAGATCAAATCTTGCTGAGGTCAAACTTAAATCACTGGTTTCCTAATACTTACCTCCTTCCATGCTGTTAGTTTCACAGTCTCTGTAAAGGGTCATAAGTGATATCCTTTCCTCCTCACTAAAAACATTATAAGACCATCATTTGATTACATTTGATTTGACCACAGAACACCTGCTCTGTATTCAAATCCCACCAGTTTTCCATCATCATCATCATCATTACCATTTAACATCAACATTTCCAGGCTTGCATGGGTCAGGTGAAATATGTTGAGGCAGATTCTCTACAGCTGGATGCTCTTTCTGTTGCCAACTCTTGCCTATTTTCAAGCTTGGTAACATATAACACACACACATATATATATATATATATATAAATGTATGTATATCCGACACCATGCACACATGAATATAGGTGCAAGGGAAGCTGTGTGGTTAAGAAGCTTGCTTTATAACCAACCATGTGATGTTGGCTTCAGTTCTAGTGGCACCTTGGGCAAGTGTTTTCTCTCTAGCCCTGGGCCAACCAATGCCTTGTGAGTATATTTAGTAAACAGAAACTGAAAGAATCCCATGTGTGTGTCTACATGTGCGTGTGTGTCCTCTTGTCTAGATATTACATGATGGTTGTGAGTGTCATTGTCCTACAAGTATGGATGTTTCAAGTGTTGGAGGAGGAGAGTAGAGCTGAATATAGGGAATGGAAGAAAAGGGTCGGTGGTGGAAGAGTAGGAGTTGTTCAGACAGGTAGATGTGATGAGTGGCAGTATAGGAAAGGAGGAGAGCAATAGTATAACACACCTGTAGGGTATGTTATGCTATAAATATGGGAATGATGTGCAGGGTGGGAGAATAGAGGATTGGGTGAGATGTACAGTGATAGAGACGGATGTCAGAAGTATGTAGGGGTGGCTATAATGAATGGGTGTGTGTGCAAAGGTGGGGTGGGAGAGGTCATTGACTGCAGATAAGAGAGGGTGTTAAGGGTAAAGTGATGACAGTCCCAAGATGTATCTCGGTGAAGAGACAGAGACAACTGAAGTCCAAGAAAGGTGGAAATAATGGTGGGAAAGGGGTAACATTGAGAATAGATACAATGAACTCTGCTCCCTCCAGGAAAATTGTTGAGAATGACAGCAGATATGAGAAGGTGTTAAAGATGAGGTATGGCACTCCTAAGATGTATTTCAGAGGAATGGAAGAGAAAACTGGAGGTACAGGAAGGAGTAACAAGGGGTGATATTGAAAACGAAGGATGGAGTTTAAAAGCAAAGGGTTCTAAGGAAAAGGGGAGGCAACTCGTAGCACAAAGAGGAAGAAATATGTGGAGATTCTGCTCTTATATAATACAGAATAGGGGTGGGTATTAAGAAGGTAAGAGATGGTGGGTGGGTGGGGAACCTGACAGTGATAGATTGAATGCAGGAGACATAAATAATGCCACTAGAGCCTCTCTTCCTAAGATGGTTAGGTCTTCTGAAGTGCAGCAAATTGCCAGCCATCTCAGTTCTTTCTCTCTCCTCCTCCTCCAAAAGGCTTAACATCTTGAGATCAGCTTTTGCTAGTTTCTCATATTCACATTTAACAACAAATACTTATTTATATTTCTGTTGGTTTTGATTTCACTTGCCCCAACAGGTCTTTGCAGATGATGATGATGATGATGATGATGTTGTCTTTCGCACACGTCATATGACCAAACTATCAAATTCTTTTCTTTTGCAGACTACATCTGATTCCTCAGTTTTTTTCTCAACACATTTTTCACTTTGTTCTCTATGTACATCATGTTGCACATCCAATGGAGTATACGAGTTCCATCCTTTTCTAGTCTTTGCATATTCCCTATATTCAGGGACCATCTCTTACTGCCATGTTGCATTGCCCTTCATACGCAATCATCATACAACCTGTCTTTCATTCTGAGAGTGGAGCTTTTTTATTACTAACAGAGGTAACGGTTCTCTGAACTTTCTTCAGCCAGTTCTTTTCCTAGCAATTCTTTTATCATGCTGTTGTTGACTGGGATAGCTAGTCCTGTTGGAAAGACCCTCTTTCTCCCTTGCATGCTCCTCATTTGGTAACTTTTCATAGTAGCACTTCTATAGATAAGTGCAGCTTTACCATTATCCACCACACATACATATCACTTGCAACATCTCATTTCTCTCTGATTCACCATCTTTTAATCTGATTCTCATGCATTTGAACATTGGCAGACTTTTTAGTTTTTACTTCTTCCTTTGTCATTTGAACCTGGCACTTAGCTTCTCTCCGAGCTGCCTGGGACAATTCTCTGCCACTTCCATTTTACCACTCTTTTCAAACAAATGCAACTAGTTTATCTGCCCACCTACTTAATCTAACATTGCATGTTGATATTCAGTGCTATAAAAGCAAAAAATACAGGTTTGAAAAGAATGGTAAAATGGAAGCGACAGAGGATTGTCCCAGGTAGCTACAAGAGAAGCTAAGTACCAGGTTTCAGTTTTATCTATTTTTATTTATTTATTTACTGGATCTGCAGCACCAGTAATGCTTAAATTTATGATGTCCATAATGCTTATACTTATAACATTGCTAACACCTATTCCTACCCCCGGCAGGGGCAACAATCTTAACATGCTTGAATGTTTGAAAGATGACAGGTCAAAAGTGAGAACAGCTGTAGAGTGCCTATCAAACGAACACGAATACCCCCTTCTTCTTCTTTTCACACACTTAATAAGATATTCCCTTCCCATGCCTCCTTCCAAATTCCTTTCCCTGTTTTTAGAGTTGGCCCATTGAAAGGTAGGTCTAGTTAGATTGTAGAGATGCTTGAATGGAGACGTGTTGATGTATGCTGCATACAAGAGGTAAGGTGCAGAGGAGCTTCAACCGGGGTCCTCACAGGCAAGGCACATAGGTATGAAATCTTCTGGGAAGGTAACAGTGATGGTGTAGGGGATGTAGGCATTCTCCTTGCAGAGAAATGGGTGGATAAGGTCATAGAGGTAGTCAGAGTAAGCGATAGAGTGTTTGAGCTCAGGCTAGTCCTGCAGAATAGTATAGCTACAATTATCTCTGCCTACACCCCACAAGCGGGCCTACCAAATGATCAGAAGGACCACTTCTGTGATACCCTTCTATAGGCTACCTCAAAGACAAGTGGCAATGACCTCATCTTTGTGGCTGGAGATTTTAATGGGCATGTCGGATGGCAATCTGGTATCCTCCATGGTGTTCACGGTGGCCATGGAATTGGTTCCCAAAATGAAGAAGGAACTAGGCTACTGGAGTTCTGTGATGCAAGCAACCTATTAATCTGCAACACTAACTTCAGGAAGCCTGACAGCCACCTGATAAACCTATCAATCAGGTGACTCTGCTGGCCAGATTGATTCCATCATCACCAGACAGCAGGATGCAAGATCGCTCTTAAATACAAAGACCCTCCCTGGTGAAGAATGTACCCCCCAGCATAAACTAGTCATTAGAGACTTTAGACTCGAAACCAAAAGGATGCCAAGAAGCAAACCAATTCAGAAAAGAAGGATTCCGAAGCTAAAGAACCTTTCACATGGTCAGAGATTTAGGGACATCCTCATTGACATAGAGGGCAACTGGGAATTCCTTCAGGGCAGCTTACTGAGCGCCACAGACCAAATCTAGTGCAAAGTCCCTTCCAGATCTAGAGTAACGTGGTGATGGAATAATGCGGTAGACAAGGCCATTAGATCAAAGAAACAAGCCTGGGAAACCTGGAAGAGTAGCCAGATAGCCAGAAGGGAGGCTGGGTGACAGGTATGCATAGCCAAGGGAGAAGCAGAAAAGAAGTTTGCCAATGTTCAGCGACGTGAAGACCAAAGAACTGAGGTATTTCGGATTGCAAGACAGCGTGTGAGAGAAAATTGTGATGTCACAGGTGTTAACATGGATGATGGTGCACTTGCTTTTAATGTTTCTGCAAAGAAAGAAGCTTGGAGAAGCCATTATGAAAGGCTGCTGAATGTGGAGAATGAATGGGAGGAGGAGAGCCTGCCAAATATTTACCCAGTCAAGGGACAAGCTACCCGAAACGATAGCATCCTGGTAGATAAAGCAATTAAGGGTATGAAGCCAGGAAAAGCCCCTGGCCCACCAGGAATCACTGCTGAGATGCTTAAAGCATCTGGTGGTGTGGGTTATGGTCTAGTCACTCGTATTGTAAACTTGGTAGTTCATGAAGGAGTCATACCCAATGACTGACATAGCAACACCAGAGTCAACTGCTACAAGGGTAAAGGTGATGCTCTAGATAGAAATAACTACAGGGGTATCAAATTGCTGGATCAGGTGATGAAGGTCACGGAGAGGGTCATAGCCCAACTAATTAGGGAGAGAGCCTAGATGAGATGCAGTTTGGTTTTGTGCCAGGTAAAAGCACCACTGATGCTATATTTCTGATGCTATATACAGCAACTGCAAGAGAAATACCTAGCCAAAGATAAACCCCTATACTTGGCTTTTGTTGACTTGGAGAAAGCCTTTGACAGGGTCCCCTGATCCCTTATCTGGGAGGCAATGCAGAAACTAGGGATAGATGAGTGGTTAATAAGAGCTCCTCTATGCTGATGATCTTGTTCTCATAGTGGAATCACTACCAGAACTAGAGAAGAAATTACAGGTGTGTTAGCAAGGTTTAGAATTGAAGGGCCTTAGAATCAATGTTGCAAAAGCCAAAGTCCTAGTAAGTGGGAAGGCTGACAAATCACAAACCCCTTCAGGTAGATGGCCCTGCTTGATCTGTAGAAAAGGTGTAGGTAGATACTCCATAGTGTAAGCTATGGGCGCATAAGAGGTGCAGCAACATCAAAGGAAGGTTAACCAGGATGATAGCTTTTGTGTGCAGTAGATGCACAGAGGCAATAAACGCTGCAGATGCTCAGAAACGAATTCCATCACATGCCAGGGGGAGAAACTAGAAGTAGTTGATAGCTTCTGCTACCTGGGAGACCAAGTCTGTGGTGGGGGTGGGTGCTTGGAGAGTGTTGCCACTAGAATAAGAATAGATTGGGCAAAGTTCAGAAAGTACCTACCTCTACTGGTGACAAAGGGCTTCTCGCTCAGCGTGAAAGGTAGACTGTATGATGCATGTGTGCAAACTGCCATGCTACACGGCATTGCAACATGGGCCATGACTGCCGAAGACTTGCGTAGGCTTGAAAGAAATGAAGCTACTGTGATCTGCTGGATGTGTAATGTTGTCAATCTGGCTTGCCCACCAGATTGACAGGTGATGAGGAGACTGGCTGGTTTCCTCCTGAAGTCTGTGTTGCAGATCATCAAGTTATTTTAATTACAGAACTTCAGCAGCCTTGTTCCCTCTTCATTTCTAGAATCAAAGCGGCAACCTCTGTGCACACCTTGGAATCCATTATTGTGCTGCCAAACATACTTCTTGAGGTCACCTCTTACAATAATAAGGTCCTTGTCATCCCTCATCAAGGCAATCTGCAAAAGGGCCTTGTAAAATTGGTCTGTCTGTTCATCTGCCAGCTTAGATGGTGGAGCATTGGCAGAGACTGATGACACTGTTGCTTTATCCAAGAATAATCTCAATTTACCTGTCCTATCCTGTATTCCAACTACCTTGATTACTTGTCTAACAATTTCTCTGCTGAAAACATGTTCACTCCACACTCTCCATCATTACCTTTGTCTGTTGCAAAGCATTTATACCTTTGTTCCTTGCCTGTGAGGAGTCCAGCTTAGGATGCCCTGCATCTTACCTGTTGCATACAGAACACACCTAAAAAATTCTGCTCTAGCATTCCAACAATCTTACTGCACCCTATGCTAGCATTGACTGCAGCTGTTTTAAGGGTATGGACCGGGTAGCAAGAGGTATCCATCTAGAAAGGGGAGTTGTGTGAATGTTTGCCTTAAGATAGGGAGCTCTTGCATGTGTCCAAGTAATTATACAAATATTAATGCTCAAGGAATTATCGTACCCTAAATCCTGAAGTTCTAAGCGGAAAGGGGTATATTGCCATTCATATCAAGGATGGTTAACAAAGGGGGTTGTTGTATTGCAAACATCATCATCATCATTGTTCGACCATGGTCGAGACAATGGAATTTACCATGCTACGCCAGACTTCACGGTCCATCATAGCATTACGGAGGTCCTGTTGCTGGATGCCTGTATCTCTGGAGATTACATCAGGGTAGGAGAGTGTGCGCCCTCTGGTATCGCGAGCAGATGGCTTCTAGAGGAGAAGAGTAGAAATTACCTCGTTTTCAGCTATACAAATGTCCAGCAAACTGGACTCTTCTACCTTTCACACACACACACACACACATATCAAATGCATGAACACATGTATTTAAATATATACTTGTGCATACCCTCAATAAGAAAAGGAAAGGTAGGGGGAACACACCCTGATTAGAGGTGGCAGTGGGGTAGGAGGAGTGTAAAGCCTGAAGAAAATACAGGGACTTCTGTTGCTCCCTCCAGTCAAGTTGTTGGTGTTGTTATTACTTTTCATCCTGTGTTTGTCTTTACTGGGTTTTTTTATTTATGTTTGCCCTTGTGGCCAATAAACCAGATATTATTATTATTATTATTAACATTGTTGAGACATTTCCCTTAACATGGCTCTATTTTTGCATTTAAAACATCATTACTTAATTAGATAATGAAATATGTATATATTATGAACTAGTATTGTCTGTTAACCAAAATACAAAAAATTTAATTATAAATAATTATAAGTAATGAGGGAGACAGCAAGAACACTGAGCAATTTTGTTACATATTGAACAGAAAAGCAATCAAAATAATGTCTGTTTCAAGAGTAAAACAGTTGACTTCTGTACTCCAGTTGGGGCTTCAGAATGCCATAATAAAATAACAAGAAAAGCCTCCACATGACCAACACTGGAAAAGTGCTGGACAAATTGAAAATAGACAAAAAAAAAACCTCCCAGTACTGGCTGAGAAATGCAGGGCTCAAAACTTGATTGTGACACAAGGCCAGAGCCTTCCTACGAGAAACCTTGCAAAATATACAATGAAGCAGAAACAGTATATAGAGGTGAGATTATCTCTGGCTGTCTAGTTTTAGTCAAGAATGAATACATCCATAGATATACACTTACATACATCAGTGTTATGCCATCACTATGAAGTACCAAGAGATAAGAAATGGTTATAAATATATACCAGAACAGTTTCGGAAAACAGTGAAGCGACCATACTTTGGTCTATACACACAGACAAGGAAATCAAAACTAACTGACCAGATATTGTTGTCAAAGGCACCAAGAACAGAAATGCCTCCTAGTTGACGTCCCAACAAATAAGATATATCTAAATAATTTGAAAATATCAATAGCGCAAATGTGGGTCCTGAAAACCAGAAACAATCCCTGTAATAATATGAAGTTTGGAAATGATCAAAAAAACATGCAAACAAATACAAAATCTTATGATTTTCTCTCCTGCTTAACATACAGAAAATAGCATTGTTAGGTAGCAGAAATATAATATGTAGGATACTGCCAATACAGTAGAAATAACAAAACACTGTCCGTACCCAGAGCTGCACTCAGCAGCGCAGTGAAAGCCTGCAATAAAACAAACAACTGAATAATAATACTAATAACAATAATAATATTAATAATCGTTTCTACAATCAGCACAAAGCCTGGAATTTTGGGTTAGGGACTAATTTATTACATTGACCCGAGTGGTCAACTGGTACTTTTTTTATTGACCCTAAAAGTATAAAAAGCCAAGCTGGCTTCAGCAGAATTTAAACTCAGAACGTCAAGACAGATAAATATCACCAAGCATTTTTGCCCGGTGAGCAAACGATTTTCTGCCAGCTTGCTTCGTTAATAGCAGCAATAATAACAGAGTAATAATGATAATACATAACCACAATGCAATGGAATTATAAGGGGTTTTGTATATGGAAACGCAATGGGAGGGAGAACAAGTAATATGTATTTACTTTTTTTGATTACTTTTCAATTTTTTTTTTTACTTTTCAGAATTACTGCACTTTGTGGGAAATATGATGAAGGAGAATTCAATGTTGATTCCGCTTGGCCATATTTGGTTTTCATTAACAATGCTTCTCAAGTTGTAAGTACATCAATGGAGATTCAGAATATGTTTTTAAATCTTCAATGGGGAGAACCTATCACTGCCAAAGACTTCAGCTTTTTTTTTTTATATATGATTTATGATTTCGTTTTTGGATTTGGTTTGCAAGATTCTTTATATGAGTTCGTGTGTTGAAGCATATTCTGTTGTGTCTGGAGAGAGTCATTTTCTTTTTGTGCCTTATTATGTAACACACTCACCAGTAAAATTTCCATTTATTTCTTATTTTCATTTTTCTAAAATTTTCGTTTTGTCTTGCAATCTTTTCAATAAGGACAATAAAAATAAGAAAAAAAAAAGTGGAAATTTTACAGGTGAGTGTGTTAAATAATAAGGCACAAAAAGAAAATGACTCTCCCCAGACACAACAGACTATGATTTAGTTTACAGTAGATATTGAATTGGTTTCAATAATAAGTGCACCCATTGTTGATTGAACAGAACTCATTAATGTATAAATGATCGAGTATTCCATTGACATATTTATGTTCGTTGAAGGTGTTTTTCCCATTGTCATTGGCATCAAGTGTAGGTGCGTAAGCAGAGATCAGTGTCATAAAGGTGGAAGCAGAGGTTGGTATTTGGAGAGTCAGAAGCCATTCGTTGATGGTAGAAGGTTTCAGATGGTGTTCCTTCAAATGCTTGGATTTTACAGCAAAAGCAACTCCGTGAATTATTCTCTCTCCTTTTTTCCCCTTTCCAGAACAAGATGTAATCCAAACCCATCTCTTCAGTCTTTCTTTCCCCAGATGGACGTCTTTCACTGAGGGCAGCAATGTTGATGTTAAATCTTGCCAATTCTTTGCAGACAAGAGCTGTTCTACATTCTGGTCCCTCTCTATGTCTTGAGGATTGAGGAGCATTTGCATGTTCCAACGGTTGATTTAATTTCTGTTGTTCAACTGCTTGAATGGGTGTCCTGCTGGATGTGGCTTACCATCCAGGATTCTGTGGTAACATCTGATGTTTAGACCACCTTTTCTGGGCCCTTCCTCATTCAGGGTGCGCAACAGTGTTCCCAAATAGGTCTGCCCAGTTGCAGATGTTGAACCGAGTCCCTGGGTTGTCACCAGGTCCCAGGAAGGTGACCATCTTGCATCTACCACCAACATGCGGGTTTGGACCAAGGGCTCCCACCATCCTTACCCCATCGCTGTTGGGCTTTTGTAGAGAAAAAAAAAAAAGAAGGAAGAGTTGTCTCAAAAGGAAGCCAGCCAATAGCATGAGTTTGTTTTAGGCGGAGATCTCCTTGCCAAGGGCTCCCCATGCACCATGGCCCCAAATTCTTCTGTTGCGGCACTACATAGAGTGACATGCAAGGTCCAGAAGATGGATTGCAACGGAATGCTGCTAGCGCCAATCTTATTAGAATCATGCCTTTCTCGCCAGTCCGTCTGGCATCACCCTCTTCCACTAGGATCAGTCGTTGAGTTTGGAGACTCCAAACTCGACGATTAATTAGAAATAAGTTTATATTAAATCATTAAATTTATTATCTCAAAAACAAACAACTAGTTAAATATTTTTATGGTCATATATTAAGATTTTTTTCTTTTGCTTACTTACCATAGAAATTTGGCAGTCATAGTCTCTTTTTAAATTTGTGTGTACAAATTGATACAATAATAAACATTATTGTCTTGTAGGAATTGGATCTAAATTAACTTTTAAATTTTTAATTAATTCAAAACTGTGCTGTTCTTAGTCTTTTTGAATCAGTGACTAACCACAAAAATATATTGAGTTATGTCCCTTAGACTGCCAAATCATAAATATATATTTAAAAAAATTTTTATCTTCAGCGTTTGACTTTATCTGTATATATTCATATATATATATATATATATATATATATAAGGTAGGATGTGTGTGTGTGTGTACGTTAATGTAATTTATGCATGTCCACAAATTATCACGCACATCACTCCAATTTTAGGAGGACATTCGTCATGACTCTAGCTGTATTTTCACCAAATTATTTTTTCCTGAGGCACCAGCTAATAGCGGTAAAAATAAATTTTCAACCTTAGCTTAGCAATTTTCACGGTGGAGAAATCCACCATTGTTTGCAAACATGAGTTAAGTCCCCTTCTAGCGACGGGTAAGTTTTTGTTAAGTCTTCTGTTTTGTTTTGTTTTGTTTTTTCCATCGAGGAAAAAAGTGTTTATCTCTTCGTGTGTACAACCGGTGTCAGTTTGTTTATATCCCTGTAGTTTAGCAGTGAAAAGAGATTGATAGAATAAGTGTGAAACTTTAAAAAATAAGTTTTAGGATTGATTTTACTGGGAAGGAAAGGCTGTATTTATATGCCTGGTGGTCATGGTGAGAGAGGTTGTATGATGGATGAGATTGAAGGGGCTGAAGACAAACACTTTTCTCTTTGGCCAATCCGTGATGAACTTCTTAAAGTTTCACTTGAAAAGGAAAATAAGGGTCAAGAGGGAAGTGTTGTCTTCTGGCCAGTTTGCTGAAAGGTGGATGAAAGGGGTGAGAATGGTGCGAGTGAACAGGCCTGACCTGAGCATATACCTGTAGTTGGGAAAATGGAAAGGTAAAAAGCCCCAAAAGTCAGGCTACCCATGGTTTTTTTATGGGGGTTTTTCCATGAGCATCCCTTGAACGTCTTTCCCTATTGAGGATTACACATTGTTGATTTCCATTTTCTTCTTTTTGATAATTTTGTTAGTCTTGTTTACACACACACCCACACTCACACACATTCTTTGTTTCGTCCTATGTTGTCCTTAATGTTTTTTTCTTAATGTAACCCTTGTTCTTAATATAGAAATCATTATTATTATTATTAATTTTTATGCTGCTGCTGCTGCTGCTACTACTACTACTATTGTTTTTCCAGTGGGCCATGTATAACTTGATCCTCTTCTATAGAGCTGTCAAAGAAGAGCTGCAACCTATCAATCCGATTCCAAAATTCCTCTGTGTTAAAGCTGTTGTCTTTCTCTCTTTCTGGTAAGTTTTACATGTACACACACACACGCACACACACACACGCACACACACACACACACACACACACACACACACATGCAGAACTAATAAACAACAGAAAATGTGTCATTCCTTTCATTTAGTTAATTACTTCTAAAGTACATTATTCAGAATACAATTTACATTCAAAAACAGATTTTTACAATAAAATTATTTATATATTCCCAACTATTATTTCATATCCAAAATATATGATTACAAGAGATTCACCAACACTACACCTGATCTTCTCCTCCCCTCCACACACATGCAAGCATCTATCTGACTCATACACTGTTCTCCTCCCAGACATTTGTACATTACTGCATATACTTTATACGCACTTTTGATGAGTTGTGGTGCACCTGAGCACTGGATACAATAATTTCCTTATTATTATTATTTCTTTTTAAACAAGCATATTATTTAATTCTAATAATGTACTTTGGAATCAATTAATGCAGAGTGAAAGGAGTTTTCTTATTATTTATCCATATCTCCCTCTCCCAAATATAAAATTATGCTTGTGTGTGTATTTGTGTGTGTGCATGCTTGCACACACACACATGCACAAATGCACACAAGCTAAGCTGTTTGGTTAAACATTTCCCTTCCTAACCATGTGGTCTTGGGTTCAATCTACCAGATGGTTGGTTGAGTTGAAGAGTTGATACGACTTGCTTTACTCAGTCACAGTTATATGCTCAGAGCATAAACTAGTTCAAGAAATGCCTTAGCCACATCACACTAAAATGTTCTGTTGATAATGACCCTTTTCTCTGAACTCTGATTATTTTTTATTGTCTATTTGAAAAGGGGAATTATTTTAGAATCGTTAAACAGCCTCTGTTAATTAATACAGTATCTTTTTTACTTGCTTTTATTCATTGACATCACCTTACAAATTTCAATTAACTACTTACCTGCATGACTCAAAAGTTTTTGCAAACATCTTATTTGTACATATTGCAATGCTTTTGGTAAATCTCCATTCTCTTTTATTCCTATGAATTGACCGGACTAAATTTGGGACTATATGAAAATAATTCAATCTTTAAAGAAACATGTCAAGCTTGGGTGCTGAATAAATTTCGGTAAACATTGTTTGGTACCTGAAGTCATCCATAGCACTATCTGCAACATTTATTTGACCACACCCTTTTAATCACCCTAAGCCCAAAACTCTTAGAATTTCTTACACAAACTTTGTATTAAGAAATTTCTACAACATGTACACTGTCAACTTCAATTTCAAATCTTGTCAATAACATGCGAGTCTGACCCAACCACGGGGCTACATGATCTGGCCACTACTTTCGACCGACACTACTACGCTGACTATGAAATTCAACTCCAGCAGAATTTGGACACAGAAGACAGATGAGATGTCACTTAACATTTTGCACAGTGTTCTAATGGTTCTGCCCGTGCGCCACCTTAATAAAACTAAATATTATGAATAGTTTTCCCTCTCTGTGTTGATGCCAGTGGTGACCACCCAGGATCCATTAGCTGTGGTGGTCTCGTGTGTTGGTGGGGATGGCCACGACTCTGGAATTGATGTAGCCAGGTCAGCTGTCACACAATCTTTTTTTATACCATACATTAAAAAGATTATTGCTCAGCTGCAGCCCTTGTGATGGCTTCAAGATAGGGCAGGATAATAACACAACACACACGTGCAAAAAAAAATAGAAACCTAAATAAAAGGAGTTGAGCTTTCAGTCCCTCACATATCTCAGAAAGCAGGAAAGGTTCTGCCTTAATAAATGCTTCAGACAGATAATTTTCAACCTAGACTGCAAACATGTTCATTGATTCTACTCCCTGCTTCTTTCATTGTTAATTTCTGAGCCTGAGTTGTGCAAATGCAGTAAAAAATCCTCAATTTTATTATTTTTCCTTTATTTCTAGGCAAGCTGTTCTTATTGCAGCCCTTGTGAAAACCGGGGTCATAACTGAGAAGACATCATGGGGATATTATTCTGTAAAAATGGTTGCTAGTGGTCTTCAGGTACTGTACTTTAAATTGTGTTTTTTGTATACTCCTGTTGTTCTTTAGCTCCCAGGTTAGACATGGCTGATAGGCTGAGGATCCAAAATATTCCAAAACTATTCCCAAACCTCTTTTCTTTTAGATGTGGTGTATTTGGGACTACTTTTTCCTTCCATTCATTTTAGAGACGACGGGATGTGATTTGGATAGCAATTTGGTAACAGTTGTTGATATTGGGGTTACCTCAAGATACTGATCCTTACAGAGGGGATCACAAGGGACTGACAGGATTATTGATTCTCTGTGCTTGAGAAGACCCACCCAACAAAACTGATGTCCTAAGAGTATTCTGTCCCCTCCACCTTTCCCCTAACTTCACATATTCCTCTTCTCTCTTTCTGTGTACCACGAATTTCCTCCTCCCTGTTATTCTCCCCCCCCCCTACACTGTTTCACCAATCACCTTTGTACGCCTTCAGTTATCTCTTGCCCCTGCCACATTTCACTCTGTTCCCTTAAACATCTCACCTACTTTCTTCCTCCCATGTATGTCATCATGCCCCACCCACCATAGCCACCCTCATATACTCCTACATATCCCTCCTTCCCACTCCCACACCTTGCATGTCATCCCTGTCCCCTACCTTCTGATCTATCCTTCCTCAGCCACTTCTGTCTTTCACCTTACGCTCTGGGTTCAAATTCCGCCAAGGTCGACTTGGCCTTTCATCCTTTCGGGGTCTATAAATAAAGTACCAGTTTCGCACTGGGTTCGATGTAATTGACTTAATCCCTTTGTCTGTCCTTGTTTGTCCCCTCTATGTTTAGCCCCTTGTGGGCAGTAAAGAAATATATCTTTCACCATATACCCTCTCCATACAGATATTTCCCATCAACCTTACCTCATCTTTACCCTCATCTCTAACCATCTGTTAGTCTCCCCCCCATCACACACTGAAGAACACACTCTTTCCTTCCCTCTTCTACACTCACCTCCTCTCCACTGAGATTGACCCCCAAGCACTGCATCACTGTCATCTTTGCCACTACTCCTCCTCCTCCCTACATAATGTGTGGTAGCCATGTCTCCTCTCTGTACCAAGACACCCTCTGTCTTACCGCTTTGGTATAAAGCCATCTTCCTGTCTCAAATACTTCACATTGTCTAGTAGTAGGAGCTTTTCCTTGTTTGCTCTCTCTCTCTCTCGCAAGTCACATGGCAACCTCACTAATGCTGGTGGCCCCAAAATAGCATCGTGTACACACTGAAAAATAGTTGGCATTAGGAAGGGAACCCAGTCGCAGAAACCTTGCCACTGCTGACACTGGATCTTGGCATAGCCTTGTCATTTGTCACATCCTGTCAAAGCATCTAACCGATATCAGCATAAAAACAGACATTAAATGATGATAATGATGATGATGATGGTTGTTAATTTAATGATAATTATTGTTATGGTATTGCTTTTAATTGTTGTTTACCTAATGATCAAGCAATCTATGATCTAAAGCTGTGATCACCGCCTTTATCCAATGTTTCATTTTTCTTTCAAGACAGCAGTTTGATTTCAGGGATATTTGGCAGCTATTTCTAGCAGGTCTAACAGCTATATAGAGGCTCTCTCATTAATCTATTCATATTAAACAAACAAAAATATCAAGCTGGACACAATCCCTGTCTAAAAACCAATAAAATCTTCAGAGACTCTTTGAATTGTCACCAGACTACCTGTGCTGGAATTTTGCTGCAGTTAATTTGCAGTTAATATGAATTAGATGGGAAAAAACCTTTTCTTATGGACATCTTATCATCTGTTGCAGGTAACATTCCTTGATCCTGCTAATTATTGAAAGGTTACCCTACTTCACTGTTGAGTGATTAGTAATAAGTAGAGCATCGGGCATTATAGTTGAAGAAATGTCAAGTTATGAGTAGAAAGGGCCTGATATGGCTGGTAAGAATAAAATCTTATTTTACAGGTGAGTTGGTTAATTGCTGGAAGATTATCAGCTTCACAGTTGGATAATTACTGGTATGAACAACATCCTGTTCATAGTTAAGTGGTTGGTCAGAGAAAAGACATTGGGCTGTGAAACCTACTGTTTTTATCAAATCTTCTTATGCAACCATGGACAAATATATGTACGACAAAACAAGACACGTCACTGAATAGATCTAATAAACACCATATTGTTTTCCTTCCTCCTCTTTCTTCTCTCTCTCTCTCTTTTGCATTTTCTTTTTCAATTTCTTTTTCTCTTTCTTTCAGGACTTCTGTATCTGCATTGAAATGTTTCTAGCAGCCGTAGCACATTATTTCTCTTTCTCACACAAACCATTTATCGACATGACTGTGGACCATGCCAACTGCTGTACATCATTCATGTCCATGTGGGATATTTCTGATGTCCGAGATGATATTATTGAGCATGTCAGAGTTGTAGGTTCGTAATTTTTCTTCCCTTTGCAGCCAGGATTTTCAATCAATTTCTTGCTTAGATTCAAAGTCAATTCTGGAAGTAGAGTTGTAATGATGTACCTTGCTTGTTGAATGCAAACCACAGGCTGTAATAGTAAGGTTTGAACTCATGACCATGTGACCAGCAGTAAGCCTCTTAATTCACAGACATGGTGCCTTAAATAACGACTTCTAATAATATAGAGATCAAGGTCACAAATGATAGAGAAAATGAACCGTCGTCTTTATTTCGTTGAACCCTGTAAAGAGAAAAAGATAATGTCAATTCTGGCTGGATTTGATCCCAGATACAAAAGAACTAAATATTGTATGGCATTTATGATTCTCTGCTTCATCAAATCCATCGTCCACTGCTTCAAATACAAACTAAGATGGGGAACTCCATGTGATTACTTAGCCTTCTAGAAATAGCAGCAAAATCTTAATCATCTCACTCCTTACCTGTATTCCCTACATACAGTAAAATGACCGGATAGCCATGGCTGGAATACTTTGATCAAATATTGAAATAGCATTAAGCTAGAGCAAAAACTACAACAATTGGCTCAAATGAAAATAAAATGGTATTTGTAGAGGGTTTGAAATTAGGAGCAAAATATGGAATGAAGTGAGTCCCTTCTTGTTCATGAAATGAATAATGGGATTCATTGGGGTCGGGACATACATAGGATGAGATTAAATACACTTAGCGTCACCTTACTGGCACTTGAGCCCTGTGCTAGTAGGGTATTAAGGGCCCCATCCGAGCGTGATCGTTGCTAGAGCGGTTATCTGGCCTCCGTGCTGGTGGCATGTAAAAGACACCATTCGAGTGTGATCATTACCAACGTCGCCTTACTGGCACCTGTGCCGGTGGCATGTGTAAAAGTTTTGAGCGAGGTCATTGCCAGAACCGCCTGACTGGCCCCCATGCCAGTGGCATGTAAAAAGCACCCACTACACTCTTGGAGTGGTTGGAGTTAGGAAGGGCATCCAGCTGTAGAAACTGCCAAATCAAGATTGAAGCCTGGTGCAGGCATCTGGTTTGCCAGTCCTCAGTCATTCGTCCAACGCATGCTAGCATGGAAAGCGGACGTTAAACGATGATGATGATGATGATGAATAATGATTGTGACTATAATAATGAGGTTGTCGTGTGGCTGCAACGTTGGTTGTGATTGAAGCAAAGCTGTTCTCAGTTACAGGATGTGGAAGACTACAATATCCAGTGCACCCTCTCATTGTTTCTTTGAGATGGTGGATGTGATTTGAAGGAGATTTGGCTATAATTTGTAACATGTCATGCAACCTTGTAACAGCTCCGTTTTGGAAATTGTCATAAAATGGTCACAAAAAAAAATCAATATAAATTGTTATAGTAAAGTGCATAGATTATAAGTGGTTAGAGTAGTAGCTATAAAAGTATTATTATTATAAAGATTATATAATATTAGTTGTAGTTGTCATAATAATGTTTATTATAAGGATTAGGATTCTAATTGATGGAAATCCTAATAAATTTTGTAGGTAGGAATTAGTTGATTAAATCATCTTCAGTATTTGACTGATTCTTCATTTAATTAACTCCACAAAGATGAAAAGCTGGGATTTGAACTCACAGTATGAAGAGTCAAACCCTGTGGATGCAAAACAAAGTTCACCTTGGTCAGATTCGAAAACCAAAGCTGTCAGGCATTTTGCTTTGATGATTAGTCCAACCCATGCTAGCATGGAAAACGGACGCTAAACGATGATGATGATGATGATGATGATTCTGCCATTCCATTAGCTTATCAATAATAATTCTTTCTCATTTTTGGCTCAAGGATGGCTCAAATCTGAACGGATGGGCAAAGTTAATTACACCAATCCCACTCCTTGACTGGTACTTATTTTATTCCCCCCCCTCACCTTCCCCAAAGGATGAAAAGTAAATTCAGTCTTGGGAGAATTTTAACTCAGACTATAGAGCTGGAAGAAATGTTGCTAATCATTTTGTCCTGTGTTCTAATTAAACTGCCCACTCCTCATCACGTTCCTAATAAAAATAATAATCAGAATAACATCTGTTGAATAAGAGCAATAATAATTTTGGTACGTTTCTTCCGCAGGTGGTGGAGTTGGTCGCACTCTTCGTGGTTTTAGTTCAATCAGAAAGAGTGAACGCACGCCTCTTCTGCAAGAAAAATCTCCGTCTTTGTCCGCTTCAAAAGACTCCAAACATACGGCAAGCGAATTCCAGTCGTCCTGTGAACATGGAGCATCAAACTATCAACAATCGGTGTGCAGTGACACTGGAGATGCCAACAGCATTGCAGATCTTGAATCGTCACAGTTCACTGGTTCGCAGCGGCACCAGTCTTATGATTGGAGCATGAACAATTTCTATGAAGCCAGCATCGAGTCATCGGCAACGACGAATTTCGAAGGTTACGAGAGAACCGAAACTCTGGCAGTTGGCTCAACTGAGGGACTTGATACAGAACATTCCGATCCTATTGTGACAAACACTGAAGATTGTTCAGAGACAGAATATCAGAAAGAATATGATGTTCACAAACAAAATAATGTAGACATTTAACTGACATCTTTATTTTTATTATTATTTGAGAGAGAGAGAGAGAGTGAGAAAGAGAAAGAAAGATAGATAGAGGGAGTGTGTGTGTGTGTCTATAGACACACACACACACATATGTATATACGTGTATATAATGTGTATCAGAATGTGTGTGTGTGTGTGATATATTTGCATGTTTTCTAATGATACATTATGAGATTGAGCTGAAGTATTGGAAACATTCTCCCTTCTAAATTTTGTTTGTTTGTTTGTGTGTGTGTGTGTGTGAGAGTGTTTTGGAGGTGTTCTTGATTGGCAGGTGATTTGATTAGAGACCGTGTGTTAAAAGGAAAGCAAATACACATATTAACCATTTAAAGGCACACAAACAGTGCTTATTTCACTTAAACATTTACTAACTTGTGTCAAAACTTTTGTTGTACTAACTGACCAGATTCTATTGGGAAACTGTGACAATTACCAGGTTGTAGTAAGTGTGACGAAAATTTTGACAGCAATTAATAAATGTTTAAGTTAACGGGTTTTATGTGTTTTTGAATTGCTGATGTCTGTTTTCCATGCTGTAATATATATATATATTATATATATATATATATATATATATATATATATATATATTGAGAAAAAAGAGGCAGTCGGAATTTTGGATAATCCTTTATTAGTGCTTTTGTTTGTTTTTTGAATTCATCAAGACAGAATCAAAATGGTAACAGAACATTTCATTTTTACCATTTTGATTTTGTCTTGATCTGTTTGAAAAACAAATGGAAGTGCTAATAAAGGATTATCCAAAATTCTGACGGCCACCTTTTTCTCAATATACAATATCTGTACACAAATTCAAACACACTCTCTCTCTCTCTCCTCTCTCTCTCTCTCTCTATATATATATATATATATATATATATATATATATATATGGTAAACAAATAAGAATGGATAGCTCAAAACATCAATGTATTTCAGTAGTGTGGTTCCTTTCTTAATAATGCATCATCATCGTTTAACATCCGTTTTCCATGCTAGCATAAATACATGATATATTTTCTTGTTGCTGTATATATACATATATATTTATATTTGCCTTTATATATATATATATTAAAATTATAAATTAGAGTATTTATGAGATATCACCATGCTGAAAATAGCAGCCATGATCTGACTTTAAAACCACCTTAATTTTCCATATCTCAAACACGGAGAGAAAACAAAGAGACAAGATGAAACTGGTAAGAAATTACTGGATAATTCTAGATCCTGGATTTCTGACTTTGCCTCATCAGTAGAATACACACAGAAGGGAAACATATATACATATATATAAATACACCATACGATTACTTACATATATGAACGTATACATACATACATATATATGCACGTATGCATCATGGCCAGTCCAAAATGCCTGCCATTTAATTCCCTGTGAGATATGGTTAAAATATCGCCGCAGTAAATACAGTGACGAAATAAATTAAAATTTATATAAATAAGGATAAGATCGTTAATTTAAAAATAAAGCAATGATTTTATCAAGTGGCCAGCATGGAAAAAAATAACTTTCAAAGGTAATAATCATTAAAATCATAAATTAGGGTATCTGACTCATGATTATGGCTGCTATTTTCAGCATGGTGGTATCTTGTAGACACCCTAATTTATAATTTTAATATATATATATATTAAAATTATAAATTAGGGTATCTACGGGTGGCACGTAAAAAGCACCATCCGATCGTGGCCGTTTGCCAGCCTCGCCTGGCCTCCGTGCCGGTGGCACGTAAAAAGCACCATCCGATTGTGGCTGTTTGCCAGCGTCGTCTGGCACATAAAAAGCACCCACTACACTCACGGAGTGGTTGGCGTTAGGAAGGGCATCCAGCTGTAGAAACATTGCCAGATCAGACTGGGCCTGGTGCAGCCTTCTGGCTTCCCAGACCCCAGTTGAACCGTCCAACCCATGCTAGCATGGAAAGCAGATGCTAAACGATGATGATGATGATATATATATATATATATAAATATTATATATTGAGAGAGAGAGAAGAGGATTTGAAAATGCAGAGGTCTTTTAAAGATCTTTATTGACTTGACCAATTAAAAATGAGTTATCATTGATGTATTAAGATAGAGTGAGAGAGTGTTTGGCAATGATAAGAAAATGTCCAGAGAGGTTTTGTGTTTAAACAATTTACATAAAAGTGTTCAAAATATGCAAGTAAAATAAGTTCAGAATTGTTTGTAAGCTCATCGGAAATCATGATTGTTTTATAAGCGTGTGTACAGAAAGAGTTTGTAGACAGGATTTGATAGAAGAAAGCATGTATTGCTTTGTCAAAAGTTCATTAAAAATTATAATTTATAAGAATTTTAAGGGAATGCCCAACCTTTCCTCTTCTTCCCCAGTCTTGTATGTGTGTTTTGCAAGGATGGTTGCTATTTTTAGAAATAATGTGGAAGGTTGGTTGGGAAGGAGCAATCACATGATCTCATTTCCAATAGTTTGTGGAATCAAAAGGGTTTTTTGTTTCTGGACTAGTCTGTCATGGTTCCTTGGTTTTTCGACTGGTCTTAGAGTTCAAAATGGTGTGAGTGGCTGTTTGTACATATGCGTCGTACAATCTACCTTTTACTCTGAGCAAGAGGCCCTTTGTCACCAGTAGAGGTAAGAACTCTCTGAACTTTGCCTAGGCCATTCTTATTCTTGCAGCTACACTTTCAGTGCACCCTCCCCCGCTTCTGACTTGGTCACCTAGGTAATGGAAGCTATCAACTACTTCTAGTTTTTCTCCCTGGAATGTGGCGGAAGTTCTCTGCACATTTTCAGTGTTTATTGCTCATATATATATATGTATATATAAATGTATATATATGTATGTATGTATGTATGTATATACGTATGTATGTATGTATATACGTATGTATATATATGTATGTATGTATGTATGTATGTATGTATATCTATATGTATGGGCGTATATATATGTATATATATGTATATGTATATATATATATATATATATATCTATGTATGTATGTATATATATATATATATATATATATTTATATTTAAGCCCCTGTACCTGACCTTCGTCGACATGGAAAAAGCCTTTGACAGGGTCCGCCGATCCCTTATCTGGTGGTCAATGAGGAAACTAGGGATAGATGAATGGTTAGTGACAGCTGTGCAAGCCATGTACAGGGACGCTATAAGTAAGGTAACGGTTGGCAACGAGTACACTGAAGAATTCCAGGTAGAGGTTGGGGTCCACCAAGGATCAGTCCTTAGCCCCCTCCTATTTATCATAGTCCTCCAGGCAATAACAGAGGAGTTCAAGACAGGATACCCCGGGGAGCTCCTCTATGCTGACGACCTTGCTCTAATTGCTGAGTCACTATTAGAACTAGAGGAGAAGTTTCAGACGTGGAAGCAAGGATTAGAATCGAAGGGCCTTAGAGTCAACCTAGCTAAAACCAAAGTCCTAATAAGTAGGAAGGCAGGCAAACCACAAATCCCTTCAGGTAGATGGCCCTGCTCGATCTGTAGAAAAGGCGTAGGTAGAAACTCTATAAGATGCACCAAGTGTAAGCTATGGACACATAAGAGGTGCAGCAACGTCAAAGGAAGGCTAACTAGGAAGATAGTTTTTGTATGTGGCAGATGCTCAGGAGCAAAAAACACTGAAAATGCACAGAGACCAACTTCCGCCACATTCCAGGGAGAAAAACTAGAAATAGTTGATAGCTTCCGTTATCTAGGTGACCAAGTCAGTAGCGAAGGAAGGGTGCGCTGAAAGTGTAGCTGCTAGAATTAGAATAGCTTGGGCAAAGTTCAGAGAGCTCCTACCTCTGCTGGTGACAAAGGGCCTCTCGCTCAGAGTAAAAGGTAGACTGTATGATGCATGTGTACGAACAGCTATGCTACATGGCAGTGAAACATGGGCTGTGACTGCTGAGGACATGCGTAAGCTCGCAAGGAATGAAGCCAGTATGCTCCGATGGATGTGTAATGTCAGTGTGCATACTCGAGTGTAAGTACCTTGAGAGAAAAGTTGGACCTAAGAAGCATCAGTTGTGGTGTGCAAGAGAGACGTTTGCGCTGGTATGGTCATGTGGCAAGAATGGGTGAGGATAGCTGTGTGAAAAAGTGCCACACCCTAGCGGTTGAAGGAACCTGTGGAAGAGGTAGACCCAGGAAGACCTGGGATGAAGTGGTGAAGCACGACCTTCGAACATTAGGCCTCACCAAGGAAATGACTAGCGACCGAGACTTTTGGAAATATGCTGTACTTGAGAAAACTCGGCAAGCCAAATGAGACCATAACCTGTGGCCTATGCCAGGAGCGTAACCAGCCCACTTATGCGTACCTTTCCTTCTTTGGACACTAAAACTCTGCTTGCGAAGACCTGTTGAGGCAAGTGAAATCAAAATCAATTCGATGACTGGCACCCGTGCTAGCAGGGTGCAAAGAGCACCATACGAGTGTGATCGTTGACAGAGCGGCTATTTGAGTATGATCGTTACCAGCGTCGCCTTACTGGCACTCATGCCTGTGCTAGTAGGGTGCCAAGAGCACCATCCGAGCGTGATCGTTGCCAGAGCAGCCAACTGGCTTTCGTACCCATGGCACGTACAAGGGCACCATTCAAGCATGATCATTATCAACGTCGCTTCACTGACATCTATACCGGTGACACGTGTAAAAAGATTCGAGCGAGGTCATTGCCAGTACCGCCTGACTGGACCCCGTGCCAGTGGCACGTAAAAAGCACCAACTACATTCTCAGAGTGGTTGGCGTTAGGAAGGGCATCCAGCTGTAGAAACTCTGCCAGATCAAGATTGGAGCCTGGTGCAGCCATCTGGCTCGCCAGCCCTCAGTCAAAATCGTCCAACCCATGCTAGCAAGGAAAGCGGTCGTTAAACGATGATGATATATATATGTATGCATGTATATATATATATGTGTGTGTGTGTATATATATATATTTGTATGTATATATATATATATATGTGTATATATATTTGTATGTATATACATATATATATATTTGTATGTATATACATATATGTATATATATGTTTTGTCAGTGAACAGGTCGCGGCCTCAAAGCGACGAAAATATTTTGGCAAATTAAATTTAAATGTTGAAGTGAATCTAACAGTTTTGTGTGTTTCTTAAATGGCTTATAAACAGCTTCCATGGTGAAATTGTTTTCGTTCCAGCACACAATCTCAGATCAAGTCACTCGCTCGCTATGCAAGTACATCTCCGTAATATGTAGTATATATATATATATAATATATATATTATATATATATATATATATATATATATATATATAACTTAGAAGGTTTTGGCCAGTATTGGCCCAGGCCATGTCTAACTTAATAGCACCACCTGGCGAAGTCTTTCAATTCAGGATTTGGGCACCAAGGCCCATTCGAGCAGAGAGTTATTGTTTGCGGAGACATATCCGGGTGTGGGTGGTTTGTCCGGGACTGTTTGAAGGAATTTGCCAAAGACTTCTTGAATTTTGTGTGGTCAGTTTCTTTTTTGACGTGTCCTGGTGTAATGTTGAAGAGAGCGGGTCCAATTGAGGTGAAATAGTTGTGCCGTATTGTCGTTATGTGATGCGATTTAGATTTTTGTTGTGGACGGATGGCACGTGGTCCAAGCCTTGGATGTATTTTGAAGGTGATGCCAACATCATTCGGACAGTGCTGATGGAATATTTTCCACATCATACAGATAATGTAGCGTTCACGGCGTCGTTGGAGTGAATACAATTTCAGCTTCTCTAGTCTACCCCAGTAGTCAAGGTCTGACATGCCATCTATCTTTTTTGTGATTGACCTTTGGGGAGCTCCAATTCTCATAATATTTTGTTTTGTGTAGGGAGACCACAGTGGACAGCAGTATTCAAGGTGGGGTCGGGCAAAAGTGGAGAAGAGAAGGATAATAGTGTGGGAATCTCTCGACTGGAAGGTTCTGAGAATCTAGGAACACATATATGTATGTATATGTAAATATGTATATGATGTATATATATAATGTATATATGTATATATATATGTATATATTGTATATTATATATATATATATCTATGTATATATATACATATATATATATATGTACAATATATATGTATATATATATGATATAGTATATATCATATATATCTATATATATTATATAGTATATATTATGTATATGTATATATGTAAATGTTTACGTATATATAAATGATGTATATATATATATATGTATGTATATATATGTATATGTATGTATATATATGTATGTATATATATATATATATATATATATATATATATATATATATATATATATATATATATATGTATGTGTGTATGTATGCATATATGTATGTGTGGTATATGTATGCATATATGTATTTATGTGTGTATGTATGCATATATGTATGTGTGTATGTATGCATATATGTAGTGTGTGTATGTATGCATATATGTGTGTGTGTGTATGTATGCATATATGTGTGTGTGTGCATGTATGCATATATATATATGTGCGTGTGTGTGTATGTATGTATATATATATATATATGTACAAGCTCACAAAAGAGTCTACCTCAGTGCCATACAGGATAGGGCTACTGTTTGAACAAAAGGTTTCACTGACTGCAGGCCCCGAGAAGGTAAATGAAGCACTTGATAAACAATTCCAAAGTGGTTTCACCTCCCCTCCAGAAAACATGAAAATAAGAAGACCTGATGAGTTGTTCAACACCTCTAACCTACAAGAGAGAGAAAAAAAGCGACCATCAAGTACATTGACATTACAGAAGAGTATGTGTTGTCGTCCATTGACGAAATAAACCCAAACTCTGCAACAGGCCCAGATGAACTCCTAACAATTCTGTTAAAAACATGCAAGAAAGCTCTTCCAGAACCACTGCAAATGCTTTTCTAGAGTTCCCTTCAATGCTGAAAGAAGGAATAATCTGCCCCGTTCACAAACGAGAAAGTAGAGCAGATGCTATAAACTACAGGTCGATCTCTATGACCTCACATGTGAGCAAAATCATAGAACGCATGGAACATGTACCTGGAGGAAAAGAAATTGCTTACAAATACACTTTCAGAACAAGAGAGGAGACACTGATGATCCTTTGGAAGACATTTGTCCTCAGCCACTTGGACTACTGCTCCCAACTACGGTCACCACACAATATAAAGTTAACAGCAGAACTCGAAGCAATTCAAAGAAGCTACACTAAGAAGATCGTCTCAATGCAACATATCAGTTACTGGGAAAGACTGAAAGAATTAAAGCTCTTCTCCCTGGAGCGAAGGCGGGAGAGATATGCAGTGATATACATCTGGAAAATCCTGGAGGGTCTTGTCCCAAACTTTGGCATTCAAAGTTACCCGAACAGCAGAACGGGGCGCCACTGCATGGTGCCAAGAATCCCAACATCACCATCAAAATACAGGACCAGATACCGCAACAGCTTGGGTTTCAGAGGACCACAGCTCTTCAGTATCCTTCCTAAATGCCTGGGAGACCTGCATGGTGTGGATGTGGGTTTTTTAAAAACTAAACTGGATCTCTTCTTGTCAGGGGTCCCAGATGAACCTACCTCTCGGCAGGAAACACAGATGCGGGCAGCCGCATCGACCTCCCTTGTTGATCAAGTGCCACGTATCAGAGGTGGTTTCCCATACTAGTGTAGCTCATTCAACGGTGGTGCCCCAGCATGGCCGCAGCCTTCGGGCTGAAACATTTTAAAGGATTTAAGGATATATATATATATATATTTCTAAGTCTCTCTAAAGGAGACTACGGCAGCGGTACTGGATATTAATAGTTATCGCCAAGCTAATATGGCAGTCCATAAATATAGGGCGAAAGCTGCCGCTGATTAACTCCAAGAGGCCATCGCCTTTAGCTAGCTATGGCACGTGAACAAAACATTCGGGCGAGGTCGTTGCCAGTGCCGCTGGACTGACTCCTGTGCAGGTGGCACCTAAAAAACACCATTTCGAGTGTGGTCGTTGCCAGTACCGCCAGACTGGCCCTTGTGCCGGTGGCACATAAAAGCACCCACTACACTCTCGGTGTGGGTGCTCAAATATAAATGAGACGAAGCACCGGGACCACTGTTCGCTAGTAGTACCAATACCTATACATAAAATCACAGAATGTAAAAACATATATATTCTAATAAAATACAAATGGAACGGTTTATCAAAAGTTGAATATAACGACTAAAGATTCAAAACTATCAAAAAGCCAAATGGACAAATATAAAATAAAGATAAAAATAATTAAAAAATAAACGTCCACCGACTAAAAAGATTTTATCAAACGATTAAAATATTTCTAAAAAATATTTTTTAAAATATTTGAAAAAGTCTTTTACTTACCTGACACAGGTACGTCCAAAGTCCACAGGTACGTCCAAAGTCCATAAGTAAGCAGTCTTCCACAGGTCAAATTCACATAGATCTTGATAAAAGTCTTTTACTCCCCTCACACATCTACGTCCGAAAGTTCATAATAAACAATATCACCGGTTAAATTCAACATTCACATAGATCTATGGCCATTTCGTCAGCCCCGTAGTTTATTTACACCAAAGGGCATCACGGCGATGAGCCCCACTCCCTCATCAGGATAAACAAGAAACATGGACAGACGAAAACTTTTGTTATTTCTTTCTTACCCACAGCGGGCCAACACAGAAGGGACAATACAAAAACATGTGGGGACACAACATGAAATAAATAAAGCAGAAAATTAAAATGAAACGTGTGATAATATGAATGGCAACATGAAGATGAAATCATGAAAGTGATGCTGCTTGCCCACGTGAAACAGCATCACTTCTTCCCTTTCATCTTCTAAATCTTCAGTCTCTCAGTCTAGCAATACCGTATTCCTTGTAAGTCACATTTATCTGCTATTTTTATTAATGTCCATGCTTATCCTCCGACTGTCCTCTGCTTTCTTGGATTTAGCCATTTCTTCCTTTTGTTTCCCTGACACCAGTAGACACCGGGTGCCATCCTACTGTTTGTGCAATCCTCTCATTCTACAAACTTTATATTTTCCCACGTTGTTATTTTGCCAAGGAGTTCCTCTTCTTTATCCTCTGCAATTATATAAGCATAAACTACATCACTGGGAGGCGACTGTTTTGTACGTTCTGTTGAGACTGTTTTTCTTTTTCTCTGTGTAGGAGGGGAATGGGTGGGATTGGTGTCTGCGGGTGGGTGGGTGTGTATGGTCTGGGGTTCCGTTTCACCTTGTCCTTTCTTCCTTCTGCTATTGTCCACGGGTCTTCCTTTTCTTTTACTTCTTCTTCTACCTCCTCCTCTTTCTTCATCAGCTCCTCTTCACCCTTTTTCTTGGTTATTTTCCTTTCGTAGAGGGCAGTGTGCTCAAATGTGGTCTTTTTGGCCACATTTAAAACAAGGGATTCTGCCCTCGACCCATTCTCTCAGAATCAACTCACCAACCGTTATTGTTTCTGCCAGACTTTCTAACGATTGGCCCCTCTTCTGTGGCCTGGAGGACAACTACATCCTCCCTCCTTCCGAGGAGGACAGCCGCCGCGACCTAAGCCACAGCTCTGTTCGGTGCGATTCCTTCTACCCTAATCTTGGAAGTTCTTCTTCCAAGATACGTGGCCAGAAGGACCACTTTATTCGTCTTCAGCGTGTTGGCCGCATCCCTCCTTGCCCCTTCTTCCGTCTTAAATTGGACGATCACTGTGCCATACTTAATGCCTCTTGCTAAAAATACAATGTCCCCTCTCAACTCGCCCAACGCCTTCTCAATCGTTTCGGCCTCTACGTGGCTAATCTTTCCCCCCTCTACTGAGTAAACCTTATAAACAATTGTTCTTTTAGCCATATCTTCCATCACTTTCTGTGATGCTGACAACTTCATGCCACCACTCACCTTGCAAGCCATCTTTTGGTGTTTCTCCACGTTGGCCAAATTTCTCTCCTTTCTTCTCACCTCTGTTATTTCCGCTTGGCTTCCCTTTTCCAGGCATTTGTCCATCCTGTTCACCGCGCTCAACAATTCCTCCTCCGAAGAGGATAATTCGAACCCACTCAGGTCCGAATAGAACATCTTACTTGCACGTATCACCATCTCTCAATAAAAAGAGAGAAGGCATGGATGGTCAACCGCTGCAAAGCCCCCCCCCACAAGCACAATAATACTTCAAAATAGATGTAATAAAATTGTTTGGTGTTACGGGGATTTGAAACCGGCGAGGCTAAACTACAGCCACCTGCGTGTTTAGCAATAATAATTTTTTTTTCTTTAGGAATTTCGGACTCGTCCGCTGATGGGTTCGTCTTAAATTATATAAGCTTTTTATTAACAGTGTAAGCTTTTCATAAAATTTTTGATCTGTGCGTGTTTTATGTTTATCCTGGGGTGGTGCTCATCCCTGTGATGCCCTTTGGTGTAAATAAACTACGGGGGTGACGAAATGGCCATAGATCTATGTGAATGTTGAATTTGACCGGTGATATCTGTTTATTATGAACTTTCGGACGTAGATGTGTGAGGGGAGTAAAAGATTTTATCAAGATCTATGTGAATTTGACCTGTGGAAGACTGCTTGCTTATGGACTTTGGACAGTACCTGTGTCAGGTAAGTAAAAGACTTTTTCAAATATTAAAAAAAAACATTTAAAAAAAAAATTTTTAGAAATATTTTAATTGCCTGATAAAATCTTTTTAGTCGGTGGACGTTTATTTTATTATTATTTTTATCTTTATTTTATATTTGTCCATTTGGCTTTTTGATCGTTTTGAATCTGTAGTCGTTATATTTAACTTTTGATAAACCGTTCCATTTGTATTTTATTAGAATATATATATTTTTACCGTCTGTGATTTTATGTATAGGTATTATTTTTATGTGTTTGTGAACCATGGTGTTTTTTTTTATATATGATTAAATGTTTGAGGGGTGGTGCTGTATGTAAAGTCGTTGACCCAAATTCAATGTTTGTTCTATAACCAATACCTTATACGTGTATATTTTTAAAGAGATGTAAAATTACATATTTATTTTGAAAAAGAACCTGGAGATGTGATAATTGCAAATCGGATGACTGCATATATGTATTTATATATGTATATAATTGTGTGTATGTATATATATATATATTGTAATATTCCAATACTGAAACGCGTGTAGTTCTTTCATATTTAATTAATATCGTGTTAAAGGGTGGCGAGCTGGCAGAGTCGTTAGCACGTCGGGCGAAATGCTTAGCGGTATTTCGGCTGCCGTTACGTTCTGAGTTCAAATTCCGTCGACTTTGCTTTTCATCCTTTCGGGGTCGATTAAATAAGTACCAGTTACGCACTGGGGTCGATATAATTGACTTAATCCGTTTGTCTGTCCTTGTTTGTCCTCTCTGTGTTTAGTCCCTTGTGGGTAGTAAAGGAATATAATTAATATCGTGTTAAATACGTACGAGATAATTAAGGAGATATAGTATACACCCTGCTGGTATAATGGTTCTCTTTTTCCGAACCGCTAGAGTACGGGGACGTAAACACACCACCATCGTCTGTCAAGTGATGTTGGGGGACAAAAACTGTTATTCAGAGTTTCACGTTCCCATTCATCGGACGATTGTGATGAAAACACATTTTTCATCACAACTCTCCGACGAATGTGAAACTGAGTATCATCATCATCATCGTTTAACGTCCGTTCTCCATGCTAGCATGGGTTGGACGGTTCGACCGGGGTTCTGGGAAGCCAGAAGGCTGCACCAGGCTCCAGTCTAATCTGGCAATGTTTCTACAGCTGGATGCCCTTCCTAACGCCAACCACTCCGTGAGTATAGTAACGTTTGATAATTTGCAGTGTTAATAAGTGTGTGTGTGTGTGTGTGTGTGTGTGTGTGTTCACGCACACGGTTGCATGGGATGAACAGAATTTATTGGGGCACATTTTGCATGGCCAGACGCCATTCCTGTTGCTATGCCACACCCGTTTCCAAGCTGGAAAATATCTCCCCATGACCAGACATACGTACAGTAGTGTTTCTATTATATGAACATGATCCTTTTTCGGAGCTCTTTTTGTTGACTCAATTGTTTGTTCCGTGAATGTTTGAAATTTATGTAAAGAGGGATAATCTGTTCCAACCAACGCTCAAACTCCATAGAAAAAGAATGAAAGGATGATGTCTTTATGGCCATCCATCATTAGCAAATACACAAACATCTATGAGTGTGTGTGGTGTGTGTGTGTGTGTGTGTGTGCGTGCATTTTCTGTTTGTTTTAACGTGGCGATGCTGATTGTAAATAAACTGCTTCTTAACATAATCAGCATCGTTTTGTCTGTAGTTCTCCATGAAAGAACATTTGGCTTGTTCGTGGTTTGAAAACTGCACAAATGAAGATCATCTGGCTGTAAATTGCCTCTGCTAAAGAAATATGTCCTGATCCATGCTAGCATTGAAAAACAGACGTTAAACGAATGAACGTATGCATAAAGAGCAAGTAAACATATACAGAAATAATGTAAAACTCCCTGTAAATAAATGTAGACTTGTCTCAGTGTCGAAGGCAGTTCAGCCTGCAGGGAAGAGGCCGGGAAGGAGGCGGCTGTATTTTGTGCCATTTCTTCTTGGTTTTCTGTCGGCGATGAACAAGTTGAAGATGGTCTTTGTTAAAAAAATAGGCACTCAGGACCAACTGCTTTATCCTGGTTTTCTGTACCTTTTAAAAGTAGAACATCGCTGTTATTAAGTGATTCAAGCTCAGCTCCTCTTCGGCTATGCCAGGGTAATATTCTTTGGCCAGTTTAGAGATTATATTCCAAGAAGTGAACAACTCTCCGACTCGTATGTTCTCTCCCTCCTTTTTTACTCTTCTTTATCAGGAAGTGTATTTTTTTTCACTGCCTCTTCGTTGTGAAGCCTTAACACTCCTCTGTGTGTTGAGTTCATCCCTGTGATTCACCACCAACTCTTCAATAACCATTGCGTTCACCTCCCGACCCATGGAATTGCCCAGACAGACCATTTCTTGGACAGCAAGCTCTTCTTTCACTTCTTCAAAGCTTTGAAAGTCTCTTGGAGACGCACTTCAAGTCCACAATGGCTTCCAAGCTGTACCGAAACAACGCACTAAAATAGTCCAAGCTGCTAAAGTCGTTAGCACTGCATCAGCAATATTAAGCTGTGTGTGTTTGTGTGACACACACACACACACACACCCACACACACACATATATAAATTTCAGTAAAATTTAGATTCAGATGAATATGGTACTTAAGTTAAAGGCACCAGAATTTTGTATGGTATTATCCATATAAATCAAATTGGGTGATTATAATCAAAATAAGCAACAAGTATATCCGAGGTAATGTGGTACGATCGTTTCATGCTACTTCATTTTATTAAACACTGTAAGTATTACATTAGTTTTATAAGGATAAGAATGTGCATTGTCCGTTTGATTGGAAAATTTCTATAAGTGGCTGAAGACTACTCGACATTTTAAAACTGATATAATATTTACAGTGTTTAATAAAATGAAGTAGCATGAAACGATCGTACCACATTACCTCGGATAGACTTGCTGCTTATTTTGATTATATATATATATATATACTTTTTTTCTAGTTTCAGCTCAGAGCTGCGGCCATGCTGATGCACCACTGTGCTACAGTGTTATTACGAAGAACCTCCTCTAATATGTGGCACTTGGTGAAGAATGGAGTTTGATACAGCTACTCTCATTTGCACTTCTTGCTGTGAAGTAGGTTCATCTGGGACTCTTGACAGGAAGATATATATATATGTCATATCTATATGGATATGTATATATATATATATATATATATATATATATATATATATATATATATATACTTTATTTAAAAGCAGCAGAAATATAACAAAAGTGAGAATGGGAGTTCAACATCGCATTGGTGTAAAAAATACTTATCTTTTATGCGTGGATTTTATTTATAAGGTAAGGGTTGATCCGTTGTATATCGCAATTCCCTAATGCTCCACATGATGGTGAAGCCACTTTGGATTAGGTTCCGTTGGATTGTATGAGACTTCATGAAGTGGCATAAAAATACGTAGTTTATAACTTTTTAAACTTTATCTCCACAGATTTTAAATAATAATAATAATAATGAAATTATTGTATACGGTGCTCAGGTGCACCACAACTTGTCAAAAGTGCATATAAAGTATATGCAGTAATGTACAAATGTCTGAGAAGTGAACAATGTATGAGCCAGATACATGCCTGTGTGTGTATGGAGGGGAGAAAATCAAGTGTAGTGTTGGCGAATCTCAGGAAGCATGGAAGTTTTGAAGGATGCAGTGCTCCAACAACTAACAACCGATGCCGGCAGTTTGTTCCATGCTTCAGCAACTCTTAGCGTGAAACAATGTTTCCGAAAGTCATGGGAGCTGTGCTGTTTTCTGACTTTGTAAACATGTCTACGGGTGTTAGACAGGTGGAGTTTGAAAAGGTGCTCAGAGTTATTGTTTGTAAGATGGTTAACAATTTTATGGGTGTTTGCCAAGTCAGCTGCCAGACGTCGGAGTTTCAATGTGTCCATGCCCAGGGAAGTAAGGCGTTCAGAATATGGCAAATACCTGACAGAGGGTATTCTTTTGGTTGCACGTCGCTGAACGGCTTTCAGACGATTAATATCCTGGGCAAGATAGGGGTTCCAGACCGGTGATGCAAATTCCAGGTGAGGTCTTACCATAGCTATATAAAGCCGCAGATAGATAGCCGGAGAGCGGCTAACAAAGGATTTGGTGAGTGATGCCAAGACACCCTTAGCCTTCTTGACAATTTTAGCGATGTGTTTTGTCCAACACAAATCACTGTCGACAATAACGCCCAGGTCACGTTCGCAAGAAGACGTTTTTGAGATTAGCGTTGTGGAGGGAGTAAGTAGACGCTGGGTTTTTCCTCCCAAAATGCATGGTGGTACATTTGTCCACAGCCAGCTTGAGTTGCCAGTCCATGATCCACTGCTGCATTGTGTCCAGGTCTGATTGCAATAGAGATCTATAGTGTACAGGATCTGTCCTCTTTATTTCGAGGTACAGCTTGATGTCATCTGCATATTTCAGCACTGTGGCATTCTTTAAGTTGGCATCTATGTTATTAACATATGCAACAAATAAAAGGGGGCCAAGAACAGATCCCTGTGGTACACCAGATGTCATCTCATAGGGTGAAGAGTGCTGTCCTAGAACTGTGACAACCTCTTTTCGGCCGATAATAAAGGACTTCAACCAGTTATAGAGATCGTCTCTTACACCCATCACAGAGAGTTTCACCATAAGTCTTTTGTGTGGCACAGAATTAAAAGCCTTAGCAAAGTCCAGGTAAACAACATCCATCCAGGATCTGCGGTCAGTGATTTGGGTAATGTCCTCAAGAAACACGATGAGTTGATTACAGCAGCTGGAGTTAGGAGTAAATCCGAATTGTGACGGCTGGATGAGGCTGTGAGACTTCCAGAAGTTCCAGAGGGTTTCCCTGACACAGGATTCCATCAGTTTGGCGATGCAGCTAGTAAGACTAACGGGGTGATAGTTGACAGGCGATGTGCGGTCACCTTTTTTGAACAGAGGGATAACATTGGCAGTTTTCCACTGCTCTGGAGTAACACCATTGTCAAGACAGAATTGAAAGAATAGTGAAAGTTGGTTTAGAAGAAAGTACCCACCACGTTTGAGAAGTAGGTATGTAACACCATCGAGACCAGGAGAGGCATAGCTGCGCTTATTCTTAAGGTGGCGTTGTAGCATTGCTGGTGTAAATGTCATTTTCTACAGATTTAGAGTCAGCGCTGAAAGTTATGATGTTTCATATACGAATATGTCTCTGAAAACAATGCGATCGAAGACAGAGAAATAATGAGTGTATTTTCATATTTCAGGAGTATTGCTCCATCTTTAGAACCACATTCGAATAATTAACTATTAACATTACGCACATACCAACGATGTTTAGCAGCGTAATACTTTTGGATAGATCAACTTACATATTTTGATTTGACATTCTTAGGGACTTGTAATTACATAATAGGGCACAGTTTTCACTTAGGAACCTTTAGTTTATGGTAGTATATTTGCAAAACGAGTTGCAGTAATCCTACAAATGATTAAGAAAATAGAATATTCAGGGGAGGTAATTACCCAGGGGCTTTTGGCGTTGGTTGTTTCCCTTACATTGATATAGATTAATTGATTGATTGGTGCGCGTCTTTCAGTAGCAGTATTTCCGAATCGATGTGTGTGTGTATTAGACGTGTGCACCGTTTAAATTGATGTATATGGAAAGATATGCATTAAAAAAAAGATATTAATATACATAACGGCGCCGTCTACTTGTATTATGCAGACCATGTGTTGGTGTTAGTATTTAGGGCGGCGGGCTGGCAGAAACGTTATTATGCCGGGCGAAATGCTTAGTGGTATTTCGTCTGCTGTTACGTTCTGAGTTCAAATTCCGCCGAGGTCGACTTTGCCATTCATCCTTTCGGAGTTGATAAATTAAGTACCAGTTACGCACTGGGGTCGATATAATCGACTTAATCCGTTTGTCTGTCCTTGTTTGTCCCCTCTGTGTTTAGCCCCTTATGGGCAGTAAAGAAATACATATGAGAATACACACATGCACGTACGCGCGCGTGCACACATCTTTGTATCTCTGTCCACATCTCCGTCTATGTGTATGAATGAGCAGGTGTAAGCCGAGAGATTAAATGAATTGCCATTTATGAACTGAAGTCATCAAAGATTGAAACCATGCGTTATTCACACGACCACTGAATTTATAAGTTTCGCCAGAATGGTTAACCGCCACGACTGAGTTCTGATCAAGTGACTGAAGTCGTGGTTCGTCTTAGCAATGGAACGGAGATTTTTGTTGAAAGTTGAACAAGAAACAAATGGAACTGAATTTCCATGAACCGGAAACGACTTACTGTCCCACAATGCATTACGTTGATTAAAATCTTCTGTCAATGGAATTAATTAAATCATTCAATGGATTAATTAAATCAGTGAATTAATGTAATCAAGTTAATAATGGCACATTGTTGAAATAAAATTACCATATTAAAAGAATAGTTTAGACATCCGTTAACGGAATATTGAAGTTTGGGATAACAAGTTTAGAACTGTTTAATTTTGTTTGTTTTATTTGTTGACTACATCGTTATATGTGTTAAATAATTGTTTTTTAGTCCACAAAGAAGGACAATATGCTTAGTTTTTCTTTTCTTTTTCTAGGAACTCTGTGATAAAGTATTTACAACAGTGAAAATGTTATAAATACTTTACGCAAATATAAGTGCTCAGTTTGTTTTACTGGAGGACGTAATTTTCTTATGCCGAGTTTGAAGAAAATGAGTTGATACCGTAAAATGTGAAAGGTATTTTGGGCTGGCGGGTGGAAATGGAAGATCAAACTGCAACACATCACATTCTTAAGATAAAGACTTAGATAAAGAATATGGCTCCTAAATACAAGAGACAAGAATGTCATGACTGCAACACGATTCATCACAGTTTCTCAACTGCAACCGATTTGGGAAGGCATGAAAACACCAAGAACTTCGAAAGGATTTGGCCAGTGTTGGCCCAGGCCATGTCTAACTTAATAGCACCACTTGACGAAGTCTTTCAATTCAGGATTTGGGCACCAAGGCCCATTCGAGAAGAGAGTTATTGTTTGCGAAGACATATCCGGGTGTGGGTGGTTTGTCAGGGACTGCTTGAGGAATTTGTCCAAAGACTTCTTGAATTTTGTGTGGTCAGTTTCACTCCTTGCAACACCTATCTGTGTTCGGTTTGTCCTTACACAGAGGCCATCCGGATTCCCGTTTGCGCCGTGAACAGGAATTAATCTTCTCTCTTCTCTCTTATATACCATTTGGTCTCAACTCCTCCCCCCTCCTCATCTAACCCCCCTCTCCCCCCTCCTCACCTATCCTTTCTCCCCCCGGCCCCTACTTCTTCAGTCCTTCATCCTTTCACCCCTACTCCCCTTCCCTTCTTCCCTCTTTCTCCCTCCCTCTTTCCCTTCCCTCTGCTCCCTCACTCCCTCTCTCCCCTTCTCTCTCCCTCCCCTCTCCTCTTTCCTCCTTCATCCCCCTCCTCACCTTCCTTCTTCCCCATCGTCTCCTCTTCCCCCTTCTCCTCCCCCTCTTCTTCCCCTCCCCCTTCTCTCCCCCCTCTTCTCCCCCTCCCCCTCTTCTCCTCACTACAACCACATGACTTACACATCACATCACATATGCCATACTAATACACACACCCTAATACATACTAATACGTACTAATACATACTAGTACATACTATACTTACACCAACCACCCTACATACACACGTCCAGACCCCGCATACGCAACTTATACTCTCTCTCACACACACACACACACCTATACATACCAATACGTACTAATACATACTAATACATACTAATACATACACCAACCCCATACGTACGCACGTCCAGACCAATCTTACGCACTAATACTCTCTCATACACACACACACACACACCCGTATACATACTAATACATACACCAACCCTATACATACACACATCCAGACCCCTCCCACGCACTTTTAGCTGGCCTCAACCCTTTTATCAACCCTATTATCTCCCCTTATTTCGCTCTCGCGTCTCATGTTTGATCTTTGACCTCTGGCCGAAATCAGATCGCCATGTTGATTCGTTAGCTACTGCACGCATTTTTTTCTCTCCTTCTTTCTGTGTTTTTCTCTCTCTCTGTATCTTCTGTTGAAGAGCGTAGGCTCGAAACGTTAAAGACTTGTTTTATTATATTTCCTGAGCGCCATACTAATACAATTGTTCGTTGTCTTCCACCTGCCTTCGTCTTTTGTTTATTTTCATAAAGCTTCCCGTTATATATATATATATATATATATATATAATATATATCGAGTTAGTAAATGTTTTTATCTTCATTTCACTAAATTTATCTAGCTTCTGTGTTCCTAGCACATATTTCGCCTTAATGTACTGATATATGAAAATATATGGCTTGTGCTAGAAATACCAGCGATAATGATTATTTTTATTTTCGTAATTTGACTTGTTTATATATATATATATATATATATATATATATATATATATATATATATATATATATATAATAGAAATATTAAAATTACTAAGTCTCTATAAAAGAGATTACGGCAGCGTTTACTGGAAATTAATTGTTATCGCCATATTAATATGGCATTCTTATAGATATAAGAATAATCGCTGCCGCTGGTCAGCTCCATGAGGCCACCGCCTTAAGATAGCTATTGATACACGATCTGTATCCATTATAACCTTCGAACAAGGGAGGTCAGCCGCTTCACACTGCCAGTCCGACAGCTACAGACGCGTTTCGGGGTATTGCCCCTTGTCAATGTAGCGCAGTCAGACCGCAGGTGTCGCCACTGACGTCTCTGTTCGAAGGTTTATATTTACCTAGTTTCAGTTCATAAATGGCAATTCACTCCATCTCTCAGCTTACACGTTCACATTCATACACATACACATATATGTAGATGTGTACATAAATACAAACATGTGTGCACGCGCGCGTACGTGTGTGTGTGCGCGCGCATGCATGCGTGCGTGAATTCTCATATATATGATTACTCTAAATACATAGGAATGGATTCGTTGGAAAATTTGGACCTATATATATATATATATATATATATATAACAAAGTGGAGTTGTAGGGTACCGCATGAGTGGAATTATATACGAAAGAAGGTTTGAAAATGCAATTTGAAAGATGTTTATTTACTTTACCGGTTTCACTCTTTGGAAAAAGATTGTCAAAAGTAACATGGAGAAGTTTGGTTGCGTTAATTATTGGTTGTTGCAAATTGCTACATTACATATATGCAGTCTTTGGTAACAGGGACATGTTAAGGACATAAAAAAGTTTAACAAGTTCCTTAAAATATTGGGTACAAAAGATTACTACATAAATAATCATTCTCAAGGACATGCTTAGATAGTTTCCAGAAGGAATTGATATTGGTATTGGTCTTGTATCTGTATATTCAAACATGTACAGAATATTGGTTGACACAGAGTACCACAATCCACATAAATATACATTCTTTGGTGACAAGAGCATGTTGAGAATATAAAAGAGTTTAACAATATTCTGTGCATGTTTGAATATACAAAAACAATACCTCTTCAATGTCAATGTAGGTAATGGATGCAGTCTTTTTTCTGCTGAGTGATGTTGTCAAAGAAATCAGCTGGGGTCCTTTATCTGCCAGGGACTCAGAGGAGAAGTGAAAACACTCTTGAATTGCGCACTGAGCACTTCACTTATCCATTTGGGGTCCACAGTCAGTGAGCCATTAGGCAGGAATAGGGGTCCTATTTTGTACTGTGCCGTGGCAGTCTCCTTTGCAAATCTATAGAAAGCCTTGGGGTTTGTTTTTATGCTTTCTACTGCTCTCTTCTCCTTCTCCGCTCTCTCCTTTTCATGGTAGAGTTTAATTTTGTTTTCTATTTCTAACAGTGTTAATTTTAATTTAGACCTTTTCCTATCCCCCAAGGTTTCTTATTCAACTGGTTTGAGACCTTTGTTCTGTGTCTCATAAGGATTTTCCTGTCTCTGGGAATTCTATTGGCATGTTTGCCGGCCTTTCCTTCTGGCACATATTTGGTGCATATGTCTTGTATAGAAAGGCTGTCACGCCAGTTTTGATTTCGAATCTCTTTGCCAATTGACTTCCAGTCCGCCCTGAGGAAATTCAGGTTGGATATGGCTTGAGTCCTCCCGATGGTGGGGTGGGTGTCAGCGGGTTGTCTAGGACCATACATGGTTCTGGGTTCAGTCCCACTGTGTGGTGACTTGGAAGGACAGCATATGTTCAAAAAGATTTCCAAGGAGGTTCCTACAAGAAACTCAGACAGGTGCTGATGGGTATCCATCATACAGACGCAGAAAACCAGAAGGCGGAGGTTTCACAGCAACTATCGGACAGCACGATATTGATAATAGATGGATTGTTCCATACTGCCCACTCCTGTCAAAGACTTTCAATGCCCACATCAACGTTGAGTTTTGCAACTCCGTTAAATCCATCAAGTACGTTTGCAAATATGTAAACAAGGGTTCTGACGCTGCAATGTTTGGACTTCAACAACAATACTGCCATGATGTGGTGACGCTTTATCAGGTGGGACGGTACATAAGTAGCAACGAGGCTTTCTGGCGCATCTTTGGCTTTCCAATTCACCCCGCCATTCAACAGCTTGCAGTGCACCTGGAAAATGGTCAAAGAGTGTACTTCACCGATGCTAATGCTTTTCTGTTGATAGATGAACCAAGGGATAGTACACTCACTGCATTCTTCAAGCTTTGTCAAGTGGATCCATTCGCTCAAACCTTGCTGTATCCACAGATTCCATCGTGCTACACTTGGAATGGAAAAAAATGGGCCCCACGGAAAGCAGGTCAAAATGTTCATGGGTACCCTGGCATTAAGTTTCACACTTGCCTTGGGCGAGTATACACAGTGCATCCCACTCAACAAGAGTGCTTCTACCTTCGTCTACTACTGCATGAGGTCAGAGGGCCAATGTATTTCCAGGCCCTAAAAACCGTTCATGGACATGTCTGCACAACATACAGAGAAGCCTGCTATCGACAAGGTCTGTTAGAAGATGGTGCACAATGGGATGCAAGCTCAACTGCTCTATCCTGACATGGAGGGTATCAGCAATGAAATCTATAACAAAACACTCATTGACATTGCTAAACTGGGTGGAAATGAATTGTCCATATATGGCCTGCCACAAGCATTCAGGTCAGGGTCAAATAGCCTTCCCACTGCTGTCATTCGTGAAACAACCTACGACACTCAAGCGCTTTCAGAGTACATTGTTGAAAATGAGCCTAAATTACTTCCGGATCAGCTGCAGGCCTACAGAACTATTCTTAACAGTGTACGCCAACGCGTGGGACGAACTTCTTCCTCGATGCTCCTGGAAGGACAGGAAAAACATTTATTACAAAGCTTCTCCTTGCAGAAGTTAGGTAGCATCAGGACATTGCAGTAGCTGTAGCCTCCTCTGGCATTGCAGCTACTTTGTTACCTGGTGGCAAGACAGCACACATAACTTTTAAACTCCCTCTCAATTTAGCAGCATCCGAAATGCCTTCATGCAACATCAACAAAAGCTCAGATCAGGGACAAGTACTTAAAATGTGTTATCTAATTGTCTGGGATGAGTGCACTATGGCTTACAAGGGAGTTTTGGAAGCATTAGATAGAGCCCTGAAAGACACCCGAGACTGTCAGGCTGCAATGGGAGGTGTAACGCTTCTGTTGTCAGGTGATTTCAGGCAAACTTCCTGTCGTTCCGAAAGGCACTAGAGCTGATGAAGTTCAAGCATGCCTAAAGTCCTCTACCCTGTGGCATCATGTTACAATCTTTAGTCTCACCACTAACATGAGAGCTCAGCTACACGGCGACAAAATGTCCACAAAGTTTGCACAGGACATTTTGACACTTGATGAAGGCAAGATGCCTCTCGATGCTGCAGGACAAATGGAAGTGTGGTCATTTTCCTCTGTTGTTAATTCTGTAGATGACCTCAAAAACAAAGTCTTTCCCAACTTCACACAAAACTACCAAAATCACAATTGGCTGTGTGAAAGAGCAATATTAGCTCCAAAAACGTCGCTGTTAACAAAATTAATCAACAGCTAATGCATTCTCTTCCCGGCACTATACACATTTACAAGTCTGTTGATACAATTCCAGATATAAATGAAGTTGTGAACTATCCTCCTGAATTTCTCATTTCCAAGACGTCTCCAAACAAGTCTGGCATACAATTGCAAAGCGAGACACTGTGATTGTGACGGTGGTGGTGGTAGTGGTGGTCGTCGTGTTGGTGTTGGTGGTCGTGGTGGTGGTGGTGGTGGTGATGGTGGTGATGGTGGTGGTGGTGGTCATGGTTGTGGTGGTTATGGTGGTAGTAGTGATGGTGGTCTTCGTGGTGGTGGTGGTGGTGGTGGTCATGGTGGGAGTGGTGGTCGTGGTGGTGGTTTTTGTGGCAGAGTTGTCCTTTGATTGTGAAGCCGTCGTCTGGGTTCTTCCAATTTTTCTTTGTGTCGGTGGCGGAGTTGGCGTCCATGCTCGCACCTGCACCTGTGTTGCTCCTCCCCTTCCTCCCTCCTTCATGAAGCTGTGGGGAAGGCAGGGTAGGAAAATCAACGTCGTAAGCGTTGTCAAGGAGACCAGTGACCTTTTCCCCGACGACTTCATGGCTTTCAAGTCGCCAAAACAGAACTGGTTAAGAAAGCCCGAAAACAAATTTACAAAATGGGGGAAATACGCCACACAGGGAAGGTTTCCCGTGCAAAGAATTTGAACAACCGAATGCTTTAGTTGTTGCACTACTTTTACATAAAAAATGTTATCCAAACACAAACTTTTGAAGGCAATATTGTATGGCGATGGTACTTGTTGAAATATAGATTTAGTAGCCAAAAGGAGAGAGCAGAGGTATAGTATGGTGGTGGCGGTGGTGGAGGTGGAAATAGCGACGGCGGAGGTGGTAGTGGCAGCGGCGGTGGCGGTAGTGGTGGTGGTGGTGGTGGTGGCGGCGATGTTGGCGTCCATGCTCGCACCTGCACCTGTGTTGCTTCTCCCCTTCTCCCCTCCTTCATGAAGCTGTGGGGAAGGCAGGGTAGGGAAATCAACGTCGTAAGCGTTGTCAAGGAGACCAGCGTTCTTTCCAACGACGACTTCATGGCTTGAAGACTCAAAACAGAAATGGCTAAGAAAGACGAAAGCAAATTTACAAAATGGGGAAATACGCCACACAGGGCAGGTTTCCCGTGCAAAGAATTTGCACAACCGAATGTTTTAGTTGTTGCACAACTTTTACTTAAAAAGTATTATCCGAACACAAACTTTTGAAGTTTAGTATTGTCTTTTTTTATTTTTAACGCTTGTGCAAAATTGGATTTGTTTTTGGTGGTAGTGTTGGTGTCACTTGTAGTGGTTGAGGTTGTAGTAGTGGTGTTGTTGTTGGCAGTTATGGTAGATGGCAAAACGACGATATCGTTGCTGTTGTTGTTGTTGTTGTTGATGGTGGTGGTGGTGACGGTGGTGGTGGTGGTGACGGTGGTGGTGGTGGTGACGGTGGTGGTGGTGGTGACGGTGGTGGTGGTGGTGGAATTTCTCAATTCACTGGAGCTTCCTGGACTACCTCCATGCATATTAGCACTTAAAGTTGGAACTCCTGTAATGCTACCCCGCATTCTGGAACCACCAAGACTTTGCAATGGAACACGACTGGTGATAAAGAAAATGATGTCACACGTTATCGAGGCGATCATTCTTTCTGGATGTGGAAAAGGTGATGACGTCTTTATTCCAAGAATTCCTCTTACTCCATCAGGAGCAGAAATTCCACTTACATTCAGAAGACTGCAATTCCCCCTTCGTGTCAGCTTTGCCATGTCCATTAACAAATCTCAGGGTCAAACCCTCTCTGTAGCTGGTCTTCTCTTGGAAGAGCCCTGCTTCTCGCATGGGAAACTGTTGGCTGCTCAAGAGTAGGAACCAAAAGAAACCTTTTTGTATATGCTCCACAAGGAAAAACAAGGAACATTGTTTACAACGAGGTGTTATAATCTCAACAGTCAGGGGGTATATACATGATCCCCTTTTTTTAACAAACTTCATGTACTTTCATGTATTTATATTAATATACATATGTGTGTGTGTGTGTGTGTGTGTATCCATATATATATATATATATAACAGAAAAGTCTAATTCTTCAATTGAATGTAACCGGGCAACGCCGGTATCTCTGCTAGTATATATATATATATATATATATATATATATAATATATATATATATCAATCCATATATATATATATATATCAATCCATATATATATATATATATATATATCAGTCCATATATATATATATATATATATATATATATAGTGGCCGAACCGATTGACCTGTTTGCTTTGGAATTAATTGAAGAAAGTCAGGCTTTAAACGAGATCGAACAAAGGAATGCACGATCCATCATTGTCATCTGCAGACTGAATAGCAAAATAATCCAAAATCACCACAAATACCCCTTCCCCATATAACTACCATTCCTTGCTCTCCTTGCATCGCCGCTCCTCCCCACCAAATACTCATAGAAATACTCCCGTAAGTCTTCCAACCTTCGCACTGGTCAAAAGGAATCAACATCCCTCTGGTAAACATCCTTTAATGTTATATCACCTGAAGAAATGAATTCATGAAGATGATCCCGCCAATGTCTTCGGATACTATGGAATACGCTGTAATCATCTCAGGAATACGGACTGTGATCTTAAGAGACATGTAATTTACGGAAACGCGCGTAGCGATGCATTAAATGGACTATTGTTATTGTTACTATAGTTATCTAACATTATATTGGTACAGCTCGATGCAACCCCCAAAACCGGTTCATTAGTCAGCATCATTAGATTTTGTGGCCGGCATAATGGAATGGCAGCTTTATTGGCATATTCAAAACGTTTCCCGGAAACGAATTCTCCCTCTCCCCATACATACATACATACATACATACATACATATTCAGGATTAATCCTGAAAATATTTATGTAACGCACGAACTTATTAATTTTTGACCCATTTGTAGCAGAATGGTAATGAATTTAATGCCAAAATGAAGAGAATTACGGGAAGACCAATTCCTTGGAGTAATTCCTTTGAAATATTTTTAACATTGGAGACAATCCCTCAGTTATGAGTGTGAGAATTGTTTCCCAGGTTAATGGCAGCCACTCAAGTATTGGGTACTTTTATCAGATGTAGCCATAAGTGGGGGAACAGAGTGGAATGCTTTTCTGTAATGAAGCTTCCGAATGGTCCCTTAATGTCGCTCGAGTAAAAAGAAAATGTATTTTGTGGGAGTCATTATTAAAAGATAATGCAGACACACACATAATACACACAGACATATCGTATATGAATATTTCATTATAAACTGCTACTGTCTTGTCAAACAGACGCTAGATTAGGGTAAGTTAAGATATATTCTTTATTCGTGGAAAAGTTTGTACATGGAAAAACTAAGGTAGAGAAGGAGACAGGAGTAGAAGAGAAAAGAGAGAAAAAAATGGAAGGGATTAATTTGTAAAAAAGGTTGTCTTTTACGTCAGTTAGATAAAAATTCAAACGTGTATAATTCCAAAAATTGTTTTTGAAATTTGAACATAACTGACGTAAGATTTCAGTTTTTAGTCTTTCGATAGAAATCTGCTTGAGCAGAGCTGACTCGCGATAAACACGAAACCCCTTAGAGAGTCAGTGTTGCTGCGTAATGGAGAGTCATTAGAATGTCCAGGAAAAATAATGCTTAGCAAAATTTGTTCCAGCACTCTACCCTCTGATTTCGAACAGAATTCTTTGTGACATGGCAATAGTGACAGGCTCACAAATATCACATGGATCAATAATTTAATTAGAGCAACAATACGTTAATGAGAGCAGCCTCACAGTTGTATCGATAATGAAAACAAACGGACTTGGAATTGAAGCGGAATAAAATTAGAACATTCTGTTGTGTCTGGGAAGAGTCATTTTCTTTTGTGCCTTATAATCTAACACACTCACCGGTAAAATTTCACTTTTTTTCTTATTTTTATTGTCCTAAAATTTTCGTTGCGTCTTGCAACCTTTTCAATAGTTTTGCAAGACGCAACGAAAATTTTAGGAAAATAAAAGCAAGCAAAAAGTGGAAATTTTACCGGTGAGTGTGTTACATTATAAGACGCAAAAAGAGAATGACTCTCCCCAGACACAACAGAATATGCTTCAACACACGAACTCGTATAAAGAATCTTGCAAACCAAATCCAAGAACGAAAAATTAGAACAAAAAATACAAAAACCATTGTTTTGGCTGATAATTTGCCCCAAATGGGTACTACTCGGGGCAAACCTAAAACTAAATTCTTCATAGTCGTAACCTTTCCGTCGTTATTTCAGAATATGTTTCTCGTACGTTAGATAATGTCGAATTTCTTTTTAAGAGAGGTTTGATTTGGGGAAGATTTGGCAATTCAAGTAGATTGGTTGAGCAGATGGAGATCGCCTCATTAGTTTTGCCTTCTGTTCAGATCCATTTAGTTTTCCCCTGTTTCAGGGAGGTCGATAAAATAAGTTACCAGTTATGTCGATTTAATGGACTAAACTCTCCTCCAAAATCTTCGCCACACAAAGAAGCTAAAAGGCCAGAGCGAGATGGTTGCGACCTTCTAGAAACTGCTGCCAAATCTTCCATTATAACAGCCAACCATTTTCCTCTGAGACAAGGAATATCTTGAATAATGCAGTTCTTAATGTATAAAGCGACGCAATGGTCATATTGTGTGTAACAACTTTGGTCCTCTCTCTGTTCTCACCTGGCCAGTTTTATGATAACATGATTGGAAGCAAAGTGAAGGTGTGTAGCTTAGAGGTTAGGGTAGTCAGCTCACGATCGTGAGGTCATGAGTTCGATTCCCGGGAGCACGTTTTATCCTTGAGCGAGACACTTCGTTTCACACTGCTCTCGTCCACTCAGATGGCAAAAATGAGTAGTACCTGTAATTCCAAAGGGGAGCAGCCTTGTCACAATCTGTGTCCTATGCTGAACCTCACCAAGAACTATGTTAAGAGTATGCGTGCGTGTGGAGCGGTCAGTCACTTGCATGTGGATTTTACGAGCGAGCTGTTCCGTTGATCGGATCAACTGGAACACTGGTCGTCGTCGTAACCGACGGAGGACCAGTTGGAAGCAAGGTAAATAGGAGACCACAATTGAGAACAGACAATACAGTCATAAGTACAATGCTTTCCATTCTGAGATTTATCGATCGTCGCGACAACAACCAGAACAGCAAAAGGAAATTTGCTATCAATGTATGTAGCACTATAAAAAACAAACAAGATTTCTACATCCGGTACAACTTTAATCGTAATTCTGCTTAATCAGGATACTTGGAAACAAACAACAAGAGGTGGGCTTATGAGCAAGAATATTCTAGGCGTTACATCACGTCACTTTTCTTCTTCAGTTTGTCATTTTTTTTAAAAGACGATATCAGTGTAAAGAAATACTAATATTTCTAAATTTCTCTGAAGGAGACTACGGCAGCGGTACTGGATATCAATAGTTATCACCAAGCTAATATGGCAGTCCAGATAAATAGGACGAATGCTGTCGTTGATTAGCTCCAAGAGGCCATCGGCTCTAGTTATCTATGTAACACACAAACCCTGACCTCCCCTGTTCGAAGGTTGTAATGGACACAGGTTTGTGTGTCACATAGCTAGCTATAGGCGATGGCCTCTTGGAGCTCATCAACGGCAGCATTCGTCCTATTTTTCTGGACTGCCATATTAGCTTGGTGATAACTATCGATATCAGTGCTACTTTAGCTGCTACTTTTAAAAGATGGAAAAGATTGTCGAAGTTGAAATGACTGGAGAAACTAGAGAATCGGATGAGTTGTTGGAACGTCTTCGTTGTGGCTTTCGGTATTTTGAGTTCAAATCCCGCCGAAGTCATCTTTGTGCTTCATCCTTTCAAGATCGATAAATAATGCATCAATGCAGAAATAAAATAGTTTCTTTCTTTCTCTTAAGAAGAAGAAGAAGAAGAAGAAGAAGAAGTAATCAGCTGTGGTTATTTCCTGAGAAGGATGAACTCCGCTACACCACGGCATGGCTTCTATGACTCTATCAAGTGTTGAGGCCGCAAGTCATGACTATGTTAGACACCCGTAATAGAGAGAGAGAGGTGGAAGATCGAAACCGGATCACATAATTTACAGTCTCATCACATTTGAATTTCTTAACAAAAGAAACCCTAATTTCTGTTGTCATTTCTCATAAATCGTCAACAGAAAATAACATTTTGATAACTTTCATCTTCCATATTTCTTTTGCTAGGATCGATTTTGATTCTACCCCAGCTACCCTTTCTTTCTTTCTTTCTTTCTTTCTTTCTTTCTTTCTTTCTTTATTCTTTCTTTCTTTCTTTATTGCTTTCTTTCTTGCTTCTTTCTTGCCTTCTTTCTTCTTATTCTTCTTTTTCTTATTCTTTCTTTATTGCCTTCTTTCTTTCTTTTCTTTTATTGCCTTCTTCTTTCTTTTCTTATTTATTTCATTCTTTATTTTATTTTTACTACTTTCTTTATTTTTTTTTCTTGCCTTTCTTTCTTTCTTGCCTTTCTTTCTTTCTTTCTTGCCTTCTTTCTTGCCTTTCTTTCTTGCCTTCTTTCTTTCTTTCTTTCTTGCCTTCTTTCTTTCTTTTCTTATTTCTTTCATTCTTTCTTTTATTCTTTCTTTCATTCTTTCTTTCTTTTTTTCTTGCCTTTCTTTCTTTCTCTCTTGCCTTCTTTCTTTTATTCTTTCTTACCTTCTTTCTTTCTTTTTTTCTTGCCTTTCTTTCTTGCCTTCTTTCTTTCATTCTTTCTTGCCTTCTTTCTTTTCTTTCTTTCTTGCCTTCTTTCTTTTTTTCTTTCTTTTCTTTCTTTCTTGCCTTCTTTCTTTCATTCTTTCTTTTATTCTTTCTTTCTTTCTTTCTTTTATTCTTTCTTGCCTTCTTTCTTTCTTTGCTTCCTTCTTTCTTTCTTTTCTTCTTTCTTCTTTGTGTCTCAATCGTTTTGCAGTTTGCTTTCATTCCTTTATTTTCTCCTCTTCTCGTTTTTCTCTCTTTCCTTCCATTCAGCTTCAACCTCGGTTTTTATTTCTCCTTCTCTCTTTCCTCCCCTCCCTGTCACACACACACACACACACACACACACACACACACACACACACACACTCAATTAACTCTATCACAAGCTAATATAATTTCGGGTTTAAACTTATTTTGTTCAAAAGGACAACTTTTATTTTTTAATTAACGGTTTTAATTAAAATCAAGAAATAGTAATAACAACAACGTCAACAGCATTAGCTACTTTAACAGGAGAGAAAGAGAGGGAGAGAAGGAGAGGAGTGAGAGAGAGGGGAGAAGGAGAGGGTGAGATAGATAGATAGCGAGAGAGACGAGAGAGAGAGAGAGAGAGAGAGAGAGAGAGAGAGAGAGATCATAATTACATCTGACTATAACAGGAAATTAAATATGAAACATGTTTTGAAAAATTTCCAGTAACTTTATAGGAATATTTGACGAAATTTTGATTAAAATATAGCGTCGTCCTTTGTCAATTAGAAAATTGAGTGAAACAGTGTAATATACATATATGAATAGAATAAAATCACACCTTAATGATATTGTAATATCTATATTAACTAAACTATTGTGGTGCCTCAGTTATTGAACCATTGGTCTTGTAAAGCACAACACACGAGATCGATTTTCACTGGAGGGAAGTATTCCCCCCCCCACTCGTTTGTTGTTGGTTTGAAGGCTTAAGGCAAAGATAGCGATGGTTATGAGAAAGAAAGTAAAAAACACTCATACACAAGAGACGAGTAAATTGAGTCGTAAGAGAGTTGGAGGGAATATTTTGTGGTATTTGTGGCGATTCTCCGGATTCTCTTTTAAAATTATCACATTTCTAATTTGTGTTTCGGTGTTACTTTCCTTTTCAGAGGTGAATAATAATGTCAATGGAATAATATTAAGAGTTTCCTCCTCCTCCTCCTCCTCATCATCATCATCATCTCCTCCTCCTCCTCCTTTGAATAAAGTAATTTGGTAACTCGGATGGTAATTACAAAAAAAAAATAATAATAATGGAAACTGTTTACTAAATTTTGGTAAAACAGTTTATATCGTAGAACAGAAGTAAAAAATGGTAAGCAAATCAATAATAACCATTTGTTTTAATGTCAACTACTGAAGACCTAATATACGGGAATGCATCCCAGTCCAGCGGGCCATTGGAATTGGTAGAAAAGATAATGGACCATACACGTAGGTTGAATAGACCTACTATTCTACTGCAATATACTGGAATATACTGTCTCGGATTTAGTGAACCAATAATGTATATGGTTAGTGAATAGATCAGTGAACCATAGACATTTGTAGAAAAGCCTCACTTCAACGGTTAATACTTATAGGTGGAATAAACACGAGTTCAGTGGAGTATCGTGGTTGTGAAAATGCGACTCCTTCAGGGCATTAAAGATCTTTGTGGAATAGTCATTCGTTCAATGGCATATACAGACAAGTGGAATAAGCACTGCTTCAGTAGACCATAGAAATAGGTGAACCGGACATGGATTCTGAGGACTATGCTGATATATGGAATAAATACTGGTTTAATGGAATAGATAATGGTTTAGTCGAAAATACAAGAGGTTGGAAAAATCCTTACATCTCGGATCATATACAGGGTGCATCAAATTTTTGCGGACCCCGCTTTCAAGATCACCAACTTTCTTCTACCATTTATTTTAATCTTACTTTTAAAATAATGTCAGGCATCAGGTTGATTCAGCAAATATGAAGACACGCTGTAATCATTGTTCTAAAAGCACAGCATACTGATACAGGGATGGCTCGGTTCTTGAAAGTTGGTCCCTGCTAAGCAAGTTAAAACACCAAGAGGCTGGAATCCTTTGGTTTTTCTCCGATGAGGAACTCTTTGATCCTGTCCTAAAGGTAAACCGAAGGAACAAAGACGATAATGAGGTTCCAACGGTTATGAAGACTAAGTTCCCTGCAACTGTAATGGTTGCGTGAGTCGTTAGCAACAAGGGAGATGCCATGCGAATGTGCGTGATTATGTATGTCTGTTTCGCCCCCAAAGGCCCGGAAACCGTGCATCCTCAAGGAAAACGGATTTGATTTTCGAAATCTGTGTTCCAAAGAAAAGATCGTCCATAAATGACATTAAAAAACCAACTATAATTTTCCATGAACTCTCCCATTATCTATCGCCAGCCGTGTATCTCTCTAGATACTGCGTTGGCCAAAAGTCACCCGACAGTAAATCAAAATTCCATAAATACTGAATATTCAATTTTATTTATTCTTTCCAATTATGAATGTTTAATAATTGAGTTAAAATCACCGCTTTTTAAAAACATCTGTCTATATATTAACGAAGTCTCATATAAAATAATTTTTTTGTTTTAATCTTGGAATTAAATGGGTTTGATTTACTGTCAGGTGACTTTTGGCCAACGCCCTATATCTGCCATACTCTTTGGCACTCACTCTCTTTGTATATGTATCAGCTCTCAAGCATTGCTTTCATTTTGTTTAAAATCTCATCTTATATTCTTTACGTTCCTTATATGACAACTATTACGCACAAATCCTGTTTTTTGACTGGATAAAAATAATCACACTTTAAACCTCTGTAACATTTTCCCAATTTTTTTCCCTGGAACAAATGAATCACAAACTCGGATTCAGCGTGAAAAAATACATCAAAATACACCAAATTTGAAAGTTTTCATTTAATTTAAAATTTTCAAAATCTGTGACAGCAACAGAAAATCTCTCTCTCTCTCTCTCTCTCTCTCCCTCTTTCTCTTTCATTTTTCGCTTTTCTCTTGCTAAACTTTCCCCCTCTTTAGACATTTTCACCATACTCCCTTTCTCTCTGTGAAAGTATATTTCTCACGGTGTTTGTATGCGTGTAAGGAATTTCATTAGGGCGACTTAAATGTGATTTTAAAAAGTATGTAAATGATAGTTTATTTTAATAACAAACTTTTCTGTTAGTAAATGTTTTTTCTAACACACACACACACACACACACACTCACTTGATGCGAGGTGGTAGATTAAAAATTTAAATTACAATTTTTTGTTGTTGTTGCTGACATACCAAGATTAGGCCACTGCTTCGTCATTCCAGAAAATGGGGAGAAACGATAGAGTGACAGAGAAGCGAATAAGATAGCAGGTGGTCGTGGAGTGTGCAAGAAACAACAGCTAGATTTCTCTTAAATCTTTTCGCCTGAAAAGTATTTTGAAATTATAAACAGAAACAAATCGCAGACTCAGACTGTCTGTATTTTAAAACTATGATTTAAAATAAATGAGGAGAAAAGCCGAAACTTTAGGATTTAAGGAGGGTCGAGATCAACGACAAAATAAAGAAAAGAAGGATTTCAGTGTTGTTTTTAAATTACGTTTCATTTTCTGTTTGAAACTAAAGGAAATGGCGATTGTGATGCTGATCGCCATTTTCCAAAATGTTTCTTTTAAAAAACCTTCAAGGCTTCTACCATCGTTTTTAGGTGCATAGCACAAAAAAAAAAAAGAAAAATTGCCAAAATCAGTATTGAGTTGGGGAGGAGGATCTGAAGAAATTCATAGTTTTTTCTTTTTTTTACCGAAAAGGCGCCTCCCATTGTTTATAAGTGCGTAGCGCCAAAAAGAAAAAAGTCTGGAAGTGTGTAGGGGATTCATAAACTTTCAAAAACTTGTTTCATAAAAAGCTCCCCACCCACAGATCATTTGTAAGGGTGTGTGGTGGGAAAACAAAATCCCCGTCAGCAGAAGATTCAGCTTATGCGGGTATCGGCAAAGACGGGATACTCATCTTTGTGTGTGTACGTGCGAGAAACACGGGGCCGACCTGCCCGAGATGCGCTCAGAGCGACGAAACCGTCCTGCACGCACTCGTACAGTGTCCAACCATTTCCGATCTGTGGGCTTGTGTCGAACGACTGCTATCGCGTGTGGAACGAGTCAGTTTATCAACCGAGTCTATCGTGAATATTGTCGCGCCTCGTTTCTTGAAACGAGAAGGAAGAGCCATTTTCATCGTACTTGTTGCTATGGCGAAAGAATGTGTATGGTGGACTCGTCTGAAAGGTCTAGAGACAAACACTTTCCTCTCTGGTGAATCTCTCATCAGCTTCTTCAAGTATCACTTGAACAGGAAGGTGAGAGTAGAGAGAGAAGTTTTGTCTAGCGAATGTTTCAAAAAAAGATGGGTGAATGTAGCAAGGATGGTACGTGTGAATGACAGAGCCACCTTGAGCATGATTCTATGAACCAGAAAAAGGAAGGAAAAAGGAGAGTCTCTTATTGTAATATGTTTTTAGTATGACATTATTGCCCGAGGTTACCGTGGTCTTCCCCGTATTGACCCCTCGGAGCAGTTTCAAAGCTATTTGCATTTCTATTTTCTTCGATTTCCTTCCCATATTTCTAAACAAATATGGCTAAGCGAAACCATGAGGCCGACTTCTCGTTTCTACCAATGTTAGAGGCGAAGGAAGCTGAAGGCAAAGCCGTTCCACGTGAACACACACGTGCCTTAGAAGGCATGAATGCTTCTGCTACTATAACCGCTGGCTCCACCTCTGTTACCACCACTACCGCTATCACCACCACAACAAACACGAATACCGAAAATAAATCTTGCCGCAGCTTTAAAGTTAAAGAAAGCAGTCATGCGCTTTTCCAAAGAAGGACTGCTCGCCTGTAAAGCAATGTTAAAAAATGACGACCTCAGCATACAACTACAGACACCACAAAACATCATGGAAAAAATCGAAAAAAGAACAATTATTTACAGGACACTCAACCTATGTCAGTCGGTGCTGCCAAAGAAAATTATGAGAATAATATCCGTCATCTTTTACGGCACATCCGATCTGTTCTCTGGAGCTTCATCAGGGTCAATGCAAATACGTAAAATAAGAGGAAAGAACAGGGCCTCGGGATAAGGAAAGAAGGCTTAATAAATCAGAATCCTACCATTTTGTAGTGTAAAGCGTGAAGCCAATGGGCGAATGAAAAAGAACTAGAAAACGAATTGGTGGGTTAATCTTTCTTTAGGGGTACCAGAGTGTATGAATAATAAGAAAATTGAACTAATACTCAAGTATAACTGGATTCGCCAATAAGTCTAGAAAAAGAATAGTTCTTATGATTTCGTAAATAATGCTAATTAATATTTATCCAAAAACATACCCCAAAAACATACCCCTGTTGTTGTCCGTAATGGAATTGAATAAAGTCCAGGCATCCCTATAATTGGTCAGCTGACTTTTAAACCAAAGGCAAGCTCAGGCCGTTATAGGGGTAGATGTAAATAAAGAAGTAAATAAAAAAGTAAAAGTGTTGGGGAGTAGCCTATGTTATAAGTGCCCAAGGCCGCTTGTGTCATTATAAACCAATCCAACATGAAAACAACCCTAAACAACAAGCAGGTGTATTAGTTTGACGCTCGGGAAAGTGAGAAAGTCCTTTACGTTTCGAGCCTACGCTCTTCGACAGAAGGGAACACGAGGAAATAAACAAGGAGAGAATAAAAAAAACTTGTGGATTCAGCGACCAATTTATAGCCACAGTTTTGCACCTAAGTTGCTTAAATTTTACTGCCTTATGTTTTTCAATTTAGAAGGTAGTAATTTATAGGATTTTAAAATTTTTTTTTCAAAATAATAAATTTGAGATGTCTAAGTTATCAGACCTATCGCATTCTGTATTGATGTTCTCTAATCATTTGTGTGTTTGTATGAAAACTCTCTTTGTATGGAAACATACTTAACATTTTATCTCCATATGATCAGTATATACTTATCTACTAGGATGACTGAACGCTACCATTTAATTTGAGTTACTTGCAACATTAATTTTTCCTGTTTTTAATTTTAAAAATAAGAATCCTATTGAATTTTTTACTAAATTATCAGCTAAGTAAATTTCAACAGAACTTATAAATATTTGTGCGCGTGAACGCACTTGAATATAGATAATTGTATATACATACAGGAAATTGTTTTTCTAATATGTATTTTCTTTGAAACAGAATAGATTTTGTAAATTAAAATCTTCGTTGGGAATGTGTTTGAATATCAATTTTCTTATTTGTTTTTTTCATTTTTCCTGTTTCGTTTCACATTTTTGTTATTTTTCAACGAATTCATTAATTTGTTTTTATTCAAAAGAAAAGCTAACTATTGCAACGGTTTTTCTTAGACATACGACTTTACTAATTCTCTATCGGATTTTTTGTAAAACGGGGTTTTAAGTCCCTTTATTTATATTACAATTTCAAGAGCATCAATGTTTTGGGGGGAAAAAATACTATTCTCTTTGTATTTTTTAAAGTACATTCTTCCTTCTGTTTGTATCTTTCTCACTACATTTTTTGAATTATTGAGTTTCTTTTCATTTAGCAGCAAACCTGACCTTCACAATTATATTTCTCGTATATATATATATATATATATATATATATATATATATATATATATATACATACATACATGCACACCTCCGCCTTAACTCTTCCCGATCGAATTTTTCGTGAAGCAGGATATTAAATTGCTGTGTTTATATTCCATTTTCAAGGGGAAACGTAAGGAGGGGAAAAAATCTAAGATTGTATTTTTTCCTTTTTTTTTTTGCATTTTTCCTGCTCCTTTTTTCCTTTTCCTTATCTTTTTACGAACTAATTTTCTTTTTATTTAACCGAAGAAATAACAATTACAACCATGTTTCTCTTCGACAAATAAGAACGTGCGATTTCCTCGCTGCTCACCCACAACACCATCCCTAACAATAAACCTGCTCTGTGCACTCTGTTAACTTTTCTCTGTGTGTGTGCATGTATATATATATATATATATATAATACAAATAAGAAAATGGAGAAAAAAATTTAGTTTGTTCATCAACTTTCGGATATTAGAATGTTGGATTATTTCTTTCTTTTAATAAAATGAGAACCTCAATAGCATATATATATATATATATATATATATATATATATATATATATATATATATATATATATTATATATATATATATATATATAATCTTATAATTCTATACATATAAGATATAAGATAGAATACAAATTATAAAAGTCATAATATAAATTATTGAAATCCTTAAAATCACTTCTTACAGCTGTTTCAGCCTATGGCTAAAAGTAGATAATTTTATTTTCATTGCTTATAGGTGTCAACATACTGAGGTTGTAGGCATTTAAAAATAGGGTACTTATATATATAACCATAGGCCTCGTCAGAGGTAATAAGGAACTTTAAAAATATCAATATTAATACATTAAACATGATACACGTATTATTTAATATATATAAAAAAATAAACAAATATCCATATAGCCATATACATATTGGATAAATGCTATCCCATAGTGGGTTACACCCATAACCCCTATCTTAGTTTGTAGTATATATATATATATATATATATATATATATTAATTCATGTTCGTGTATATATATGTCAGTTCAAAAATGAACAAACCGCTAACATATAATCCAGCGAAACCTTATTAGGTTCAAGTCACCGGCGACTGAACTAGCAATGCCCCCTGGGAAGAGTGCTGCTAGATCCAGCAGAAGACATCCAAGCCGTGTTAAAGACCGAAAGAACGCAGCATAGAGTCAACGACCATCTTGGCATCAACGCATGAGTATGTCACATTAACAGGCATCCATAGCAAAATATCTGGTAATATTAATGCCAAGGTTGGCTACAGTTGCAAAACGCGGCCTTGATAAAATGAATAGCAATGGTTCTTATGACATTCGTGATCTTTGCAGTTTTAAGTTTTAAGTTGGCCTACATATTAAACGGATGGCTACCTACTATGAGCAGTTTCTACTTACTCGGAAAAAATTTACAACAATTAACGAGAAGATTCCGAATCGACTTACAAATTCCGAAATCCAGAATATCTAGAACTTTCATGAAGATTTAGAAAATTCATGGAGTTGTGGCTGAATATAAAACTTACAGGGTACACTGGCCCACAGGGGATTACAATCCCAAAACCTAAATCAGTAAAAGGGCCTGGGTATCGACATGAGTGATAATACCTCTTTCCAGGTGCACATTATCAAGATGGTGACAAAGTGCAGACGACTGACTGGATGGATCCTGAGAACGTTCAGAACCAGAAAGAAGGAAACCATGATGGTCCTCTGGAGAACATTCATTCTCAGCCGCCTGAATCATTCCCTCCACCTATGGTCATCTTACAGTGTAAAATTCACAGCGGAACTTGAAGCAATCCAGCGAAGCTTCACAAAGAAGATCGTCTCTTTGTAACAGCTCAGCTACTGGGAAAGGTTGAAACAGCTAAGACTCTACTCCCTGGAGAGAAGACGGGAGAGGTATGCAGTAATATACATCTGGAAGATCCTGGAAGGGATTGTGCTAAATTTTGGCATTGAAAGCTACACAAATGCCAGAACAGGTCGATACTGCACAGTGCCAAAGATCCCAGTAACGCCCTCGCGCTTCAGGACCAGTTACTACAACAGCCTGGGTTTCAGGGGCCCACATCTTTTTAACATTCTCCCAAAGAGCCTGAGGCACCTACACAAAGTGGATATAGGTGTTTTCAAGTCAAAATTGGATCGCTGCCTGTCGAGAGTCCGAGATGAACCTACCTCGCAGCAGGAGGTGCAAATGAGGGTAACAACATCAAACTCCCTTATTCACCAAATGTTATATATTAGTGGTATTACAGTGTAGCAAAACGGCGGTGCCGTAGCATGGCCACAGCTTTGAGCTGAAACTAATAGAAAAATGTGTATACTATGTATGTATGTACTGATGTATGTATGTGAATGTATGTGTGTGTACTTTTGAAAATATAAGTATGTATGAATTTATCTCTCTCTGTATATATATATATATACACACACATACACACACGTGTATGTGAGTATCTATATAGGCTGTGCTCTCCACTGCCAGTATATGGAGTATGAGTGTATCCATCTATATACACGTACATTTGAATATTTGGACTTGTACTTATAAGAGTATACCTGCGTACTTGTATGTATATGAATACCTATATTTTTATGAGTGTAGGTACCTTCTTTTAAATATACGTATGCAGGTTTGTGTATGGTTATATATGTGAGTGTATATATATTTGTATGTATGTATATATATATGTGTGTGTGTGTGTGTGTGTGTGTGTGTGTGTATATATATATATATATGTACGTGTGTGTATTTTTATATATATACTAGACTACCTGTAATCCGTTGGGTCATCATTTTTTCTTTTCCCTGTTATTTCGCATGCTTTCAACGAACGTGACATCGAAATCATGTATAAACGGCTCCTTTCCCCGGAAAAAGAAAGATTTGGCTGCTATTTCTTGCATGCCCTGCTATTATGTAACAGGAATTTCGGGTCCTTTATTGCAAACTAGCAGTATCGCCCGGCGTTGCTCGGGTTTGTAAGGGAAATAACTATAAAGCATTTTTAGAGAGTTATAGCCAAAAAATAGCAAAAAAATGGAAAAAAATGATGGTAAATTTTTTTTGATAGTTAAAAAAGGTGGAGTTGCGTCCCCTACACAGTTTGTGGTTTGTGTTTCTGATTCTCGACCCCATGTCGAATTTATCGATCTTTTTCAGAACTGGGGGAACTTATCAAAATTTTCGCTGCGTTAGTTTTGAATTATGACATTGGGCTATGGGTGTGTCAAGTTTCATCAGAATCGGTTGAAAGCCGTGGTCAGTGTGAGGGTACAAGCAAACAGACACACAGAAACACGCACAGACAAACTGCCGTTTATATAGAGAGAGATAGCTGTTACGTGATAGCAGGGCGTGCTAGAAGTAGCAGCCAAATCTTTGGAGCTGAGATACGTTGAATGCACTCGAAAAAACTTTTGTACTGATATTCCCTTGGGACGATCTTTCGCTTTGACTCTCAGAACTGTCACTTTGACTCTTAGAACTGTCAACAGGATCAGCTGGTTTTTGTTCGTTAACTTCTGTAAAAAATTTCTATTTATTTACTTTCGTTTTAAAGTGACAGACAGGAGAAAGTGAAAGATGCGTGAACGAGTATATGAAATGGAAGTGTGTGTTTGTGTATGTGTATGTGTGAGAGAGAAAGAGTACCACTTACACATGCATGAGAACACACACCTTCACTCACTCTTTCTCTCTCTCTCTCTCACATGCACACCCACATACAAAAAAGATGTACGTATATGTATTGATGTATGTACGTATACATAATACATCCCTTCACGAACTCTTTCTTTCTCCCTCTCTCTTTCACACACACACACACACACACACACACACACACACACACACACACACACACACACACGTACATACATCTTTCACTTTCTCCTCTCTTTTACTTTAAAACAAAGTAAATAAAAATTTCTTACGGAAATTAACGACTTGAAAATAATTAAAAAAACATTAGAATATTGTCTGCCTAAAGAAAGCTAAAATATAAATACTGTACAAACCACTTACATTTTTGAAGTCACATTCAGTTAAAAATATTTCTAAATGATTAAAATATTGTGTGCGACAAAAAGTCGACGGTTTTTTTCTTAGCGCGAAGACTGTGTGTGTGTGTGTGTGTGTGTATGTCACAGATAGTGGACGTATGTTTGTGTTGACATTCATTATATGTGTATTCTGTATGGGTGTGTTGACGTCACGGAAGCGATGTTCTTTTTTTTTTCGTTAAGAAATAACAAACAAAAATTGTGTTTACTCGTTTTCATTAATATATGGAGGCCCAAATGTTACAAAAATTTATTCTGCACTGTCGAAGCTAAATGTGAAAATAAATATGCAAAAAAAAAACAAAAAACAAGATGGAATATGCTATTTCTGAAATATTTCGGGTACAGACAAACATCCCAAGAGTTTTAGTATTACCAACATGTGTGTGTGACTGTCCATGTATGTATGTATGTATATATAATATAGGTTAGTGTATATATATATATATATATATATATATATTATATATATATATATATGGTTAGGGTTATATTGTATATATACACTTTAAAAAATTTATAACTTGCATAACTGGACACCCAGGTATAGATTATTTTATAATATATACATATACCCATATATATATATATATATATATAACCCTAACCCATATATATATATATATAAATACATATATCCCTAACCTATATATATATATATATATATATCCCTAATCCATATATATACATGGGTTAGGGTTATATGTATGTATATATATATATATATATATATAATATATATAATATATATATATATATATGGGTATATGTATGTATTATAAAATAATCTATACCTGGGTGTCCAGTTATGCAAGTTATATTTTTTTTAAATGTATATATGTATGTATATGTGCATACCTGCTCTTTTGTCTGTATATAAGTATCTAATGAGCGCATATACGTGTACATATGTGTGTGTGTACATGTATATAAGAAAGTACACGTCTGTGTATGGGTATATTTATATATGCATGTATGTCTGCGTATTTATTTATATATATATATATGTATTTGTATGTATATATGTGTGTATCTATGTATGTATAAACGTGTATGTATATGTGGCTGTATGGGTGTGTATGCGCACAAAGTATATGTATTGGTATGTAGATTACAAAATAATTTGAGTACATATTTTTATATCTGTGTTGTTAGTCTATTTACGCCTGTTATTATCCATAAAACATCCAACTCTATTAATTGTCTCCCCTACATTACAACACATTTCTCCTGCTCCATTTTTTGGTTCGTTTTTCCTTTCCTTGAAAATCTACTCAATAATAATATAAACAATTATTTTGACAAACACACACACACAAAACCCCTTTTATACTAATCGCTCTAGATCGGATTATATAAGTTTATAACGTTAGTAATCCCCTTTAATTCGACCTTATTGCTTGTATAGTATTTATTTCCAAATTTTCTTATAAATATATTAATACTGTGAAAAGGCGGCGAGCTGGCAGAAACGTTAGCACGCGGGGCGAAATGCGTAACCGAAGTTCGTCTGCTGTTACGTTCTGAGTTCAAATTCCGCCGAGGTCGACTTTGCCTTTCATCCTTTCGGGGTCGATAAATTAAGTACCAGTTACGCACTGGGGTCGATGTAATCGACTTAATCCGTTTGTCTGTCCTTGTTTGTCCCCTCTGTGTTTAGCCCCTTGTGGGTAGTAAAGAAATAGATATTAATACTGTGACTAGATAATTATTTATGACATATAACACTTATGTGTGTCTATGAATATTAGACCTGTTATTTACAATAAATACTTAAATTATACATTTCATAAACCTGAAATCATTCTTTAATACTATAATTAACCACTATTTTTTCTAAAAATATCTCAAGTCGAAAGGATACTTGACAGTGAATTAAAAACTAAATTTGTATTTGAAAACTCAGATACCTCCTTATTTGGTATTTCTCAACGTACATACAAATACGGTATGACCAGTAATAAAATTCAGTTCAGGTGTTTTAAATCGACACACATATTGGATTACATAGAGAGAATGTCGGTTTTAAATATTACATATATTAGCAATCGCTTAATGTTTTTTCAGTCTTGGTTTAAATAGCTGTGGCTGCAAGAACGAATACAATAATCCTACAATGATAGCTAAGAGAAAATATAGGTACTTCTAACGTCTTATTTTAGTTTTTATATCAGATACTCACGAGTACCAATATGACTATTAAGATTTTCTATTTATGAATATCTGAGTCTTTTTGTATGAAACAAATTGTATAGCAACATGAAAATAAGAATTATAATTCATTTTAACACCTAATCTCCTCCATTACATAAATGTGAATGAATTTGTCGAACTGTGTTTAATAAGTTGAATAATATACTGTTTATATATATATATATATATATATATATATATATATATATATATATATATATAAACAGTATATTATTAAACACAGTTCGACAAATTCATTCATATCTATGTAACAGAGGAGAGCTACTAAATCTTTTTTTATTCTCTCTGTTTATTTTCTCGTGTTCCTTTGTGTTGAAGAGCGTAGGCTCGAAACGTAAAAGAGTTTCACCTCTTCCCGAGCATTAAATTAATACACCTGTTGTTTTCACACCTGTCTTCATCTTTTGTTTTTTTTTTCGTAAATTCCAACTATATATATAGAGAGTTTACGAAGAAAACAAAAGACGAAGACAAGTGGTGTACAAAATAAACAGATGTATTAGTATAACACTCAGGAATAGAAAAAAAGCCTTTTACGTTTCGAGCCTACGCTCTTCTACAGAAAGGGACACAGAAAAATCAAGGAGAGAAAAAAATGTATGTGAGTGTATATAATCTGACACTGAAATTAGTTCAAAGGAGCATACAATTGTGCGTTGTGTGTCACTAGAGCAGCAGCCATAACAACATCTACAGTAGAATAAGTTTGACAAAAATTCTTGGTAATTATTTTTTCAAATCATACTTTACCATATTAAAAATAAAGATAACATCTTGGTTGGTGTAGTCGAACCAAAAAAGATGGTTGGAACATTCTTGCTCACGCTTGATTACGGCTGTTTTACGGTTATGCGACAATAATTTGTGGTAGTAAGAAGCATCATTTAACCAAATATGTTTCTGTTGTATTCAAAATACTAAGAATTCTCGTACATCGTATCTAAAACAAGGACATTATGTCCCCTTGTTTTTACGTTTCTTTTTTTGGGAGATGGATGCGATCACTATCGATTTTACGATTCTTTTTGTTCCGTCTGTAGATTACCTGCAGAGATTTACTTGCCATTAGTCTTTGTATCCTAACTGAGGAAACCCTGGTAAATACAGCTCATAGTAGGGTAGTTACATTCAGAAATATGCTAATCGTACTCACGAAAAAGAAAAAAGACAAACTTCTAAAAATGTCTACAATAACAATGTCAGGTAACATGGAACGACAGCATCTTACACAACAATAAAATACTGTTCCTCATTTGTATTCGCCTGTGAACACTTTTGCTAATGTTCTAAATATTCTCCAGTCATACAAATAACAAAAGAGGGGCAAATATTTCGACACCATTTTGGAAATATCAAATGGTTTATTTAAAAACATTCAATAACGAACCAAAATTAAAACACCATTTTACTTACAGTATTTTATTCTTTCCATATATAAATTTCTTTGTAGTGATAGTTACATTTTTTTTTTAATTGTTATTCCACCCCATTTAAATTTAATGCATGCAAATAGTTCCCGGCTAAATTTTTCCACTTGGGCGACTCTGGCATGCAAGTACCAAAGCAGAAATCTCCATTGCTTTCCGATATCAACATCAATTGGTTCCTAATGTTCTAGAAATGCATGACTTCCATTTTGGTTTTTTGGAGGTAATATTCTTCTTTTAATTTCAATTTGTAAAGATGTTTGTGCATAGATCAACATTTGTCACTGCTTTCAGCAATTTTCTCCCAATAATAGATCTATGTAAATGAAGGCGATGATTCTCAGTTGAGAATTTTCGAATTCTTTGATGCAGAAATTACCGAAATCCCGGAGAAGAAAAGAAAGGACAAAAAAAAAAGAAGAAAAAGACGAAGGAACCAATTCAAAAGTTATGGTCGAATAATTCCTATTCAAGCAGAAACATCATAGTTTTAAGTCAGTTTTTCTGGTTAGAATCTATAAATAAAATTACCGAGAAGTATTAGTCTGCTAAAAGAGGTTGTGCAAAGAAGGGGAGAATCTCAAAAAGCCAACATATTTTTTCA